>NC_085843.1:236112545-236415045 GCF_035594765.1 Anolis carolinensis | reverse complement strand
AGATTTCTAACTGGGGCGGTGTACAGGAAGCATACTACTCCTTTATTATGTCAGCTCCACTGGCTGCCAATCTGTTACTAAGCCCAATTCAAAGTGCTGGTCTTGGCCTATAAAGCTCCTTATGGTTCTGGTCCAACTTACCTGTTCAAACACATCTTCTCTTATGAGTCTACAAGAGCTTTAAGATCAGCTGGGGATGCCCTGCTCTCTGTCCCAATCTCTTCGCAAGCGCGATTGGTTGGGATGAGAGACAGGGCCTTCTCAGTGATGGTTCCTCAACTATGGAACTTCCTCCCCAATGACATCAGGCAGGCCCCATCCCTTTTAACACAAGCATTTGATGAATAGGAAACTACGGAATGAAACTTCAATAACTTGAATAATGAACTATGGATTGTGGAAAACGATTTGGACATGAGATCATAACTCTGTCTGATTGATCGATACATGTTTTAATTGCTTATATGTTTAGATTGTTTAAATTTGGATGAGATGTGTTTTATTGTTTACCTGTGTGGCATTGAATTTTTGCCGGATTTGTAAGCTGCCTTGAGTCCCCTCTGGGATAGAGAAAGGCGGGGTAGAAATGAAGTAAATAAATATTCACAATACTACCAAATTGCTCCCCAACCTCCCACAAGCACTAAATGGTATAGGGTCATGCTCCAGCCAGTTGCCAGTTGTGCCAGTTGTATGTATGGTATTATGTATTGTTGTGTGAAGGAGGATCTAGGGGCATTAATCCATGCAGCCCCAACCCCGGTTTCTAAACACTTGTAACACAGAAAGGAAACAATGTATAACAGAGCCTATCAAATGACGCAGGACGACTTCCTCCCTGAGTCCATCATGTCTCATCAGGGAAGTGTTCCTGAAGTGTCTGGAAATGGACCTGGGGGGGGGGGGGGGGGAGAGAAGATTGCAGAGATACAACTATACAACTGGAGAAAATGGAGAAAAACACCTAGGATGGGATCTGTCAAATCTGCCCATGTTGTAGTGTTTCAGTGACATGGAGTAAGGGATGTTCCTATGGCCGGTCTCCTACTAAGCATTGACATTTCTCTCCCAAAATCCTGCATCATGAGCCTGGCATGGTAATTTTAATTTTTTTAGGTGGGGGAATGTAGATCCATACCTCCTGTCTTCTCAGGAGTTGCAGGATTGGAAGGGAAAGTCTAAATCTCCAAAGTGGTATCTCTCTTCCCAGATCAGTGCCTCCTGTCTTCTCAAGAGTCGCAAGATTGGAAGGGAATGTCTATATCTCCAAAGTGGTATCTCTCTTCCCAGATCAATGTCTCCTGTCTTCTCAAGAGTTGCAAGATTGGAAGGGAATGTCTATATCTCCAAAGTGGTATCTCTCTTCCCAGATCAATGCCTCCTGTCTTCTCAAGAGTCGCAAGATTGGAAGGGAATGTCTATATCTCCAAAGTGGTATCTCTCTTCCCAGATCAATGTCTCTTGTCTCCTCGGGAGTCACAGGATTGGAAAGAAAGGTCTAGAGTGATGTGTCTCTTCCTGAACTAATGCCTCCTCTCTCCTTGGGAGTTGTGGAATTGGAAGAGAAATTCTAAATCCCCAAAGTGTTGTATCTCTTCCCAGAACAATGCCTCCTCTTTCCTCAGGAGTCACAGGGTTGGAAGGGAAAGACTAGTATCCTCAAAGTTTTTTAAAATGAGTGGGCAGGAACTGACTTGCTAATTTGATAAATCTGAAAATTGGTGATTTTGAGAGAGAAGGCAAGAAAGAACATGTCATGGGATCTGAGAAACGATACAACTTACTTTCTAATGTAATAGGACATAATGTCATGGATATATAGTGCTCCTCCCACCCCCTGAGGGATACCCACTGTCCCTCCTTGTGTTCTTGGTTGAAAAAAAAAATCCTCTCTTTGATATCTTATGGTGGATGTTGCATGCAAGGAGGTTAGGGAGATGTAGGTTTTTCCCCACTTCTTTATAGCTTTAGACTTAAAGACACACTACTTTGGGGTCTTAAGGGTTGAGTCCATAAAATAGTAAGAATATATTATAATATGCTTCCTTGGAATGTGTTGGAAACTCTTTCTTTGGATGGACACTTTTAAAATAAACTAGCTTGGGTACATGGTGATGTCCAGGTTATTTGAAAAGGGCATGGTTGGTAATATCACTTTTGTAATTTGTAATGCTATTTATTAGAAAAAGCCAGTCTTTCCTTTTGTTATTTATGAATGCTCCTATTAGAAAATACACAAGGATGTGGGTGAACTGCAACTCCCAAAATCGTGGGTCAATCACCTCTAAACCCTCAAGTATTCAAAGTTGGACACATTGGGTCTGTGTGTCAAGTGTAGTCCAGATCTGTCATTGGCAGGGTTCAGAGGGCTTTCAGGATAAGGGTGAACTACAATTTCCATACTTCAAGGTCAATCACCCACAAACCCCGCTTGTATTCACAGTTGGCCATGTTGGGTCTGTGCTCCAAGTTTAGTCCAGATCCAACGTCAGCTGGGTTCAGTGCTCTCTGTATATTTATTTATTTATTTACAGCATTTATATTCCGCCCTTCTCACCCCGAAGGGGACTCAGGGCGGATCACATTACACATATAGGCAAACATTCAATGCCTTTTCAACATAGGACAAAGACAAACAACATAGCTTCGAGCGGGCCTCGAACTCATGACCTCCTGGTCAGAGTGATTGATTGCAGCTAATTGCAGCTGGTTTGCTCTCTCGTCTGCACCACAGCCCCAGGCTGTGGATGAACTATAACTCCTAAAGATCAAGGTCAATCCCCCCCCCCAACCCCTGCAATATGTTAAATTGGCCATGGAGCTTCTGTGCCTAGTTTGGCTCTGGTCCATTGTAGGCGGGGGTAACAGTTTCTCTGGATGCAGGTGAACTACAACTCCCAGAAATCAAGGTCAATTCCCACCAAACCTTTCCAGTATATTTAGTTGGTCAGGAGGCTTCTCTGTGCCAAGTTTAGTCCAAGTTGGTCATTCATAGGGGCCACAGTGTTCTGTTGAAGTCAGATCCAAAGCAGGTGAAAGTACTGTAAATCCCATCATCTGTGGTCCATCTGTGGTCAAGAAGGCAGAATGGGGTTAGACTGGGAAGGGCATTAAAGGAGTAACCAAAGGCCACCCAACCTCCCCTCCCCCCTTTTCCTCAGAGGAGCATTTCCACAAATTGAGTAAAGATATCATTTTTAAACCTGAGAACAATGAATGACATCACATTACAGATTTGGCCATTTTGCCCATCTACATCTGGATCATTACCCAAAAATGCACTTCCCAACCAGCTCTCAAAACGTATGAAGAGATAGCTGTTCCCAATGCTTTAGACATGGAAAGAATGCTCTGTCCTACACTTGAACCCAACCTCATGCGATGGTTGGGTTCAAGTAGGTTGCCACTTCTGAAGTCTACGACTCAGTGGAATTTAATTAATGTGATGAAGTGGTGAGTATTTTGGAAAAGAGCTTAGGACTCCAAAGGCAGAAAGAATTACCAAGGGAATATGAACATGTCAAATAAAAAACTTGACATGAATGGTTTTCATAGAATTATTGAGTTGGAATAAGGGCCATCCCTGCCAAGCAATTAGTTAGCTCTTCCCTTAACCTGCCCCTTTTACTGCTCTCCTTTTGGCCCTTCTGCTAACAGAGTTTAAGCACCTGAAAAGTTATCCCAGAAAATTGTTTTGTTGGCAGACCTCAGAGATCAGCTGGCACAGCTGGTCTGCTTTCAAAAATGGGGGGCTGTTGAGGAGGCTTCTAATTAATTCTAAAAACTAGCATATCTTTGAGTTAGGTTTAATTCCAATTGAGTAGCCTTCACAGTTTAAGAATACCAGAACTTCCCATTTTTTTAGACTGGATGTAAGATACCTATCAACAGACAGAGACAAACAGTACAATTTTCTTGAATTTTGATATATTTTCATATCTAGTTTTTAATGTATTGCTAGACTTCCCGAGTTGGTTGATTGATTTCCTTTGTTCTTTAGATTCTTTCAAGGACAAAATTACTTTTGACTTTTTGGAAAACAACAGCAACAGCAGGGGGGAATACCCTTTAACAATAAAAGATGGGCATGTCACAAACAACATATGGCAGGAGGCTTATATAATGAAGAAAGAAGCTGCTCTGCATCACATCAAGCAGGAAAACCACAAAGACATCAACAGGAGGAAGCTTCAGGCAGATCTACAGAAGCCTTCATAGAAAGGCGGCTCCACTTCAAGACTATTTCCTTGCACCAAAAGCAGTTCATAGCTCTAGAGATCAATTAAATAATAGGGGCACAGAACCACCTCCCCTCTTCCTCAACTCCATATTGTTGAGGAAGAGGGAAATAGGAGAAGGCATGGGAAAATCAGGCTTGATTTTGATGGATTTCTGAAAAATTCCTCCTGCATTTTCTTCCTGCACTGAAATTAGCACATCATTTTATGTATTTTCCCTACTCTGTGTATTTATTTGTGCTGTTTTCTTGCCCTCTGTGAAAACATTGGATTTTGTGCACATTTCCTGATTTGCCCATTTATTTTTACAATTTAACTAATTTACTGGTTTGCCCCTATTACCCCAAGAGTGTTTCTTTAAAAAATATATGCGCCTTAGTTAAGCACATTTTAAAATATGTACATTGTTTTCTGTGTGCTTTATTTCCCAGGAAGAAAAAATTCTGCAAATGTGAGATGCTTTATCTGTTTCTTGTTTCAGGTCTCAAGCAGGATGAAAATGCTAATTTTATTGAGTCTGTGAAGTCAAGGAGATTTCTTTCCATCTTTAAGTAACATCAGGACATTATTGACATAAAGAGTTACATAGGAAAGAGAAAAGAAAATAGCTTCCAGGCAAGTTAGGACAAGACAGGTAAACTTACATTCAGAATAAAGGCAAGCTGATAAAGTCCTGAAAGCTACAAGTACATTTGCTATTATTTGGCTCAGTTCTGATTTTGGCTTAGGTTCATCCACAAACTTCAAAGAGATTAGAAGGTACATATTTGTTTTACAAAGATGCAGCAGCTGAGCCTTCCTTATGCTTCCCTCAAAGCATAAAATTAACATCTGCAACATCAAACAGAAATGATGATTATTGTTCACGCCGGTTTCTAAAGCATACATTCTTAAAGGCCCAAACACAAGGTGGTGATAAATCAGTGCAAGTAGTCTATTTGTAGCAATGGTCTATTTGAGATTTAACGAGAGCATGGACTACTGTGGCCAAATCTGACTTCCCAAGGTACGGGCAAATCTGGCAGACAAGTTTTAATTGTGCAAAAGCTCCCCTGGCTACTGCCAAGACCTGTAGTTCAAGGCTCAGCGATGAGTCCAGGAGAACTCCCAAGCTGCAAATCTGTCTTCAGGGGGAGTGCAACCCTGTCCAGCACTGGCTGTAACCCTATACCTTGTTTGGCCTTAAGACTGACCAGGAGGACCTCTGTCTTGTCTGGATTCAGTTGCAATTTGTTGGCCCTCATCCAGACCATCTCAGCTGTCAAGCACCTGTTCAGGACCTGAACAGCCTCCTTAGCAGAAGGTGGAAAGGAGTAGTAGAGTTGAACATCATCTGCGTACAGATGGCATCAAACTCCAAAACTCCAGATGATCTCTCCCAGTGGCTTCATGTATATGTTAAACAACATGGGAAACAGTACTGAGCCCTGCGGGACCCCACAAGACAATGGCTGCAGGCCTGAGCAAGAGTTCCCCAACAACACCTTCTGGGGACAGTTCCCCAGGAAGGATGGGAACCACTACAAAATAGTGTCCCCAATCCCCATTCCCATGAGGAATCCTAGAAGGATATGTTATCAAAGGCTGTTGAGAGGTCCAGGAGAACTGACAGGGACACACTCCCTTGTCCAGTTCCCGACGTAGATCATCTACTAAGGTGACCAAGGTTGTTTCAGTTCTATGTCCCGGCCTGAAGCTAGCCTGTGAGGGTTCTAGATTGTCAGTTTCTTCCAAGAACACCTGGAGTTGCAGGGCCACCACATGTTCTAAGACTTTGCCCATGAACGGGAGATTGCACACAGGACAAAAGTTCTCTAATTGAGTGGGGTCAAGTGATGGTTTTTTCAACAGCGATTTTATAACGGCCTCTTTTAGGTCTGCTGGAAACTTGCCTTCTTGTAAGGAGGCATTAACCACCACCTTTACCCACTCAGCCAAACTCAGCCTTTTATCAGCCAGGATGGACGAAGTCCGGATTGCATATGGTCGCCCTTGCTTCTCCAAGGATCTTCACATCCTCAGGTTCCATTAATTGAAATGAATCTATTAAAACTGGACAAGCAGGCACTCGTGTTACATATGCCGTTAATATGGTGTTCAGGACAGAGCAGACTAGAGTGCCTTTGTCTGTAAAGAACCAAGCAAAAGCTTCACATCAAGCAGCCTGCAAACTATGTCCCCGCAAGCTAGAGCTGGCAGACGGGAGCTCACCCCATCTCACAGATTCTAACCGGCAACATTCAAATCAACAACCCAACCTTCAGGTCAGCAATTCAGCTGGCACAAGAGTTTAACCCATTGCACCACCATGGCTCCAATATTATAGACATTGCTCACCTAATGAGGATGCCTAGCAATGGATATCCAGAAATACAATTTTATACAAGTTGAGCATTCCTTATATAGAATTCCTAAATCCAAACTGCTTCAAAATCCAAAATTGTCCACTTAGATGGCTGAGATAGTGATACCTTCTGATGATTCAGTATGCACAATTTTTTCAGGAAAAATATTTAAAACTCTAACTATTGAAATTATCTTCTTGCTATGTGTATATGGTCCATATGAAACATAAATGAAGTTTCTGTTTACACTAGGCTCCCTCCTCCAAGATATTTCATTATGTACCTATTTATAAATACAGGTATTCCAAAATCCAAAGCATTTCAAGATAAGGGATATCTAGCATGTAATGATTTGGCTTCTCACCTGAGAAAGTTGCTACACATTTCAGAACCACCTTTGACAAGCTGAAAGAAGGATGTTGAGGACTACCTACATCCACCTGTGGAGACTGTCATCTTTTCCAACATAACCCCCCCCCCAACCCGGATTATCTCTATTAGAGTAAAAAAATTGGAAAATCCTGACGGGTCAGTCAACCTAAGCATGTGTTTGCAAGATTGCAGTACTAATCCATAGCAAGAATCTAGCATTTTTTTTAGTCATAGTAAAAGAAACTATATTTGAACAAATGTTTCTGCCTTGGAGGCTCCAGGTGCATCATTTTGACATGTTTCTTTCTGATCTGAGTGTGGGATTGGATTCAGGTGAATTTGGAACCAAATGAGAAGCAAAGTCATTATGCTTATTTCATTGGTGTGACACTGGGGGAACAAAAAAAGTATAAGGAGGTTTCAGGATGTAACAAGTTGAATGGCTACAGCTGAATCTGACATTTTGGAGCATGTATGTTTTCTATAGATAAATGCAAATAAATAAATAAACTTCACATGCTCTTGGGCTAAATACTTGTCCACATGCCTGTTTTCTGGTACACAGTGCTACCTATTTATACCTACTAAGGGGAAATAAATAGTCCATTTAATTCAATAGGACTTACTGCAAAGCAAATATGTATATGACTACTGTCATTTGTCATTTAGGAAAGCTTGAACATTTTGTTTGGCCCCCATTTTAAAGCAAAACAGTCTGATTTACACTTCATGGGCTGATACACAGATAGAAATGTAATTATTTTCAACCTTTTTTGAAGTTTGTGCTATTGTTTTTGACTGAAAAAATACACCAAAATGCACAGAAATGTATATTTTGGATTACAATGTTCAAAATGCATATTTTGTGGGAAAATGCTACAATAATGTGAAAGATTGATGAATAAATAGGTCAGAAAAAATGATGATGCTTAAATACTAAATTTACACAAAGAGGAAATAGATTTTTCTGTCTGAATGATAACCTCTTTTAACATCACGGAAGAGAGTTGTATCTTGTCCTGTAGATCCCAGAATCCAACCTGAATGTCTTGACAAAATCAAAACAAAAGGTTTATCAAGGTCATATATGCTTTACAGAATTGTTTGCTGGTTCTTAGGCTGTACAGTGTCAGTTAGCAGTGTCCTTGATATTAAATGGCAAAATCAAGCTTTGAGTTTTGAGATGGGATGTGTGTATTTTCAAGCAATGGATGGTTGAATCCAGTGAGCAGAATCTGTGGATAGAGATGTCAATGAGCTTTATTACTGAGTCATTTTCCCTCTTTGAAAATGTGGCTGAAATCATGTTGAAGAATTATGACTGCACAAGCACTGTAGTTATGGTGCTGTGCAGTGAATCCCACCCAGTCCCCACTTACTGGGTAGCAGCTGCTATGAACCATGAGGGTCTGTTTTTCTGTTGATCATTTCCTATGAGGGCTCTCTTGTGGGACAGGCAAAAGCAGAAGCCCTATCATTTTTACTTCATGGGAATTAGGAGACCTACATGGTTTCTAGGGGCTATACAAGGATGAGGAATATGGACACAAAACAGCCATGAGTATATAACACTAGGACTAGGTTATGCATGTGTAACTGTCCAAAAAGTTTCTGGCCAGTATTGTTAGGCTATCTGAAAGGCTGTAGCTCCTTTTATGAGTCTGCTTTCCTTTTAAGATCTTTGGGAGAGGGCTAATTTTCTGTTCTTCCATCATCATGGACGCAAATGGTGAGGAGAAGGGACATTTCCTTCTTTGAGAAGCTTGAATGGCCTCCTGTTTGCTCCCTGACAGCTTTAGGAGAGCACATTTTCATACAGCAGATCTTCAGCATTTAAGACAGAGATTTTCAAGCATTTCATGTAGGGGATACACTTTTCAAACATATAGCATTTCGCAACACAGTAACTCAGTTTTAAAATCAAACAGACATACAAATGACTCATAGTTAAGAACAGAGGTGAGTCAACCTCTGTGAGGAAAAGTGAGGGAAATCTACCCCTCAGAAGGGATATTCACTCCTGAAAGAGTTATTATTATGAGAAAATGGTGTCTCAACTGAAGCTTTCTCACTAATCCCTGTTTCCACAACAAGCCAAATTTTTCAAAATCCAATTCTGAACAGGGGCACAGGCAGCAAAGCAAACACAACGGGTGTTAACCCTTTCCTATGCTATACAAGCCATATATATGGGTTGTATAGCATAAGAGAGGGTTCCACACGTTAATAATAATAATAATAATAATAATAATAATAATAATAATAATAATAATAATCATCCTCATCATCATCATCATCATCATCCTCATCATCATCCTCATCATCACCACCACCACCACCATCATCCTCATCATCATCATCTTTATTTTTATATTCCACCCCATCTCGGGGCAGCTCACAACAGGGACAAGCCCGAAACAACGACACAACATATTTGACAAAAACTTAAAACATTTCAATGATACACAAAATAAAATAATGGACAATACATTAAAATCCAAGCAGATAAAATCAGAGTAATTAAAAGCAAACCAGCGGGGACAGGTTTCATAAAGTGCTGTATCATGGAAATGAGTAACAGTGATAAAGTGCCGTACACTTTTAAAACATAAAGAAGTATTCTTTATGTATTCTTTGGCTGGATTTACACTGAAAAAAATTACACTGAAAAGATTTACACTAAAAAAGGGCCGGGCTGTGGCACAGTTGGTTAGTAGCCAGCTGCAATAAATCACGACCGATTGAGAGGTCATGAGTTTGAAGCCAGCCTGGGTCGGAGTGAGCTCCCGACCATTAAATAGTCTAGCTTGCTGTTGACCTATGTAGCCGGAAAGACAGTTGCATCTGTCAAGTAGGAAATTTAGGTATCCCTTTATGCGGAAGGCTAATTTAATTAATTTACGACACCATAAAACCTTCCAGCAGTGTGCAGAAGAATGAGGAAGTACTCCATCAAGGACTTGGTGTCACAAGTGGATGGTGAAGTGGTAGTTCCCCTGTGACCGGAATCACGCATACCCTTATGAAGCCGGAAGCTGGAATGTTAAATTGCCTCTGTGTCTGTCTATATGTCATATGTCTAATGTCATTGAATGTTTGCCATGTATACCCTGTTTCCCTGAAAATAAGACATCCTTAGAAAATAAGACCTAGTAGAGGTTTTGCTGAATTGCTAAATATAAGGCCTCCCCTGAAAGTAAGACCTAGCAAAGTTTTTGTTTGGAAGCATGCACGCCAAACAAAACACCAGAGTATGCGGTATTGGTAAATGTACCTACCATAGAGTGTTGTACATGGAAATAATGGTAATAACAAGAAATTCTTGGTAGGATTCACAGTTTGTCTGGTTATGCTGGTTTGTGATGACAACTAGTGTACAGTATATAATGTTCATTTTTTGTTCAACAATAAATGTGAATTCTTCTTCATGGAAAAATAAGACATCCCCTGAAAATAAGACCTAGCGCATCTTTTTAAATTAAAATAAGACACTGTCTTATTTTTGGGGAAACACGGTATGTGCATTGTGATCCACCCTGAGTCCCCTTCGGGATGAGAAGGCCATAATTATAAATACTGTAAATAAATAAATAAATAAATAAATATGTTCTTGTTTTGACTTACAAACAAACTCAATTTAAGAACAAACCTACAGAACCTATCTTGTTCATAACTTGGGGACTGTCTGTAATGACATGTATGGGGATATGACATAAATGGTCTATAAGATTATCTACATTTTCAAGATTTTTGGAAGGGGAATATACTAGTACACCATATTGATTGTCACCTTTGCTGCGTACAAATGCATACAAATAAGTATTGCTTATTTCCTATCGACTCAGAGGTTTCTCATTAGGTTTAAGGTATTGTGGCAGAAGGATATTTTATAACGGGGTATATTTTTATTAAGAAAACACCAGGATAAGTTCACCCCAGAAATGACTTGAGGGTACATTACAACAACAATTATGTTTTCATCTTTTTACTGTGTTTTAAGGTATTTTAATTTTAATAGAAGTGTAGAAGCTTTGTATCAAACTGGTTTTTAGCATACTACTTTGTCTTTAACTTAATGTGAGCTACCTTAGGTACATCCCAGGTGAAAAGTGGAACAAAAATGTCAGAAAAGAAAAACTAGCAAAAGGAACAAAAGTACAATGGAATCGATTAGCTGTTTAAGCAAACCGTCATTCTGAGTGAAAAGTGTGAGATGTGAATGTATGGTTTTCTGTTGTATTCTTTTATGAAAAAGAAAAACTGCAGTACTATGCTTAGGATTCATAGTAATCCTTAAGAGTTGGACGTTTTAATAATTAATGTATTAGTTAATTATGTTTACACTTAATTGCTCCTTTGAGCTCACATAAGTATATGTGGCTCTTACTCCTCTTTATCCTCACAAAACCCTTTCTGCCAGGTCAACCTGCAAGAGAACAAATGGCCCAAATATTCCCAGCAAGTTTGATGCCTTAGTGAGGACCTTAATCTGGATCTCCAAGCTCTCAGTTCAATATTATAACCACTACACTTAGCACAAATAGCAGAAAATAATTGGTCTACATGTATTGCCAGTACTTGGCTTAATGGAAAACAACTTCTGCCTCAGTGCAGAAATAGTCTTTTATTCTTCCGGAATGCATCTCTGTAACAAAAATGTTTTCTTTAATTAGCAAACCACAGACATGCAGTAATTATAGGAACCCAACAAGACAGTAAAAATTACTCTTAGTAGTTTGGCCAAACTGAAACAATTTAAACAGCAGCCATTAATAGTACTGAGAAATATTTACAAAAGGAGAACAAACACTTAATTTCACAGCCCAGTGCAGCTTAGAATTTTTTTTAAAAAAAACCCAACAGCAATAGCAACTTAATGCAAACAGTTTTTCTCCTATCTTTTAACAAAAAGTTGGAACTAGTCCATACAGACATGCTTGCCTATCGATTGATCATCATACTGTGTGCATGATGTGAGGTTTTCTCTCTTCCCAGCAATATTAATAAACATTAAGCAGTAATCAATGATTTTGGAATGAGGATTATTTATTTACAAGAGATCACTCGATGCTACAAGCATCATAGAGTAGATGTGGTACAGACATCACAAGGAGGTTGTTTAAAGGAGTGTTTTCATCTAACTAATGTGGAGGACCAGCAAGTAAGTAAGTAAGTAAGTAAGTAAGTAAGTAATTTTACTCTGGTCCTATTAGCTGTGATTGCACAAACCTGCCCCTCCGATGCATCTTGAATAGTCCCACTTTTGTCCTGGAACTGCTATGTTGTGTGTTTAAGTTGTTTTAAATATTGTTCTGTTATGCATTTAATTCTGTAATTTGTATTGTTTTTACTTGTATGCTTGTCCCCATGTAAGCCACCCTGAGTCCCTTCGGGGAAATGTAGGCAGGTTATAATAAATAAATAGATAGATAAATAAATAAATAAATAAAGGGCTTGATATATTTTGGGTTCATAATTGTTATCTTTATGTGTCCTGTTTTGTCTTTCAAGAACAGCCTTAAGACACTGTGGTAAGTAAATGAAAACTGCTTTACTTCAGCAAAACATAAAGTACAGTACACTCAGTGAAATAATGCAAAAGAAAGCTAGGAAGTCTTATTCAGACAAAGAAACAGGCATAAATCCAGATGCAGACTTGGAGCAGGCACACAGAGAGTGAAGGCATTAGAGTCAGTTTGTTATCAGGAAGAGCTGGCTGCACCTGCTTCTGCTTTTATAGCCCTGGGTCCCCACACAGCTGCTAGGGCAGTTCCTAATAACTCAGCTGCATTTCTGGCAGCTAATCTAGCTGAACGACATCTCTGATCTGTTTCCTTTCACCTCTCCTGGAATGAGGATACTAGCAAAGTCTCCTCCTCAGACTCCAATTCACCCTCAGATTCATGAGCACTTTCCTGCTCCCCTTCCTCTTCTGAAGAAGAGGAATCCCTGACAGGATGAGAGGGAGAGAAGGATCTGGATTTCTGTAAAATATCACAGTATTATAGAGGTTCACTAAAATCAGTTTGAAAACCATTTCTCTTAAGAATCTGGAAAAGCCAGGAAGGTGTTCTACATATATTATACTGATCCATTCTGGGGATTGGAGAAAAAGAATCAATTGTGATTATGGTAATTTGTCAAATTGTGTATATTGGAAAGATTTTATTGACCAACATTGCATAGATGTCTGTATTTTAAACAACGCAATACAAATGAGATAAATAGAAAAAGCAACAATATGTTGTAATGTCTGCTGATATTGAAGAACGGGACAGAAGCATTCAGACACATGAGGCTTTCTGGCTAACAGAGATCTATTTTTGCCTCCCGATCAGCAGATGTTTCTTGTTATATCAAATGTGCTTAATTATCTACATCATTAGCATGATGGGGGATAATGGCTGTCTACAAGGGGCTGACATAGCAACATTTGGGCTTTGTTCTTAAAGGGAGCTGCAGCGTACCTGGCTGTAAAGGGGAGCAACAAAGCAGGAGCTGTCACACACCAAGGCAGCGGAGCACCAAGAACCAGACACGGAGGCCAATAAAACTATCTAATATCTTTATTAAGGAAATATATAAGAAGGATAAAAACAAGTAGAGAATATAGTCCAGAAACAGACCTTTCAAATGAGGTCTAAAATAGTCCAGGAATAGTTTGTCCAATAAATGATATTAGAGTTCAAAGATAAAATCCATTACCGAAACACTCACTATTGCCAGGCAATAGTGAGGGGAATTGTCCAAAGTCTTTCAAGGCACAAGGTTAAATCCACAAGGAAGCCATGAGGCATCACAGGAGCTGATTAGCCAGCCTTGATGTTGCTCTCGCTTTAATGGCCCTTTAAAAAGGGCTGTCATTGTCTTAGGAGCTCGGATCAAATGCACACCTCAGCAAACTGAGCATGTCACATATTTAAATTGTATGTACAGTATATACAGTGCAGGCTCTGAATGTAAATAGTGTGGACAATCACAAAACAATTTACAGTAACTGTGTTGATATGTGTCATGATCTTATGCTTAAGTCCTGCCATGCTGTTGCCATTGTTAAGTATAATCATGTGGCTCCTATGTATCTTCACATCGTATCTATATTACACTATACTGTACTGTAATACAATGAATAGACTGTCAGTTAATTGGGACCCATGGGAATTGATTGATGCCAGGTAAATGTAGTTTCTGGTTGCTTGAGAGTTATGATTAAAACTAGGCTTAACAAATAGTGTACCCCATATCAGAAACTGTGTATTGGCTTGATATTAATATTAAAGTACAGAAATTAAAAGCAGATTGCCATACTTCTTCAATTGTAATATACCATTGGTTGTAAGGCACACCCTAATTTCAGCACCACCAACAAAAATACGTAAGCTATACCTGCAATTCTAAGATGCACCCCATTTTTAGAGATGCTTATATAGGGGAAAAAGTGCTTCTTAGAATTCAAGAAATACAGTAAGTCAAATAAAGACAAAGTTACTATAACACGGTTTTACTGTATTATACATGTATTTTAATTTAAGGTATTCTTTCTTAGATTTTTTTTTGCCAGTTGCTTGAGAGTTCCAGTTGCTTGAATTCTGATTAATTGAGAATCTACTGTAATATATCAGCTATTCAGTTAAATATTTTAACACTTCACATATAATTTAATGTCTTATACATGTAAAAGGGATGATGGGTTAAGCTTGGTGATGCTCTGTTTCGGTTATGGGTTGGTATGGCAAGGTCTCATTAATTAGGAATGCTTGCATATCTTGTTTAGGCTGAGTAATTGACCTGTTATGGTAATCCAAGGTCTTTCTCATGTGAAAGAGACTGGAGAGCCAAAGATATTTCAATTACCTGGCCAATAAGGGTAATGAATACGGTGTCTTGACTAATGTGGTACAAGCATGCAAAGTATTTGAATTGTGTTACCTATAAATATATGATGCTTGTGATGCTTGCCAGTTCTGACAACAACCATGATATAAAACACTTGCCTTTTGTTTTCCTAAATAAATCTTTGCTACCTTGTCCTTGGATGACGTGTCTAATATTGGAATGCATTTTAATTATGTTTTTATGTCTGTTTTAATTTTAATAATTCTATTTTATGTTTGTGTTTTATGTCCAAGGCACTGCACAAGTGCCGTTTGTAAGCCGCCTTGAGTCCCCCTCGGGTAGAGAAAGGCAGGATATAAATATGGTAAATAAATAAATAATAAATAGGATGAGCTTATTTTCTGAACTAAGGTGGCACAATGGGTTAAACTATTGTGCTGGCAGGACTGCTGACTGATAGGTTGGTGGTTCGAATATTGGGAGAGCGGGTGAGCTCCCTCTGTCAGCTTTAGCTCCCCATGCAGGAACATGAGATAAGCCTCCCACAAGGATGGTAAAACATCCAAACATCCAGACGTCTCCTGTGCAATGTCCTTGCAGACGGCCAATTCTCTCACACCAGAAGTGACTTGCAGTTTCTCAAGTCACTCCTGACATGAAAAAAGGAAGCCTGTATCTAAACAATATGCCACTATAGTGACTTGATAAATAATTGAAAAAAAAAACCCCAACATTTGTAAGATTAAATAATGTCTCAATTCTGTCAGAGATGGGATTGGTTATGATGACAAAGCGCTTTTTCAGCAGTGGCATCCTGAATGTGGAACTCCCTCCCCTTAAGCTTGAAGAATAGGAAGCTCATATGAATCCCTATTTTATTCACATGAGTCCTCACCTCAGTTAAAAATGATGATGATAATAATTTTATTTCTTGCCTGCCTCTCCTCTCCTGGCGGATTACAACATAACTAAAAACACATTTTCATTATTTAAAATAGGCATATTAAAATGTATTTCTACAAAATACATATATTAAAATTCACAGAACAATGATTCAAAATATCTCTTTTTTTCTTTTCTCTTTAGGCGATCCCTTGTCTGAGTATAATGGCCTTCCAAGTGCAGTATTTTTCTTGGAAGACGCCTGTATATGATTTTTTTTCATGTGTGGAGGTCGGTGCGAAGCCAATCAACAAAGTCTTCACAGAGTGAGGGTCCCAACCAGTGGCATGCTTAACTCGACAACGGTGGCTTCTCAATCTGTTGTAGCCTTCACAGCCATTGTAACATGTACCATGTTATCTTCTGCCTGATCTGCCATTGAGGTCTTCATGTCTTTGGATTGTGCTTGGTCTGGAACCTCCCCTGCAGCCCCTCCTGGGAGTACATGACTCCAACGGTTATGCCTGCACGTCATTGGAACATGCAAGCCTCCTCAACACGACAAGGTGACAATCCATTGAGGGGACTCAAGACATGAGCTTAAAATTCATGATTTAAACTGGCTGGATATGCCTGCCATAAGAGATAAGTATTCAGATGTGTTTTAAATCCTGACTCAGTGGGATGAAAAGATTAGTTAGAATCTTTCCCATTCCTGTAGACTCAGGCAAAAGCAAACTGCGGTAGCCTTTCCTGGCACATGTGTTTATCTTCATTAATAGCTTTCACCATCTTGACCACAATCTGATGTTGTTTGAGAGCACATGTCCTGATTTTTAATTGTGAAATGTTGGAGAGTATGATTTCAGTGTAAACACACTTGGATGTAAATGGAACCGGGACTGTTACGCATACCTGTCTCTATTGGAAGTCTTGCTTAGCTGTTCCATATTTTTCTGATCTGTTTGCCCCTTACTGCCAGCAGTCTATTTATTTACATAACTAATAAATATACACCCCACAATTCAATCCTGAAGGATTATCTAACAATAAAAATGAAAATCAATTAAAACAACTCTCTTGACTAATAAAACATTCAACAGCCGAACAATAAAAAGCAAGTTGTTTTTAAGGGAGGTGGCATTACCGGGAAGGTGGCTACATGCCAGACAATAATAGCAGTTATGAAGGCTGGGCAAATAAAGAGACCTTCACCTTGATGATCTTTCTTCTTTTCTAAGGGGCTGATTTACATAGACAAATTCACATCATTTCTCTCATAAAGGAAGAAGTGATTCTGCATAGCTTTGGACAGAATAAAATGTCCTTATTTCCAATTACCCCGAGAGCTTTCCCACTTGACATCAGAAAGAAAAAGTAAAATATAAAGCTAACAAGTAGGTCATGACTGAGCATCATAAATAAAAGAGCCAAGAAAGTGCTTACAAGTCCTTCTTTCTGCTTCCCTTCTTTCTTTTCCAAATCTGAAGGCAACCTGAAGGGCCAAATGTTCTCATAAAGCCTATCTCAGTTTTTAATTAGGCTTTCCATCTTCACAAGCTTGTTTGCTAAGAACATAAGGTGGAGAATTTTCAGTACAGGCTCCCAGATTGTCAACCTCCATTCTAGGGGAAGCTAAGTTGGGCTTATATCCCCAAAGGCAGGATCTTTTCAGGTCTTTTTTACTCAGGGAGACTTCAGAGAACATAGCTTTTAACAGGGTAGAAGGGTGCTCTATCTTTTCCTCCTGAATGATGACGATGATGACAATAAAATATTTGATACCTGCCTCTCTTCAAGGATTGAGGCAGGGTACAACATAGTTAAATACGCATTACACAACACCATTAAAATATGTGGGGTTGCCTCTGAAGACGGCCCGGAAGCTCCAACTAGTACAATGGGTGGCAGCCAGATTAATAACTGGGGCGGCATACAGGGAGCGTACCACCCCCCTGCTAAGCCAGCTCCACTGGCTGCCGATATGCTACCGAGCCCAATTCAAAGTGCTGGTTTTGACCTATAAAGCCCTAAATGGTTCTGGCCCAATCTACTTGTCTATGAACCAGTAAGATCACTAAGATAATCTGGAGAGGCCCTGCTCTCGATCCCACCTGCCTCACAGGCGCGGCTGGTGGGAATGAGGGACAGGGCCTTCTCGGTGGTGGCTCCCTGATTGTGGAATGCCCTCCCTGGAGATATCCGACAGGCTCCTACCCTGCTGGGATTCAGAAGGGCCGTGAAAACATGGTTATGTGCCCAAGCTTTTGATGAGTAAATGACAAAGTTGACATGGCCTGATTTAAGGATGAAGCATGAGGATCTCGGATGAATGGAATTAATTATATATACGTTTTTAAGGTTTTTATAATGTGTTTTAACAATGTTATTAACAGATCTGTTTATATTGTTTTGTTTTTATGATTGCATTTTGGGCATTACATTTTGCCAATTTTTGTAAGCCGCCCTGAGTCCCCTCGGGTGAGAAGGGCGGGATATAAATGTTTTAAATAAATAAATAAATATGGAACAAAGATTAAAATACATGAAACTCATTTATACCAATAAAGTGGAAGTTTAAATTCATAGGTTAAAATAGATTGGGTAGGTTTGCTGGAAGAGTTAGGTCTTTAATTCTATTTTAAGCTCCGACAACTTATTTAGACGTTGAATCCCATTTCTTAAGGTTGGCTCTGCATCTTGTGGTGCCGGAGCACAGTCTGTTCAGTGCCTTCCAAGTGCCCAGTCTTCTGTGTGACGAGGAGGAGACATGAGAGAAGCCTCCTCACAGGATCATAACACATCTGGGCATCCCCTGGGCAATGTCTTTGTAGATGGCTGATTCTCTCACAACCAGAAGCAAATTGCAGTTCTTCCTAATATTGAGGTGGGATCGCTTTTCCTGCAGTTAGAATCCACTGTCCATGTTTCTAGAGCAGAGGAAACAAGCCTCATCCATCTTCAATAGGACATCCTTTCAAATATTTAGGCTTGGCTATCACACCCTTTCTCGACCTTCCATTCTCTAAGCTAAACAAGCTGAACTCAGCTCGCTAAGCCACTCCTCATAAGGTTTGCCTTCCAGACCTTTGATCATTTTGGTTGCCCTCCTCCTGACATGTTCCAGCTTGTCAATATTTTTCTTAAACTTTGGTGTCCAGAACTGGGCACTGTATCCCAGGTGAGGTCTGACCAAAGCATGAACTGCAGGCCATTGGGCATGTCAAAAGTTTTCACTATAATTCCTTTTATGATTCTTGAAGGTAGTGCTCCTTGTACATATATCATAATCCATTGTCCTCTACCATTCAGTTGGTCATTCTTAGGATAAGAGAGACTTTTTTGCTATTGGTTCCTCTTATCCTGAGAGGACTTTTTCTGTCTCCAGCACTTCTGAGGCCTCCTATCTTCTGAGGTTCTGCTATGGAGTTAACCGTTTGTTCTCAGACCAAGTGTCACATCTGATGCTCAATAGCCTCAGTGGCGGTGTGTGAATATTGATTTTCACTTAAGTAACAGAGATATAATTATACTGCATCTATAAACATGCTAATTGGTCAGAAAAATATACAGCTTCCCCTGGAGCTGAAACTATTGACGTGGTAATTTCATCCTTGTATCTGGAAATCTTGTGTGACTGTGGAATAGCTGGGCCGCTTGCTGCCTTCACCAAAGAGCTGCAGCAATCAGCATTTCCTGACTTTTCCTTCCCAATAAAATGCCAATAATTGCATCAGTTCCCTACTCAAAAGAGAGCTAAATTGTTGGACCAGCCAACTGATGAATTGGCAGGAGCCAGTTATAGAGGCTGTGTAATTAGTAGTGAGCCAGCTACAGAAACTGGTAATTGTGTGTTTGAAAGTACATGCATGGTAGTGAGCTCATTAGTATTTATTGAAATAATAATGCTGGCTGGATCCTTTATTTGTCTCATGGAACTCCCCTGGATTTCCTTCAGTCTCTTGTTTCTATTCTAATTATAAATATAATTAGACATTAAAGGAACCCTGGTAAGCATGGT
This sequence comes from Anolis carolinensis, assembly GCF_035594765.1. Taxonomy (NCBI): domain Eukaryota; kingdom Metazoa; phylum Chordata; class Lepidosauria; order Squamata; family Anolidae; genus Anolis; species Anolis carolinensis. The sequence goes on along the minus strand of NC_085843.1, from coordinate 236,395,351 downwards.
AGAGGCAAAGTTTGTCTGCCAAGATGCGTTGGGCATGTTGAAAATCTTGCTTCACACTGAGTTACACCTCTGGTTTGTTTTATTCTTCTAAGTCAGTGTTGCTGCTAGATCATTTTAGATTGGCTTTAATGGCCTTCTAGGGAACTTCCTTTCCATGGCCATCTGCATTACTTCAGATGTGAAAGGCATAAATGATTTTGCTCCCTCTTCCTGCCAATCCAGGCATAAGGATTGCTTTTACATTTCCTGATATGTTGGAACAGCAGACATGCAAATGGAAGAACTAAGTTTGTCAGGCTATTATAAAGATATGCTTTGATTATGTGCAATTTTGCATTTTTGGATTCAGTTAAATCATATACCGTAGTAACTTAAGGCATAACATGGAGTTCATTTCTTTTGCCCGTAGGCAAAACACATCTATTTGGGAATAAGCCCAGTTTGGTTTTAGAAAAAGATAGCAGTTTATTTTTAAAGTTAACCCCCCCCACCCCCACCCCAGATTTTGTAACGACACAGCTTTCTTCTGTTGACTATGATTTGAACCAATCAAACTATCAATAAAATCAAGCAAGCAAGGATTGGATCTATTTGCTACCATGCAGCTGTGAACAAGTCTACATTTGGACCACCAATCGCAGCATTACCCAAACACGAATCAAGGAACATGAAAGGCACTGCAGACTGATTCAACCAGAGAAGTCAGCCATAACAGAGCACCTGATGAACCAACCTAGACACAGCATATTAATTGAGAACACAGAAATGCTGGACCACTCTAACAATTATCATTTCAGACTACACAGAGAAGCCATTGAAATCCACAAGCATGTGAACAATTTCAACAGAAAGGAGGAAACCATAAAAATGAACAAAACATGGCTACCAGTATAAAAAGAAAATAAAAATCAGAACAGTAAATAAGAAACAACACTCTGAAAACAGAGGAATTCCAGGCATGGATCAATCAGGGGTAGCTAACACCTCTGAACAAAAGATTCCCCCAGGCAGGAAGAAGCCAGGACATGAATCTGGCAAGGCCATTAATGCTAATCAAGGTGATTACAACATTCAAACTGGCCTCCAACAGACAAGAGTTCTTTCTCCAACCCTGGACTATCCACGGATATATAAACCTTCCTAGCTTAGTTTTTTCCCCCCAATACAGTGTTCCCTCACTTATTGAGGGGGTTATGTTCCAGGACCCACCCACAATAAGTGAAAATCTGCGAAGTAGGGCCGCCATATTTATTTCAATATTTCCACATTATATTAGTAGTTAGGTGGCTCTTCTCCCCTTCGCAAGCCTTCTTCCTGTGCTTCTTCTTGGCGCTCTCCTCTCCGGCTCCTGCCAGTTTCCCTTTTGTGCATGTGCCTCCCTCTCATCGGCATGCCGATGAGAGGAAGGGCACATGTGCAAAAGGGAAACTGGCACCTTTTGAGCATGTGCCACCGCTCAGAAAAAAAACCGTGAAGCAGTGAGGGAGCGAAAAGCGAATCACAAAGTAGGGAGGGAACACTGTATACCTCACAACCTCTGTGGATGCCTGCTATAGATGTGGGCGAAACGTCAGGAGATAATGCTTCTAGAACATGGCCATACAGCCCGGAAAACACACAACAACCCTGTGATTCATTATTTGCTACTGCTATCTACTGCCATTGGGGGTGGTGGTGTCCTGATTTGTACGGTTCTAGATTTGCTCCAGGGTACATCAATCTCTGCATTATTGCAGTAATATAGAAGAAAAGGACATACATGTTAATATTTATATTCACTTCACTTAGCAGAATCTTGCTAAAATGCAGTGTTTGGAATGCCATTAAGAACTGACTGAAAACATGCCAAATTCCAGTGGATCAGTACTCTCTGGCTCAGCATCACTTGATGTCCAGGCACTTTTATAAATATCCACTCAATAGTTCTATTGTATAACATGTTAATGCTAAGTAATCCACTGGGATGTTTTTAAGTATTTCTTGAAAGGGAGAGGCAAATCTACCAATGTGTGAGTATTCAACTGTGTCAGTTTTGTGTCATTTCTGCACAGACTGTAATTCCATTCCATCCTGTTTCCAAAATAATCTCTGATCACCAAAAAAGGCACCAGTTATCCAAAGTGGTGTGTATTTAAATGTGTCTGCATGTTAAAGTACAAATTTAAATACATTTTATACACATAGAATTTGAAGAATTGTTGGTCAGTTGGATGGATGGCTAAGTTCTGATGTACTTGTTATTCTTAGTTGCATAATCTAGAGGGATTTATGAAGCTGCAGTCCCTGATGCACTCCAAGTACATGCAAAATGTACCTGGGAGCTCAAATCTAAATGAAGGCAGGGCAAGCATCATTAGGTACTGTTGGTTGGAGGTTTTGAGGATGGCTTACTTAGCTACATTAGATTACTTCATTAAATGTTCTTGGCTGGAGTTACTGAGGATGGCTTGCTTCAGTACGATATGTTTTAAATATGCAAAAATATCCCTGTAAGAAGAAAAGCATTCAACAAGGTCATGTGCAGTACAAGCAACCAAGTCATCCATTTTACCCAGAACATGTGAAATATAAAATATGTTGGTGAGTATCTGAATGGTCTATGGTGGCTTTCATGTTATTGAAGCAGTGAATCCAGGAGCTGTCTAAGGTACTGAACCCTATACTTCAAATACAGTCAGCTCCTTTACAATTTAAACCCCAGAGTAGATTCACCCCACTACTAGCATGGAAGCCACCAGCTAGCACTATTATTCTGATGTTTATCTAGTCAATTAATTCTGAAATACCAGATATGCCCTGTGGAAAAATAGTTTCATGGTATTCAGTCTTCCATTAGATCTTCTTAAACATCACTATCCATATAATTTCCTTTAAAACAACAGCCCATCTTTAATCTACAGTGTGTTTATTTAGTGTATTTACTCACTGATGTGGAAGATATTGTCTGCTGAGAATTTGCTTACTAACATCAAAGTGCAAAAAAAAGGGGGGAGGGAAAAGGAAAAAGAACCCTAAGATGCTTCCCTGCAAAGCAGTATCTTTGCTGTATTTTTTTTTTTGTTTCCTGCAAAGTCAGTAACTATTTTTATTTTAGGAGACATATTTTTTTGTGCTGAAATCTTGGGTAGAAAACATTGTGCCACAGGAATATGCCTTTCAAGTAGTACAAACAAAAATAAAAAATGAATTAAAAATGAGGTTAACTCCAGCAAATGTCACTCTTACTTTTGCAGTTGCACAAATTAATGTTGAGCGGCAGGGAATGTGACAGTTACCAAGTTTTCTAAGCTTGTACTATAACATCCATTATGCCAGGTACAATCTATTTGCAGCATGTGAGCAACTTCTTCATTTCCAAAGATCTAGGAAGGAAAATTAGATGTTACTTCTGCCCAGTGGTGTCAGCCTTCACTGCTCATTCAGGAGAACATAAGGGAAATGTATAGTCCCAGATGCATTCACACCTTGGACCTGAGGAGAGTAATGCTGTGGGTCTTCAGTATGCCATTTGCAGTGCAAGGCTCTTCGGAATATGAAATATTGAAAATCCGAGATTACTGAGTGTAAAGGTCTGTGCAGTGAATGCAACAAAACTTCATGTGCACACAAGGAGAGAAAAGCAGGGAGGTAATACAATTCTCTAACAATGGTCCATGAGTGACATTATTAATATCTTCCTGATACTGGGCTTGTAGTATTGTGGGTTAGGCAGACTTTGGCAAGAGAATGCATGGTTCAGATTTTTTTTTTTTTACCAAGAGAACAATGAATGTGCTGTCTTCCTGGTGTAAATAAATAGTTGGAGTATTTCTGCTTGCTAACAGCTGTAATTGTACAGACATTGTTAGGCAGAAACTTGGAATCTGACAATTTCAAGGTCGAGCTATAATAGTCCAAGGTTGAAATGTAATTCTTCAGGGACAAAAGGCACTGGACTGGTGAAAGATGTATGATTTCATAAAATAGAAGGTGGGTGGGGAATTGAGCCCTCTGCAATGGAACTGACCTGACCTGTAAAAGTAATTTCAGTTCTGCAGATGCTAAGCCATAACTTGGATGCTACTTTTTGTAAGTGTAAACCTCAAAGTCCCCTAACCAGGAGATACCGTACTCATGCTGTAGGGGATTTTGGGAACTATAGCTCCAAAAGTAAGTATTCTTAGTTGTGCAGAAAGGATACATCTTCAGTCATATCACTGTTTGAATCTAAGATTGTCTTCTGTGAGCCTACACCTGTGGCCTCTTGTGAAAACAATTTGTTTGGCAAGCATAAGACAGAGGGGCTTTCTCCTCACTATAGCTCCATGCTTCCGCAGTAATTTATCATATTAACAAGAGTATATCTGCCCCCAGATGGCGTAGTGGACTAAGTGACTTGAAGGTTGGGTTGCTGACCTGAAGCAGCCAGGTTCGAATCCCACCTGGGGAGAGTGTGGATGAGCTCCCTCTATCAGCTCCAGCTCCATGCGGGGACACGAGAGAAGCCTCCCACAAGGATGGTAAAAACATCAAAACATCCGGGCGTCCCCTGGGCAATGTCCTTGCAGACGGCCAATTCTCTCACTCCAGAAGCAACTCCGGTTGCTCCTGACACGAAAAAAAAAAAAATTCCCGTCATTGTAGGCTCTCACTTATTTTCTGTTAGTTTAAATTATTTTTAGCTGCCATTAGTTATTGCTTCTTAATGTTTTACCAGTTTAAATCTATATTAATGGAGCTCATTTAACTTTAAGAGCTTTTGTTACATTGTTTCTTGAGGCTGTCAAAGCAGACCAGTGAAAGTACCCAGCTTAGGCTGGCACAGCGAAGCCTTCAGGTAAGGTTATATTGCTGTTAGAGTTGGACACTGGGTGAAGTATTAATTGTTGGGAAGGCAATAAACAACAACAACAACAACAACAACAATAACAATAACAACTTTATTCTTATATCCCGCCCCATCTCTCCAAGGGGACTCGGGGCGGCTTACATGGGGACCAAGCCCAGTAAACAGCATTAAAATATATCAACATAAAGTACATTGCAGTTACAAAGAAATAGCACATAAAAACTTATAAAACATCATGGTAACATACCTCAACAACAACCAATAACCAATAGCCGAGCGCAATGAGCATGTTCAGATCTGGAGGCAGGGTTAATAAAGCATGTGCAATATACTACAAGGATGGGGCTGGTAATAAAGTGCAGAGGCCAGGCATTATGTTACGAGAAGAAGGCCAAGACATGAGTGCTGTGCATCCCCAGAGCCTCATGAAGAAAGAGTTATGTGTCCATATCAAGGAGGGAGGGTCTTCCTCACTTCTTTGGGGCAGGACAGCTGTAATTTTGTTCCTTGGACTACTCTCCCCTTCAAACAGTATTGACTGCAAAGCTATGCAGTGGTTAGGGAAGTCTGCCTCCTTCTGTCTGAAAATGGTTTGGCAGACATTAGACATATAAACAGGCCCAACTTAATTAATATGAATGAGTACCTTTTAAAGAACCCAGTAACCATAGACCCATATGACTGAGCCTCCTTTGACATCTGATGCTTTTTTGGTTTTGTTTACAAAAAAAGGCAATTATTATGCTCTGATTATAAGAGTTATCTTTATTTGTGTGCTAGATTTCAGCACATTTCATAATTCCTCCTAAGTTTGAACACAAACTCAAAGTGAAGTCACCAGCTATTGAGCTGCTAGCTGCCATTATGTCCTTTCTAATTTTTTCTCTGACATATCTAATCCTTCTTTCACTACTAAGTGGCTACTGATAATTACAGCATAGAACTGTCTGGCTGATACTAGAGTGAAAGGTTGCTTTTGCAATTCAGGGCTTTCTAATTGCATGACAGTTTTTAGAAGTTAAAAACTCCTTTGTTCAAGTAGGCAGCAGAGTTTTTAGGGCAGGAAAAGGGAGATTCTGTAAAACTGAAAGACAGAAACAAAATTGGGTTGTTGTGAGTTTTTTGGGCTGTATGGCCATGTTCCGGAAGCATTCTTTCTTGATGTTTCACCCACATCTATGGCAGGCATCATCACAGGATGCCTGCCATAGATGTGGAAAACTCACAATAACCCTGTGATTCCGACCATAAAAGCCCTTGACAACACATAAAGAAAATTGGTTTTTTGTTGTTATTTTTTAAAATGAGCTTGTGAGGAAAAATAGGATTTTTCCATGCAGAAATATGTAACTGTTGCCTATATCAGAAAGAGAAAAACTGATTATTTCAAAACACTGAGATGCCCAGAGTCTAATTTCTTTTCTCTTTTGGCAACAACCTTTGTGTAACCTCATGGGTCTCTTAACCCCTGGCATTCAACAATGACTGCTAGTGTTAATCATTGCCAATACTGAATATCATGAAGTTGTTGATACTCTGGAAAAACAAGTGTCATTTTCAATCATTGGGCTAGTTCAGACAACAGAATAATTGATAGATCTTTGGGAAACCTAGTTCATTGATTATAACTAGTTGCCAATCAGTTACCTGCTGTCTACTAGGCAAAACCTTAGTCTGTTTCAATCTATTATTAATCTATCCGAATTTGTATATTTTTCCTTGTGTAGTTTGTCTACATGAGAGCAGTTAACAAACACATGGAATAGGTTGTGCCACAATAGCTGATGATTTTTGTATCAGTAGACAGCGAATCAGTTCTGGTGCTCAGTGTGAACTTTAAAGAGACCAGCCAAGGCGGTGAACCTGTTTTGTGGTTAGAGCTCAGCACTCCAGATGTCTCTTTTAAATTTCAGACTAAAACCCAAAGTTGATTCCTTGCCCTACTTATACTGGATGCCACTGGAATTGTGCTTTTCGAGCAGTTGTGACATTTATTTGTCTTTTATGGGTTATAAACCTTTGTTCTAGGTTTCACTTTTTTCCCCTGTGATTTTCCATTTCCAAGCTAAGCCCATGAAATCCTACTGTCCCTTTTTTTAATCATAGATTTCTTGATGAAAATAGCAACATAAACTCATGGGATCACATCTTTCCTGAGCATGCCAAACACAATTTTTGTGCTCAGCAAAAGCACGGGCGGGGGGTGTTGTGTTGTTGGGAAAAAGCACCATGAAGAAAGACTTTCCCAGGAAGAAAGATAAAAGTATAAAGAAGCCCTGATAAGTGTTCCAGTTCAGTGTGCTGGAAAATACAGGTCCCATTTCACCCAGAATCAAAAGTCGCCCTGTTAAATGACTGGAACTGTATTGGGGTTTAGCTGTTTTATGTTATCTCATTCTCTCTGTATGTTTCTGCTTCATCTGGGTCCCTAGTTCAGCTTCTGCCTGATTTGTAGTTTGTGTCTGCTTGATGAGGCAAGCAACTGTCTCTTTTGTTACTTATCTGTACGTTGCCTACACAGTTAGGATTAAATCTTCACAAAGAGTTTCCTAAACTCTGTTGCCTGACACTTCCAAAGACAGAATAAGAGGCATCTCAAATGCTGGAGCCTCAGATCTCTGATTATATTATTTTATTGGGCTTCATTTGTTTGATTCTGCAGAAGATATAAATTTCAGTTAAATCCATGAACTATTTTTTTACATTTCCACTGTATTTCTTAACATTTACTTGTATTAGACAAGATATTTTGAATCATGTGCTAGTAACCAACATGGTGTTTTATCATGTGCCAGCTCCAAGCTTCTAACATTTTGCACAATTAGTGCATTAATTAATATTTATAGTATAAAAGGCTGGTACTGAATATGCATAAAAATCAAGACCTTTTGTCAATTTCATGAAACTCAAACTCAAATGCACAGGACTGTATTCAGCCAAGTGGAATGTTTATCTATATAGTTTACATATTCATTCTATAAACTGAAAAGTTCAATAAGTTTTGTTTGTTTTAGTTGCACTTCCAGACTGAGAGCATAGCGAAGAGTAGAATATGGCTGAAATTTACAAAATCTCATGAAAAAGTTTAATTTTATTTTTTGTTTGAGTTTCAGACAAAATCACATTTTACGGGGCTGGTTCGCTCATCTTTACTATAAATCAAGTTTGGAGCACACTAGCCCTGAGCACAAAGCACTCCTGAGAGTATAAATCAAGTTCTGAACATTGTACTTATGAGTATAAAACACTTTGAAATGTATAAGTCAAGCTTGAAAACTCTGTCTATGAGAAACGCTTGAAGAAATAAATGATAGTGCTTAACCACTGGCTGCTTGAATATAAACAGTGGTGCCGTATATCTCGCTTCTATATGGATGTTTGAACACATGTATATATCAGCCTTGAGGTGAGGATAAAATGTTGGCCTTGATGCTCCATGATGAGGCATTTCACAATGACATGTGATTCATATATTGTAAACATTGAGATTTTGCTCTTTCTACAGAATTCAGGGCAGCATCTTGTTTCTCAATTCTATGAGTAAAATTGAGAGATGTCATCTGGTATAAGACTACCCAATCTTGGAGATATCTTCATGCCTCAGTCACCTGAGCATAACTTTAACCCTTTTAAGAGATGTCTGTCGGGATGGGAGTGTTAAAGAGCATCCAGTGGTCCTAATTGAATTCTCGGGATTTAGGCATAAAATTCAAAGCATGATAAAGAGTGATATTGGCATCTAAATTAAGTCCATGTGGCATCAAGGTATCCAGTGTGTAGACCCAGATGTTTCCTTTTTTCTTAACTATGGTTGGATCAGGAAGTTCTTCTACTGCAGAGTTTCTCAAATTCTGCTCTTCCAGATGTTTTAGACTTCAGTTCCCACAATTCCTAACAGCTGGTAAGCTGGCTGGGATTTCTGGGAACTAAAGTCCAAACATTTGGAGGAGCCGAGTTTGAAAAACACTGCTACACTGAAAATGCAGCCTTGTTGAAAAGATTGTGTCCCTTCAAATTAATTTTGATAGGAACATATCACTGATGTCACTTTAAAGGTCATTGCTCCATTTTGGGAATCCTGGGATTAGTAGTTTGTAGATCAGTCATGGGCAAACTTCGGCTCTCCAGGTGTTTTGGACTTTAGCTCCCACAATTCCTAACAGCCGATAGGCTGTTAGGGATTGTGGGAGTTGAATTTCAGAACACTTGGAGGGCTGAAATTTGCCCATGCCTGTTGTAGATGAAGCATTTAGATTAGGGTCATGCTGCGCTGTGAAGTGTTTTAGGTATGTGAATAGGTTTTTAAATAGTTTTAACTGTTTATTCTTAATAGTTTCAATGTTTAATCTTATTTTAATATTGGTATTTTAGGTTATATATTGCATTGTTTTTAGTGTTAGTTTTCAATCCACTAGCAGGGGATCTGAAGTTGTTCACCAGACTTTCAAACCAGGATTTCAAAGGATGACGCCACAATATTTAAAGTGGGCTTCCTAGATAGATAGGGTGCAAAGTAAAAATAAAAAATAAAATTGATGTATTGAAATAGTTTTAAAATAAATACCTGTAAAATGTAATAATAGGCTGGTCTGCCTCATGGTATCTCATAAATTTGCCTTTACTCTTGGGCACTTCTTTTAGTTTTCCCCGGGCAACTGTTTTTCATGACTCTCATTTAGGATTTCTGACAAAATATTATCAGTCCTGGGGCTGTTCTTATATGAGAATTTATATGCTTTAGTATGGCTGTCAGAATACATGATGGATGGGAGTCGAGATAATTTCTGTCATATTTTGTGCTTATTTTCTCTGCACAAGACATGCAAGTGGGACTTGATCTCTGTCCAGCCATTGTTTTCAAGAATTCACTGGGAAATGCAATTACGCACTGCCAGCAATCAATGGTGGCACATATAAATGAAAATGATAAAGGGGAAGACCAATAACAGCTAGAGCCAATTATAAAGTTTAGCTTTCCATAATAATTGCACTCCATGCTGTTCATTGTTCACAAAAATGTATGCTTTCCCAAGGTAGGCTATTTCTGAATACCAGATCCTAGGCTACAGCAGTGGAAGAATAATTGTGGCCTAATATCTCATGGAAATATTGGCATCCCCTAGGTGAAAATGCTGCCTGATATACTCCTTTGATCTGATTCTACAGGACTTTTATTCTTACATTATTTTGTTTGTATGAGTTAATTGAATGGAATTAGATAAAGCTAGAGACTGGAAAAGTTACTCGTTTTTTAATTGTTAAGTCCCTGAATTCTTCAACAGCATAGCCACTGGTTTGAGTCAATTGATTACTACATCTCTGCCCTCTGCCCTTTATAGTTAGTTCACCTGAAGTTTTGAGCAATCCCTTCTTACCTGAAGCTTCCTTTCATTTTGTATCCAATAATGTCTTTGGTTTGATTTTCCATCATCTCTTCACACTTCTCCTTTCTCTGTCTCTTAATCTCAACAGCGACCTCACATCCTACAAGTAAATGTCAAGTCATAATAACTTTTCCACTTTGTACCAGGAACGTGATCAGGCTCCTCTTTTTGGAAAAATCTCATTAGTGAGAGTACATCTCTTTTTAATTGCTCCACTGAACCCTTTGTGCCCTATAGGGATATCTTTACAACCACTGCTCGGTGCATTGTCATGTTGCATACTTTTCCCTTCTTGCTCATCTAAGCTCTGTGTGCTATAAGCCTCTCCCACAAGAGCTAGGACACCTTTTTTTAAAAGGGAGAACATGTCTACAGAGTCTTCTTAGTGCTGTTGTACAGCTGTAAAAATAGCCCCAAACTCTATAGGCTACACTGCTTGGACTAGGATGAGTGGCATTCTAAAGTCTGGAGGACCAATCCCCAAATTCTTGGTTCCTCCGGACAGAGCCGGCCCTAGGTAATTTCGAAGTGTAAGCAAGCAGTATTTCTGGTGCCTGCCCCCAAACCAGTCACTCACCGCTTCTCTCCTCGTCCAGCCCCCACCCTCCTTCCTCGCTGCAAGGAAGCGGGTTGGGGCTTTGGCCAGGAGGGATCTGGCGTTTCTCTCCTCCCCAAAGCTCCAAACTCCTTCCTCACTCGAGGAAGCGGTTTGGGGCTTTGGCCAGGAGAGAATCACCGCCCCCTTCCCAAAGGAGGGGCTTTCTGCTACAGAAACGTCCCCGGTTAGAGCTGCAGAAGCGTCCCGTGAAGCTTCCTGGAAAGGCGAAATTTCTATCTCTATTCACTGGGATGGTTCTGCAGCACTGCTCACAGCACTGTGATTGGCCGCGCACATCTGTCACTCTCGTAGCAGAAATCCCCTTCTTTGGGGAGGGGGCGAGCGAACCTGAGAGGAGGAGGAGGAGGCGGGGGAGCATGGGAGGGGGTGTGCGCACACGCGGGAGCTTTGACACTGTACCCCAAAGAAAAATGGCACCACATGCAACTGCCTGGTTTGCCTTACAGGTGAACCGCCCCTGCCTCCGGAGTTCTGGAGGGCTGTGGGGTGTCATTGCAGTGACTATCTGGGGTGCCTGGGAGTGTCACTTCTGGTTGCCTCTTGGGCTGTTTTTTTTTTTGTGAGGTGAAGAGAGTTATTTCAGATTTTGGATCCTCTAAAATGGTTTGTAACAACCTGTAAATAATGTTCTTTATTCCTAAAGACATTGTTGGCACAAAATTACAGTAAACAGAATTGCAATTATCATAGAATATTCCAAATAAACACTAAATCAAAATAAGAGTCCTATGTAAGAATATAAAAATATTTAATTACTACTGAAACAACAATTTTGATGCTACTATTGTTTTGATGTTGCCACATTTTGATAGTCTTTTCCTCTTACTGCAAACCTATTATAGCATTTTTAAAGCATAATTTATTCAGAGTGGGTTGCCTTTTTCTGAGTGTTAGAAAGTGTGACTTGCCTAAGGTCACTCAATAGGTTTCCATGGTCAAATGGGGAGTCGAACCTTGGCCTCCAAGTGTCCTAGCGTAACCATACTATGCTGGCTCATATGTCCTCTCTAGGAATTTTTTAACCTCTTCATGTGATTTTATGGTATTCTTCTACTAGAAGTTACCATAGAGTCATATTGGAGGAACTAGCCATTTTCCTTTATAGGAATTTTCTAGGTCCACATGGAAAATCCTATGGTAATTTCTGCCAGAAGTCAGGCTGCTATAAGTTGGGTGGAACAACATCTGCAAGATTGAAGTATTCCCACCCAGATTGTTGATGAACTCCTTTTGATAGGATTTTTGCAATTATAAATTCTTAGAGAGCAGGAATGTAAATATAGCATGCAGAATTGCTTAAACAGTGCTTATCAAAGAAACAAAAATTGTGCTAATACAAACAAATTTGCACAGATGAACTAGTTAACATACATAGTGAGCCAAACAAACTTTCAAGCCCATTCAAAAACCTCTTTTGTCTGTATTCAAGTCATAGGAGATAGAGCTGAACCTCTTTATGAATTGTTATTCAACTATTCATCCATTGTAGCCTGCCTTTGGAATTCTTTTGTTTATTAATGGCCACCTTAAGGTCAGCGACAGAGTGGTCTGGGAGACTGAAGTGTTTCCACGCTGGTTGAGTATTGCCATTTCTGATGTCAGATTTGTGTCCTCTTATTGTTTTCACAGAGACTGGCTTAATTTTAAATAGAGCAAACAGTCAAGGAGTTGGTAGCAGATAATAAAGATGCCAAAACCCTCAAAGATTTCCCTCTTCATTAGTCCCTCCCACCCACAGATTTTTTTTAAAACACTTCTGAATTCTCTTTTGTCCACTTGTATCCAAAAGCATTTGGAACAATTGAAGGTTAATTCTAGTTCAGTGGACATTCATGATGGATGTCATCTTATATTCATAGGCTAAAGTGTATTCAGAATAAGCTGTATAGATTAATTCAGAATAGTTTGGTTGCTACAGCCATAGCTGTTCACTACGAGGCGCATCTAATTTGTATAGTATGATATAATTTCATTAGTAAACTATTCAGGCTTAAAACATAACCAAAACAAAATGCAATTGTTTTAGAAGTCCTTCAGCAAATGTAGGCCCAAGCAACCTCAACATTCCCCACCCCCATAGTATACTTCCTAAATAGAAGTAATAAGAGAGACCTCTAAAATAAATCTTTGAGACTGATTTTTTAAAGGATATACCTGCAGAAGGAAACAGGACTAAAAGCATTTGTCAAGGACAGAACGCCACAAGATTCAAAGTAACAGAGTTTATTAGATTACAGAACTCAAAAATGCCCGTAAAACACAAGGGCCAGGCAGTTTTTGCCTTTAGGAGCAAAAAGGGGCAAAAGTAAATGTTCAAAAGATAAACCGGATTAAACCGGAGTTTAATCCGGGTAAAAACAAACTGCTTGCTTCAGCCTGGGTGTAAACGAAACGAAAGCCAAGGAACAAAAGATACAAAGAATGCAACTAATTGGCAGCAGATTCCTCTCTGCTGCCAACACTGTGCTTAGAGTAACTTGCGTCGCTCCCCCACACACACAGCAGACAGGATCTCCAACACGAGTAAATCAGCCAAGGATTGTAGCAGTTGAGTAGACCAGTTCCGTTCCGTAGATCAAAGCCAGAAGCAGACGTTTGTAGTTTTTCCAAGTCCAAGAAGGGGGGGAAGACAAGCCGTGGTCAGTTCAGTCCGAGTTCTCAAAGCAGGAGATGGCGTCCGTCAAGAAGACGACGGAAGGTCAAGCTAATAAGAGTAAGCACAGGTTTGCACAAACAAATGCCCACACAATCCCTCCCGCCGTCTGACCCTGGATTCCAATCAACTTACGTCACAGCACAGGAAAGCACACAAGTCTTCAGGGAAGCGTCCCACACACACACGGATCCCAAGCGTTTGCCCAGATTACCTTGCCCAACGCAATTTGCAATTGTTCTCAAGCCCCATTTTATGCCAGTTACAAATCTTCATCACTGTCAGCTGTCCTCCTTAACCCGGGCGTTTCCTCATCACTTTCCTCGTCAGAGCTGGAACACCTCTGACTACGCCCAACAGCATCTCCAGCTGTGGATCCCGTCCCATCCCTCCAGCTAAACCATGGGTCTAATCCTGAAGGTCCCCATTCATCTTCTGTCCCATCATGGCCAGTGGCACCCACTTCCTCCCTTACCCGAGTCCAATCCATCTCATCCTCCTCTGAGCTAACCAGCCCCTCCTCCATTCTCTCCGTAAACCCTTCGAAAGACTCCTCGTCAGATGGTGCTGCAAATATGTCTCGCAGTCTTTTTCTCTCTCGCTCCTCGAGAGTATCTGACTCTCGAGGAGTCTTACGCCCACGTCTGTCAGTAACAGAGCCATGAGGCTCAATCATAACAGCATTGGCGTTGTGGGTTTGGTTGAGCACATGCATAAAATAAACATGGATAAAACAATGAAGGATTCAGTAAGATAACAGACAGTTGGAGAAAATATAGTCTCCATGGGAATAGTGCATATACCCCGATGAAGCCTTCACTAAGGACTTTCAAGTTTCCAGAACACACACTCTTATAGCTCCAAATTTTTTGATGAACATTAGAAAATCTTGCCTTAGGCAGTATTTGGTCTCAATTGTCCCAATTTGACAAGGATGATCCCAATTAATCCTCCTCCGTCCCATTTTAAGTTGCTTTTAAACGGCTTCTATTTCTTTCTTGTCCTTTCATTTTCACCAGGTGCAAGAACTCTTTCCAGTTTTCGCTCTGGCAACCCTAGGTGGGGTGCAGTATGAAGTTGTGACTACGCAAGGCCTCCTGTGCAGCCCTTTAAACTGCAATAGAAGTTCCAGTCTCCCTCACACAGATATCAAGATGATAAAAAAGTGATTTTCCATATTTATGGTTCCCCGAAAATAAATTAATTTAATTAAAAATAGGCAAGTGTCATCTGAAGAGGGTGACTGGTAATGGGAAAAGGAGACAGTTGCAACTGCTAGAGAACCCATTCTGTTGTCTGGAATCACAGAGGTCTGTTCCTGGTGTACCAAACTATGATCAAAACACACAGAGAACCAGAACCAGAGTTTGCTTTATTGCTTCAAAAACCAAAAACAATGCCAGGGGAAAATCTGTATACAGTCACTATTTTCTCAGCCTGATGTGTTTTATAGTACTGCACCTTTTAAATTATTAGGTGTTTTATTGCTGTTTTTAGTAAATTGAGTTAATTTTAGTGTTGTATCTTTATCTATATTGTTGTATTTATATATTGCTACATTATTTCTATGAGCCACCCCGAGTCCCTTCTGGGAAATGGTGGCAGGATAAAAATAAAATTATTATTATTGTTATTATTATTATTATTATTATTAGTAGTAGTAGTAGTAGTAGTATTTCCTCAGAATCCCTTGCCTCCTGGTTATAGATATCAGTATTTTATAGACAACTGAAAATAATAAACATTGTTCTGATTGGTACAGATTATGATCCACTGTCTCATTGGTTAGAAGTTTATGCATTGTTGTTATGTTTTACAGCCTGTGTTTGGTAGAGTGTGTATTGAAGGAAAACTTGAGTCTGTCTGCTGTGTCCACCCCATTTAGGCTGGGGGGGGTGTTCCTGGGTTGAGAAGTAGGTGTTGCTTAGAGACAATGATGATATTGCTATCAGGGAGGAGTGATCCTGAGATAATGAGATTTCCTAGTCCTCCTCAATGAAACCATGGAGAGGAGGTGTGATAATGGGCTTGGTCTTCTTTTGGTTGGAATTAATTGTACCCGTGTATGATCAGTTTGCAATCTGATTGATTACAGTGTGCCCTCACTTTTTACGGGGGGTTAGGTTCCAGGCCTGCCTGCGAAAAGTGAAAAACCGCGAAGTAGTGGAACTCTATTTATTTCAATAAATATAGCCCCCCTCCCTCCCTCTCTTCCTCTTTTAGCGTACTGTACTGTATTTCTTGTTGTTCCTGAGGCGATGAGATGCAGGCATGGCCTACTGACATTGCCTGCAGGCAGCTGAGGAGGAAGCGCGGGCCGGGTCACATGCCTCAAACTGAGTCCTTTTGTGCTTGTGATGGGAGGGTGGGCCGGATGGGAAAATCCGCGAAACATCGAATTTGCGGAACCCGAACCACAAATTAGCGAGGGAGCACTGTATTTGCATTCTGGTCTTATTGTTGAGGCTGGCAACTGGGCTGAAAAGGAAGTTCTTGTCCACTTTGGTAATATGGGCCTATTGTGTGATGATGGGATGGAGAGGAATGAGTTAAGACTCATAAGTAGTATTTCCTGTTTCCAAAGTCAAGTTAGGTAGTGACTTCAAAACCAAGAAGTATGGAAATCAAGACTCAGAACGATGTACTCCCAGAAATCCCAGCCCGTTTATCAGCTGTTAGCATTTTTGAGAGTTGAAGGACAAAAACATCTGGGGACCCCAGGTTGAGAACCACTGGTGTAGGGAGAAAAAAAACTTTTGCAAACTCTGCTTAGATGTTCCCTTTGACTATACAGAGACAAAGCATAGGAAGATGGGATTCTCTTCATTCATCCAGGATTTTTTTCTCACTGCCCAGCTAACTGACTGAAAACTTCCAGTAATTCAGGAGGGTAGGCTTACCATTCAGTTATAAGTTGACTGTTTTACAAGGTGGATGCCTCTCTGTCATTCCGAACAGCCTTTGCCAGCAAAGCTACGCAAATCTCTAGACCGGGCTCCTTTATCTCTAAAGAAAAACTAAGGAGAACCATCTTAAATGACATTATTTATTTGGTTTATGGTATTCTTAGCCCTTGTTTTAAAGGACATCCTCCTGATTGTTATTGACTGATACAGGAGACAAACCAGTAGGAATGCGTGGAGAAAAATGGCAGCTTCTCCCGTGAATCTTCTTTACTGTGATGGGTGAATTCAAGCCCTCTGTGTTAATCATAGTATTGACTACCCCTAACTAATAATTCTCTGCCTTGGTGTATCAGAATCAGAACCACTCAAGCAATAAATAATTCAAGGGGAGGGAATAAGGAAAAGTTACAATTGATTTTCATATGTATGGCTGAATTCCCTCCTGTGTAATTTTTCCTCTGGTAATAAAACAGACACGGTGCTATTTTTCTAATTTCTTTGAATGGGGATAGTTTCATCAAATTGCGTGAGACTAAATGAAGTCCCCTGTTCTCGGTTTACTCTGGATATTTGCTTAATCACTAGAGCATTTCAGCTGCCTGCAGAGCAAAGGAAAAGGCATAATATAAGCTTTTTACAGACTTGCTGAGTTTTAGGTCTCCAAATGTATGTCTGTAATCTAAAGAGAGACGAAGAGCCCCAGTTTATATTATAGCAGCGTTCTCTCCCAGGGCCATTTTACAATAAACAGTAATAGCACTACAATCCCATTTTTAACTGTACTGACTGCATCGAATGGACCCCCTGGATGTGTAGCATTTTGGTGAAGTATTAGAGCCCCTTGGCTGAGAATTCTAAGGAACCCTCACTAAACTTCAAATCCCAGGATTCCTGAGGATGTTGCAATGGCAGTGAAGCACAGAACCCTCTTTGGTCCACTTTAGGTTCTGTGTGCAGCTTTCAGAAAGAAGTGTATTAAATATTTAAACTTAACTATGATTTCAAGAAATGTTATTAGTTTGAAAAACATGTCCAAATTTTTAGGCAGCTTAAAATCATGAATATTAAATTAATGGGAATTCTGCGAAACTTAAGAGTGTAGTTTTAAGAGCCTTATTGCACAAGGCAGCTAAATTGTAATTGCATTGGGATAATAGTGCCTTCTGTTGGAGTTTACTAAATGATGCTATAACTTTATTGTTGTGGTTGCATGGGAAATAATTTTAATAGTGATTAAAATTAAAAAAGGATAATGATCACCTTGTAAGTTCTATCATGCTATGATTTCCTTATGATTGGTAAAGTAACCGTGATAAAAATTTCAACTCTTTTTTATCCCTTAGGGAAAAAAATCCATTTCCAAATGATCTCCCCCCCCTCTCCCCCAAACCAGTACTTTTGAGAAAAGCCACCCCCTCCAGCAATATATATTTTTAAAAAACTTTCATTATTATTTGGTTTGAGGACAGGTTTTCATACCAAGTATCTCATCAAAAAGGCTCATGGATTCCTGGCAGCGGACATGGAGAAGCCACTGATCCACGCCTCGCATTGTTTGCCTGACCATGTCCCTCAACCTATGGGGGGAAGCGTTGTCTCCCGCCTTCCCCCCACTGCTGCGAAAACAAGATGGGAAGGCTCCTATGTTGCATGGAGCCCGACCAGAAGTGCCTGGACATCATGTGAAGCACTCCATGCCAAAAATGAAGGGGAGGCAGCATACGGCAGCCAAATAGGTCCACCTGAGGAGGTAGGAGAGTTGTGGAACTTTTGGATCCACAATATATTCCAGATTTTTTCCCAATTCCTGGCACACCTCCAGAACATGAAAGTTCAGACATCACATGGGATTAATTGTGAGGAGCATACCATGTTCTGAGATTTCATGGCTCAAACCTGAGACTTGGGGTCTTCAGAAGCCACTCCCGAGTAACTTGTACCAATATTTTCAAAATACTTTCCATGACCATGCCTTTGCTTTGAGATTCCTCTCTTTGCCCTGTGGTTTGGAAAAGAAGGTTGCAGAACTTCTTATGTGCCTCAAAGAATAAATCCGAGGTCAGATCTGGTTCTGAAGTCTAGTCTCTTTCTCTTATTATCTCCATCCTCACAGTGGGAAATCCAGCATATCTGATGATTCCTGGGACCATCAGATTTCAGCTTAATTACCCAGAGTTAGTCCTCCCCCTTTTTCTATAAGTATTTGTCAAAGGAACTAACCACTTGAAGTTGGTTCATGAATTCGTAAAGCCCAATTCATTTCAACTTCAGTCTTTAATGAATAATATATAAGCAAGACTTAATTAAACAGAAGAAAACCAAGGATGTTGGCACTGATGAGTAAGTTAAAGGGTGGCAATCCTAAGCTCATTAGCATGTTTTAAAATAACACAAATATTAGTAACACAGGGAAGTTTTGTTCTGGCTAAATGTAAAATGTGCAAGGTATCTGTCACATTTAAACATTATTTTGAAGTTCTGTTCACACCACTATTTACTGGCTGGTGACATTTCTTAAGAACCAACCAAGCAAAATGATTTCAGTGCTATTCAAATTTGGCTATGGAAGAGGCAAAGCAAGTCTAAATTTTCCATTGTCTCCAAAAGAATTAATAATGAGATTGGTTCCAAGCGATGATCCTCACTTATCCTGATATGACAAATGTGTCCACTGTTTTGAAGACACAAGCCTCTCATTAAAGGAGGTCTGTTAGAACACAGTGTCATAAGATGATATAATTCATTCCTGTTAAGGTTGTCAAATTTCCAGCCAAAGTTATACCTTTATAGCTTCCAGTGCAGCCGGAGATAAAGCAGTAAGACATGGCTCTTCCAGCTACTTCCCTTTCTGACCTCACTGTTTACTATTCTTCTTCCTTGCTGGGTGGCAAACCAGGAACCCTTATTAATCACATTGCCCTATACTTACAGGCAGAAAGTGCAGGTTATAGTAGGAAGATATAGTTTTGGTGTGTCAAATTAGTGTGGGTTATGCACAATTAGTAAGGGAGTTTACCAGATTTGAAGGGAGGTAGAATAATGGGGTCACAGCACTTTTAGAATCCAAGTCACGATAACTGAAGACTGCAAGGAAAAGACAAATAGACTGTAAACCAGTCCAGAAGACAAGAATGCAAATACCGTACATCAATGAGCAGGAAGCACACAAAGTCAGGGAGAATTAACATTTGGAAACAATAAAACTCCCTAGTAGCTCCAGGTGGGATTTATAGCCCCCTGGCCTTGAGATATCGGGTACTTGATCGTTCAGTGTTTCTTACTTAAGAGGCTTCACTTCTGTTCCTTGTCATGACGATATTTCACATAAAATGGGGATGTCTCCTCCAGTGTTCCTCAATTCCAGTTAAGTTGGAAGCCCAGCCCGATGAAGTCCCTCATCAGTTTCATCAGCCTTCCCATGTTCAGATGAGGGGGATATCATCTTTAATCAGGGGCCTTCCTGTTTCCATCTCTCTCTCTATACATAGTAAAGATAAAGGTTTTCTCCTGACATAAAGTCTAGTCGTATCTGACTCTGAGGGTTGGTGCTTATCTCCATTTCTAAGCCGAAGAGCCGGCATTGTCCATAGACACCTCCATGGAGCACTGTTATCTTACGCTGTTGCCAGAGCAGTACCTATCTACTCACATTTGCATGTTTTCAAACTGCTGGGTTGGGAGAAGCTGGGGCTAACAGTGGGAGCTCATCCCACTCCCTGAATTCGAACTGCTGTCCTTTGGTCAGCAGCTCAGCGGTTTAACCCACTGAACCACTGGAGTCTACACACACACACACACACCATTTTACACAATACAATTGCATTGTTACATTATCTATTCTCAAATATATACTCCTCCACCCTGTCCCATTCTATGAGATAGGTTCTGACATACAATGGGTGCAGAGTTAGGAAGGGAAGAGACAACAGAAGTCAAAATTATCTTATTTTCTGCAGCACTGGGAAACTAAAGGCACATGAATGTTTGTCATCAGCTCTGAATCAGTTCTTGGGCTCAAATTCAAAACTCATTTTACTCATTAATGATGAAAACATGATTTGCAGAGTGTCCCAGCATTATTTGCCATTTCAACTGTCTACATCCAACAAACATTAATGAATAACATATAAACAGGTACACATTGCACAATACAAACTGACAGCATTAAGTAAATAGAGGGGGCGCCTCTTTATTCTAGGACACTCATTTTTAAGCAAAATATCTTTTCGGGGGGGGGGGGGGGGCTCAGATTGAAAAGGTTGTTGTAGAGCCCACCAGCAAGCTGTTGTTGTGAGATCTCCCTCCCCCCTCTCCCTCCCTCCCTCCCTCCCTCTCTTTTCATTTCTCCCACCAATGGTGATTTACAGCATTCAAAAAGTGAAAACATAACAATTCTATAGAATTAGAAACATTTTAAAGTATATCCCTTAAGGAACAAGAACAATACATTATTAAAAGCTCTTTCCTTACAAATGCTGATTTCGCAAAGGCCAATTGGGGAGCCAGTCCGACCTCCACTGGTAAGGTGTTCCAGATCCTGAGATCAGCTACCAAGAAAGCCCTCTCCCATGTTCCCACCAGATGTGTCTGTGATAATGATGGGACAAAGAGAGACTTCTGCTGAAGATTTCAGAGCCTGTTCAGGCTTATATGGAAGAATTTGGTACTTCAGAGACCCCAAATCCAAGCTGTATAGGGCTTAAAAAGTCACAATAAGCAGCAGTTTGAACTGTACCCAGAAACAGTAGACAGAGGAGCTATTGGGAGACTTATCCTATCTGCAGCAGATTCATCTGAAATTTCCCAAAATTTCCCAAAAGAATCCTGATCTAAAATATGCTATATTGGAGTCACTCAGTTTCCTGCTTTTGTTTTTCCTTGAAAACCCATCTAGGTCTTTCAGTATTCATTGTTTCCTCGGCCTGGGCTCGTTGTGAAATACCTGCTAAGAGGATTAATCCTATTAAAATCCATCAACCCTGGACCTTGCTCACATTCCTTTTCTCCAACACCCAATGAAGGCAGACACAGAAAACAGCCACAAGTTTCAAATTGGGCAATGACCGTTTATTAAAATTCCCGCAAGCGCAGATCATAACTTGTACTAATCAGTGCCCAGAGGGGCAAAAGTCCATTCCTTGAATTGCTGCCAAGTCTTTATAAATGTCTCTATGAATCCATTGCTTTTTGCCTGAGTTGAGAGTGCTGTCTCTTTGGCATCCACTTTGGGCTGAAGTGAAACCTCTGTTCCTTGCCTTCATCCTGTTCATGTCAGATATGAAATTTTAGAGCCTAGTTTCAGTAGCCCGAACTGGCAGTTTAACGGAGCTGAAATCACATACCATAAGACTACTTTCATAGATGATGGAGGGAAGTGTTGGGGAATAGACTTTTTGAGTAGGTTATATGTCTGAATAGCAATGGTGATGCAAAACTTGTAGATATGCTGATAAGATGACAAATTCACTTTTAATGATGATCCTTGGGGAACAAAGTCAAAAGGAAAGCTGTTACCTAAAGCCAGGGTGAGTAGATAACCACATGAATGGTGGAAGAAGTTTTTGGAATGTGGTGTGATGCTGGCTGGCAACCAGAAAGGAGATGTAATAAACTTGCCTCATACTATTGTGCATGATCACTAAACCTTGTATATATTTGTTATTTGTGTCTGCCTCTTTTTTTGCAGCTGTTTTAAATAGTTGTTTTAAACTCTTGGTTCTGTTTAGTTTTTATGTTGCATTTTTCTTTTCATGACTAGTAATACAAGCCTCAAGTTAAATATTATTATGAGGATGAGTACTATGAGTACTACTACTCGTAATATAGCTTAGCAGAGATATATCACTGTGTCTATTGAATTTTGTGGTCTTTTTGCTTCACTGGTAACTAACTGCTCTGAATCCCCTTCAGGGTGAGAGAAGGCAGGGTATAAATACTGTAAATAAATACATAAATAAATAACTTCCTCCTCCATGTACATGCATATCTGACAATTTAGGGCAACGTGAAAGGTTTATGATTAAAATGGCTCCAGTTGTAGAAAGCTATCCCAACATCACACTGTTTGTTTTTTGTGTGCCACAGGACTCTATTTGTTTATGTATGTTTGCAAGCATGTAAGCATCCAGATGTAAGTTGGATCTGTGCCTAGCCTGTCTGATGAAGCTTTGTGTGCATTGGCAGGGCAGAGGGAGAAAATCAGGATGCAACAGATGTTAAAAGTGCATTTAGAAGTCTGGCTAGGTAAATCTACTTTGAACTGATGTGGGTCTCACTCGGTCCCTGATGTATTCAACCAAGATAATCCAGATTAGAAATGTAAATGTTCACCTACTTTGTTCTGATTTCTGACAAACATATTCTAACACTTGCTCCTTGCTGCCTGAGAATATGAGAATTTTTGTATATTTTAAAATGATTTAGGGACTTCTTTTGCAAAAATATTGTGATCGGTTTCTTCTTAGGTTTGTTGGTTTTGGGGTTGTTTTTTTTGCAATACACAAAGGCTATGTGCAAAAATCTTGGTTTTTTTTTTTGTTAATGTCCAAAATATATTTTGTGTGTTGTAAAGCAAACATCCACAGATTTAGGTATCTACAGGGGATCCAGGAACTAAATCCCAGCAGATACCAAGTGAGTGTGTGTGTGTGTGTGTATGCTATTCCCACCAATGATAGGAAGGAAAATTATTTTTACAGACATATAGCTGAGGGCCTTTCTACACTATACTGAAATCCAAGAGGAAGCGGGTTAAAATAACCCATTTCCTCCTAGGTTTGAGTCCCCACCACCTTCCACAATCCCAGGCATTGCCTCAACTGGTGGCTAGATGCCATACCAGGTCAAACAAAGGTTGACCCAGGATGGCATCCAGCCCCCCCCCCGAGCCCCCCCATTCCTCCCCATTCTTCCTCCCCCCACCTGACGCATCATTTCCAAGCACCAGGAGGACACTCTGGAGGGGCCTGAGCTGCTGGCTGAGCTGCTGAGAGAGGAATGTAGAGCTGCCGGGAGGTGGTGGGCCCTCTCCCACTCTTTCAGGCTCCAGAAGCTCAAAGAACCAGAATGGCAATGAAGATTTATCCCTAGGATCACAGAACGCGGTCCCAGAGGTCAATTCCCACAGGTGTAGCACCTCAACAAATCTTCAGTAAGGTCCAGATCTGTTGAGGTGTTTAATTAATCTGAAGTAAACTCAGAAAACCTAGTTTATTTTGGATTTATCCAGGTTTACCTGAAGCATCATTTGGACGTCTCAGGCAAACCCATTACCTATCATGAGTTTTGGACCTGTGTAAAAGGGCCCTGAGAAAGTCTCCCTTGTCAAAGATAACAAAATGTGTGAATAACGTTTACATCCTTAATCCAGTTACCTCCAGAGATGGGCAAATGTGCTGGGACAGAGGTCAGCTTTAGTCCTTTCACTGCCACAGGGGGACACACAGTATGACTTTTTGGAAGCAATGTGAGTTGATGTCTACAACTTGAAAGTGATGTGATGTTACTTTGGGTTTGAGGGTTAAAGAGTTAAACTACTCCTTTCTGGGATAAGTTTGAGATGTTTTGTAGCTTGGGGTAATAAACATCTGTTTTTTTTGGGGGGGGGGAGCATCCTAGAGGGAAAACACAAATGAATTTGGCCAGATATGTCCAGACCTTCCTCAGACCTCATCTAATGATTTCTAGCAAAAATGAGTATATATAAACAAAATAGGGACCCTATATATTTCTGACAGTGAACATCCTATGCATATATCTTAGAATTCAGAATAATGGAAAAACAATACTGTGTGAACATGTTTGTGCACATTATGAGTAACTTGTAAGAATGCATCATGCAATCAGTATGCAGTGGGCTCTCCCATGCACCAAAACAACATTTCTTACAGGATTAAAGTATTAAACATATTTACCATAATGAAGCATCAATTGCGGGAATAATGAAGCTTGGAAGGTTTTTATTTAGGTTGTTATGAGCTTTCTGCTTTTGAAAAGATAACAGCCTCTCCTTTTAAAGAAGAATTAACTGCATGTTAATGTTTATATTCTTGGAATGAGCAGGTCATTCTGACCCACAGGCAACAGACTGAGCAGGTCATTCAGAATCAATGTCACAAATGAACAAAAAGTCTTTATCAAAGTACTGACAAAGTAGATAAAATATATATTAAGACTACTATCAGAGCTCTGTGATTGCTTTTTTACTTGTACTCATGTAACTTCTGTTTCAACTTGAAATGATGAGTTAGACAATGATGAAGTCTGAGTACAGAACTCCATTGCTGTTGAAAAGAAACACCTTCCCTTGGGGTGAGCCAACTGTATTTTAACGGGGAAGAAACAAAATGAAGAGGTGGTTCTGTCAGGATAAATCTCTTGGGTTTTGTGGGACTTTGTTATAAATCAATAGTTCAACCATAATTTAAAAATAGTAAAAATTTGCACATTTAAATAAAGTAACATTGCAACATTACAACATCTCTCACAATTAAATACACCACACACATATTCCCCAAAGTTGTATGCATCCCTTGAGACATCCAGACAAATAAGCTCAATGATTAACATGCATCCCTTTATTTCTGAATCATATAAAATATTAATGGTAAGCATTGAAGTATTAAAACTGAAAACAGTAAAGTATTGCTTAATTACGAATAAAAATAATTGATTTCAAACTTTCAGTTTCTTTTATTTAGCCTCGTTCAAAGTCAGTGTGCCCTGCAAAGTACTGAAAGTATTGGAACTAGAATAATTTAGGGAACATTTCTTCCGCAAACAAACCCACCCAGATAATGAAATTGACCTCTGAGGCACATCACTAATTCAGGTGAGGCAGGTAATGACTGGAGATAGCTGCTGCATTTTTCACAGCAGAAGACCATGTTTAAAATTCCCTCCCTAAAGGGAGCCACACAGAGGTCTGCACCAAGATAGAGGGGCTGGATACCAAATTATAAGCTAAATGTCTTGGCTACAACTTTATTACTACTTTATTACATTCCCTCCGGGGTTGAGAAAAGCAGGGTAGAAGTACCGTAAATAAATAAATAAATCACACCCCAGGAAACATTAGCAACTATTGACAGGGGAAAAAAGGAGGAGGATGCAGAGTTCTGTGGATTCCAGAACAAAGTCTGCCCGAATAGGGCAGGGGGAAATTGGGGTCTGGTAAGCATCTGGTAATATTTGTCAAAAATTACCAATATATGGGGCAGAGAGAATGTCCTATTAAATCAGTGGTTCCCAACCTGTAGGACGCGGCCCAGCAGTGGGCCGCAAGAACGAAAATCCGATCCGCGAACCTCCATCCTCCTTTATTTTATTTTATTTATTTTATTTCTGCTCCTTTCCGTAAAGCTGACCAGGCCTATTCCTGGGGTTATTTGGGGTGCTAATTCAGAAAATTGCATTGGATAGGTCACATCAGCTCTAGATTATTAAATATGGTTTTCTGTGGGCGAGCAGATGGCAACTACTGGATGGCATATGTTCTATATCAGAAACTAAAGCTGATGTGGTCTATCCAATGCAATTTTCTGAATCTGCACCCCAAATAACCAAACCAAATCTAAAGTTTGCCAAAAACTGATTCGTAACCATTTTGGTACTAATGTTGGAGAATGGTCCCTGGTCAAGTGGTCCCTGTTTTTTTTAAAAAATGGTTGGGAACCACTGTATTAGATGTTTGGACCTCGCAGATTCCCTGATCATTGGCCATGCTAGTTGGTTCTTATGAGGTTTGTAGTTTAAAATATGGGGAGAGGGGCAGAAAAAGGTGGCCTACTTTTTTTTTTACTAATCTAATGAGCATGACATATTTCTTGTGGTATTTACCCTATATACTCATGTAGAAGTCTATAAATTTTAGTAAAAAAAGAAAACAACTTTTCCTTCACAAAAAACCCTGTGTCAACTTATCCATGGGTCAAAGTTAGTACTTTACCTTAACTCTTATTTTATAAAAAGAACTATCCCCTTCTCTGAGTAGAGTGGCAAAAGACAATAGCTTAGTTCTAGAAATCTTAAAAGAAACACCAGTCCCCATTAACCCCCAGTATTTTCTCCCTCATGGAACTGCTTCTGACTTTTTTGAATACCTGGGAGGTGAAATGATGGTGACCAAGGATAGTCCCTGAAGTGTCATTGGGGATTTATCCTGTCTGGGAAATGGCCATCAACTTGTCCATGGGTCACATCGAATCCATAGGTTTTGGCCCCAAAATCTATCCTCACCTTATGCATGTGGTCAACTTATACATGAGTATACACCAGGCATGGGGGCAAAATTGGGCCCTCCAGGTATTCTGGACTTCAACTCCCACAATTCCTAACAGCCGGTAGGCCCAAGTTTGCCCATGTTTACCGGTACACATACCGGTAGTACCTTTGAGCTCTACATAGTTGGGGTCCCTGTTACCAGTCTTAAGTGTTTTTAATCTATATGTTAGTTATATATTCTATTCTATTCTAATGTATGTTGTACCCCAACTTGAGCTTTGGGGAGAAGTGAGTAAGAATTGTTGTTGTTGTTGTGCTTAATTTTCTTTGGATACATTTGACATAGGGTGGAGAGCTAAGCAAGCGCACATACTGTCTTACCTTGCTGAAGACAAATGTGTAGAAGCAGCCTTCACAGTGGGGTATGAAAAGAGTCTGCCTAAATTTTTGTAGGGAGCCTAGCACTGATTTACTGAATCATTATGGAGTCCTGTGCAACCCACAATGCAAGAGGAGGACCATGGGATTCAACAGAACTGAAGGGTGTGTTTGTGTGTTTCATTTTAATTTTAGAGAAGAAATAACCAAGAAACGTGTGTGTTATTAACACTCAGCAGATTTATTATGACATGAACTTTTATTGTGACATGATATGGATGAAGTTTTATCTTTTATTGGCAGATATGTAGGGTATACACAAGAAGAAATATTGGTGAGGCCCAAAGGCCATGATACACAAGAGATCTGTCACATTTTTATGCAAAGCTCAAAGGTGCACATGATAAGAATAGTCATCATTCACAACAGTAGCAGTGGGTGATAGTAACATTTTCCTAGCTTTGCTATGCTAATTTAACACCTGTCGGGAGAGAGATATCCTGATCTCAGTTAAGACCTAAATAAATAGAATAAAACCTGCTGATCATTCTGGCTGCTCATTCATGCTGGAGTCTCTCTTTGAAGTCGTTTCACTAAAGGATGGCAACTTTTAGATTAGAAGTAGAGCATTCTGAAAGACTGAAAGAAATTATCCATTAACTTCCAAATAAGGCCATTTTTATTTTAGATTTGAACTGCCTTATTTATTTGCATAGAGACATTACAATATGGCACAAGAGAGCTGTGCACTTAACAGATCTTGCCAAAGTTTCTTTTTTAAATTCTGAATCCCACAGTCTTTGGGATATCTGACTTTGCTGGCTAGAAGTAATAATCCAACTCTTTCCTTTATCAAGCCCTACTTGCAGGCCTGTAGTCGGGGGTGGGGGTGGGTGGGTGGTGGGTTAGGGGGTGGTTTTTTCAGGTTTTAAAAAAACTGGTTTACTCATGAATTTTAACTGGTTAACCAAATCCCCATGCTAAGTCTATGAGATGCAAAAATTTAAGAGTCCCTCCAGGCACTATCTCAAGCAGATATTGACACGTCTGTAGCTGGGGGGTGGGTGGGTGGGTTTAGGGGTTCAACCCCCCCCCCCTGAAATTTTCAAAAATCCCTCCGAATTTTTTTTCTGGCTACGGCCCTGCCTATTTGAATACTATCAGTTTTCCAGACTGAAGAAACCTGCTGGGCCTGCTTTTGTTGCCATGTCCCATTAAAACACATAAAGAATTACCATAGACTCTAGCTGTATTGTTTATGTACCAAGGAAAAATTTACATATTCCTTTTAGTAAAATTTTTATTTTATGTTTTAATTAGTATCAAATGGGCAGGTTTGTGTTTTATTGAATTGGCTACTTCACTGAATTTGAGGGAAACACAGTAAGCTCCAGGGTCTTTTCCTGTGTTTTCCCCACTTTTGCAGGGCTCCTACATCCATAACCCCCAGCCAATGCAGAGGTCTGCTACTGAAAAAACTGAATAAAAATCAAGACAAAATGCTCTTCCTCATGGGGACAGCCGCAAGACTAGTTTTAGCTAAAGTAAAAGCAAAAATATATACCTACTATTGATGAATGGATCATAACATTGTTTGATTTAATACAAATGGACAGTCTGACACAGAAACTACGAGATGTTAAAGACAAAACAGATTGGTCTGGCTTTAAAGATTTCATCTGAAATGGAGAAAATACTCTCATAATAGACCTATCGACGTATGAAAATTCCAAAATCTAAAGAAGGAAAACTGGGAAATACAAAGGACAATAATGAACCTATGAAAAGTAATTCCTCAAGAGGACAATGGGAAGTCCCTTCCACCTTTTTATCACATTATTATTATTATTATTATTATTATTATTATTATTATTATTATTTATTTTATTATTTTTTGCTTTTTTTCATTTCTTTATTCTTTCTACTCCCCTTCACTCCTCCTTCACTATCCTCCATCATTATATTTTCCTCGCTTTCACTGTAAGTATCACTTTTAACACAATAAAAACGATAAAAAATGCCATCATTATGGTGCATCTTTTTCCTAATGCAGGCTTACCCAACTAGGGACCTCATCACATCAAGGTCCTTAAGCTGGATGACAGCGGGGACAACTGAGGGGTAGCATGGAAAATTCATCAAGCAGCATGGTGAATTGTTGGGCAGCACCCTGTATCACCCTCTTGCCATCCCACATTATTATCTATCTGGCCCTTTATCTCATGCTGTCTCCGGCTTATACTGTGAGAATGCAGGTAGTCACTTGTGTTCTTAGGACTGGTGCTTAGCATGCTGCTGAGATGTAGCATGCATGGAGAAAGCATGGAGCCCTGCTGGAAGTAGCCCTGAGTCATGTGATGGGCTCCATTGAGCTCTGTCCTGGCTGCGTCTCGGAAACATCCTATGATGGGACTGAAAGCTCATGCAATGGGGTCATAAGACTACAACCATCATTTTCCCCAGCCCTAATGTCCCAAACCAGCTTGGAATGAAGAGAATTCATATCTATTGGCACACTGATTCAGAAAAGTGCTTTTGATATACTTTAAGAGTACTGAACAGAACCAGGGAAAATCCTGTTTTTTAAAATGTTTTAATTTTGAGTTAAGAACCAGCTGCTGTAAAAATTGAGGGCTCTTACCTGAATGTTGACAAGATGAAGTTATTTTTAGACATGTCAGAAAGTTATCCTTAAGCCCTCTGCTCATACAGTTAATACTTTGTCGGATGGCATGAAAACATTGCCATCTGTTTCTACCTGTGAGAGCGTGCAGAACTACTCGGATAAAATGTCATGCTGTGATTGTGTTCAGCTTGTCCAATCATCCTGATATGCAACAGCTTAGTAGCAACCGTGTGCTAATCATCATAATCCCACTCTGGAAGTTATGGCAATGAATACAGAGAGAGGCCTGGAATGTATGATGTTTGCTAGTGGAGCGGCAATATAAAGGCATTGATGAGGCACCATTGGGCTTTCAAAAAAGATTTGTTCCTTTTTAAAGACAATATGAATCATGGCAGAAACTCACAAAGCATATCCATGGCTTCCATGCTGAACCAGCAGGTTCATATGTCAGTGCAAATGCTTTCATTAACAGTGGGAATTATTTCCAGGATTAGGAGAGCTGCTGTGTTTTGCTCAACTGCATTACAAATGCAAAATCTTGGGGTTGAAAGCCTTGAAGCAGAGGCACGGCGCAAAATGTAATTGATTGCCATATTAAGTTTAACCATATGATTTTATATAAAATATCATGGTTAATGGTATTTCTCTGTAGTGGCATAATAACACACTTACCGGGTAAGTGTAGTGGCTGAAGTGACCCATTATAATTCAGAATTTGACAGCTAAGTTATGGATGCCATCTTATAAATGAGGGTGAAAGCTCTCCTGTGTTATGTTCCTTTAAAGCATCTCTGGATTTCTGTGCATGTACATCACCAAAATGACATCCTTTCCTCATCCATTTTGCCATGATGGATGAGGGCACACTGTCTCTGATCTATTTTTTTATCACATACTATAGGCTGCATTCACCCCCTGGGGCTTCCAAGGCATATCCTCTAAGGACCCCTTCAGACGTGCTTCTGGAATTGCTGCAGATCATGGAGATTTTTGACAATACACATCTAGGGATGTAGGAACCCATCACCCCACACACTGTATTGTCCTGGCTTTGCCCTTTCCCCCATCAGATGGGAAAAATAGGTAAAAAAATTCGGATAGCTCAATTGGAGCTACCCGAAAAACAGTTACTCAAGCATGGTGGCTGAGGAAGCATCTTATGATGCCTCCTTGGCACTTCAAGCATCAATGGGGTGTGGCCTGCCGAGCATCATATGATGGCGCTTGGCAGGCCCTGTCCCAAAAGTGCTGCAAATGGACAATTTGCCCCAGTGTGATGACGTGGTAAATGTCTCCCTGCACTCCGCAAAAGGGATCTTTTGTAGTTCCCACCCAAAATAAATAAGGATGTGTGTGTTCACGTGCATGTAGTGGGGGGGGGGGGGATGCAAGGAGCAAAGCAGACTTCTGAGGCCAGTGAATATGTGTGGGTCTTTAGGTAGTGTCTAGTACTGCTGTACTGGATGCCTAAATGGACATAGAGCCACTGATAGAGTAAGTCCAATGATCAGAAATAGTCAACAGTTATTGTTCTTGATTCTTAGAGGACTGAGAATGTGAAGGAGATGGTTCTGCTCAGTCTTCACTTCTAATTCTGATAGTAACCTGTTTGTTTTTGGGAAAGGTACATGGTGTAATGGGAAGTCATTCATGGGGTTATTGTTATTGTTTTGGATTTTTAGCACATGTGTTCTAGGAGACTTGCAAGTGACTTGCAAGGGAGATGTCCTATAGAACATATGAGTCAAATTGAAAATTTAGGTTGCACAAGTCCTCTATTATGAATACATCCCTTATCACTATTCATAATCATTTTTGATAGAAAGCACTTGTGAGGTTACTTTTATTTCCTAAAGATAAAATTGTAGCGAATCTGGAAGGATTGAGAATCATAAAAATAGCTTTGGGTGAGTGGCAAAGCGCATTCTTGAGTCAACCCTCCCCTAAACAATCTGGCAATCATCTACTGGGACATATGTGGTTCCATCATCACAAATTAAACAAGAATTCCCTATGCCCTGATTAGCAACCTCTTCACATGGGGCAAAAATGTCCAATTTTGCTGCTTTATTTCATGACTTGGACTGGTCCTGCCATGGGCCCTCACATGACACATGGCAAGCCCTACCCACTTTCCTCCCAAAGTGGAGGGCTTTATGTTGTTCCTCCCCAAATCCCTGTGTAATGGCAGAAAGGGTGGTGAGACAATGCATGTTGCTGCATGTTACTGCCCTTTCTGCCATCTGATGGGGGAGGCAAAGGGTGCCAACGCACCCTTTCCCATCCCCAGCATGTGATGAGGGGAGGAAGGAGGTCATGCGGGGCGCCAAGAGCCACCCCATGTTCCTTCCCTTTCACCAGCGAAGCCGTGAAATGGCATGGCCTGAAAGGGTCTTGTGACAAGGTCATAGATCACTTTGACCGTCTAATGATATAAGTTATATTGAGCTTCCTGGTGAACATCCATAACAAACTTTTCCAAATGCATTGAACTAGGATTGTTAAACTCCCACAGACACATGTGGGAGATATCAGAGCATGTGGAGTTGCATTCTGACACATCTGGAGGAGACTGGTTGAAGATGCCAATTGTGTGTAACAGGATGAGATGGAATGAGAATTATACTGGGTAATGTCATGGTTTGCAGGCATTCTGAGTATTTCATAACTGTATATCATACTCCCATTTAGAGTAAGATTGGGAATCCTAGGTTAATGGGATAGAGAAAGAGTACATCTTATGCTAGTGCCACCAGTAGATTTCAATAAAAAGAAATGGAGTAATAGTGGCAGTTCTCCCCAAAACGACTTACATAAATAAAATCCTCAGATTACTACAGCAAATGCCTAGATTGGTCCCAGTTGTTTTGTAAACTCACATCATTCTTATTTCACCAAAGCTGCACATTTCAATTCACATTTTTAGAAAGATAGGCAGAAAAACCAAATATATACTTATTATTTCCTCATGCATTACAGTTTTCCATCTAGGTT
Organism: Anolis carolinensis; assembly: GCF_035594765.1. Taxonomy (NCBI): domain Eukaryota; kingdom Metazoa; phylum Chordata; class Lepidosauria; order Squamata; family Anolidae; genus Anolis; species Anolis carolinensis. The sequence goes on along the minus strand of NC_085843.1, from coordinate 236,362,739 downwards.
GAGATTTGTTCTCCTTTAACAAAGTGACAAAATCACATGCACTGAGACTTTTGGGTGTTTTTATATGTCCTTGTCATTCTACAATCCTAGAATTTTAGTGCATTATAAGCTCATAAGGTGTAAAATAAAGGGCAACATAGCTCTCTTCCTATGGCAACATAAACTCGTGTCAGTTGGAATGGCAGCTGATGGAAGACCAATATAAAGAAAGTGCATGGGCACTCAGATAACTAATTCTTTCCTTGAGAAATGAGGTCAGCCTGTAACTAACAGCTACTCCTGGTTTAGTGGAGGTTCACAGTATGTGAGATTCAGTGGATCAGTTGGATTTTCAAAATGCATTTATTTGCAGGAAAATATATGTTTGGGTTCAGTGGGCTGCAATTGAAGTTTCTTGGAATATGCTGCCTGAAAGAGCATTCACTCATTTCCATGTAAATATCTTTGTTTGAACTTACATATAGTAGTAGCAGTGGTGAAGCAGTTTATCAAGCAAGGCTATTGTTTCTGCCAGAAACATACATATCTGTTGCAGTGAAATGCATTGCTTTGAGAAATTGAGAAACCACGAATCAAGGTATGCATCTGCTCCACTAAACAGAACTCATTATTTTTCTTGTGACACATAGCCCATGTGGGTTCTAGTTCAACCTCAAGGGTTACTTCATATGAGATTATTCCCACCCTTCCCATACATTTGGATATAACGTATGGCTCCCTTCAACAGGAAATGCACGATGAAGGAATACACCTTATGTACACAGAGCATTGGGATCACATGACCAACTCTACTCCACCATATGCAAACTCAGCTGTCTTTCTAAATGTAGCCTGTTCACATACAAATTGCACTTGACCTTGTTTCTGCCTTCCCTGGGCACTGAAAAACACACTTAAACAACTTTTCAGACATAAAATAGGATTGGGGTTGTTGTATGTCTTTCGGGCTGTGTGGCCATGTTCCAGAAGTATTCTCTCCTGACGTTTCGCCCACATCTATGGCAGGCATCCTCAGAGGTTGTGAGGTATGGATTGTACAATAGGGTTCGAAATAGGATTGTAAAATAGGATTGTACAACAGGGTTCGAAATACTGTACTGTATATTCCATGTCAACATTATGTATAACTTGAGTGCCGTCTTTGGAGTCAAAATTATGGATTTTGATATGACCTGTGGATAAGTGAAGGGTCATTCCATGGAACAGGGAAAGTGCAGTAACCAGCCATTTCCTGGCTGCCAGTGCCATCATTTCCTTGTGCAGTCAGTCATCCCAAAAGGCCAGAAGATTTGCCATGACAGAAAGAGTGTATGGGGTCAGAGCTTCTTTTAGGTTCTCCAAGGATGGTCTAAGCCAGGGCTCCTCAAACTTTTAAAGCAGAGGGCCGGTCCACAATCCTTTAGACTGTTGAGGGGCCAAATTATCATTTGAAAAAAATACAAACAAATTCCTATGCACACTGCACATGTCTTATTTGTAGTGCAAAAAACAACAACAACCAAAAGAACAATACAATATTTAAAAATAAAAACAATTTTAACCAACACAATCCTTTCAGGATTTCAACGGGAAGTGTGGGCCTGCTTCTGGCCAATGAGATAGTCAAGTTAATTAGGATTGTTGTTGTTGTGTGCCTTCAGACTTTGAGCAAGCCTAAGTCTAAAACTGAGGGCGGGGGCCAGGTAAATGACCTTGGAGGGTCGCATCCAGCCCCCGGGCCTTAGTTTGGGGATCCCTGGTCTAAGCTCTTGTTTTTTCACTACTCTTCTCAGAAAAGTGGATGGTTCCTTTTTCAAGAAGAGTTTAGATACAGTACTTACATTGACCTGTGGATAAGTTAAATCAAGCTTTGGGCCATTTTTTTTTTTTACAAAAAATGCCAAGACTTATACATGAGTATATACAACATGCTTTACCTCCTGCTGGCATAAAAAAGAAAGGAATAGAGTGAGTGAAAAGTATTTTGTGTTTAGTCTCATCTACTCTGGGTCTAATTTGGGATGCCCCGTTATTTTTTTTGAAATCTGGGAGAATATTAATTAAAATAACCTTGGTCCAGCATTTTTTTTCTGAAATGTCACTGGTTGTGACAAATATATATATCTTAATCGCATCACATATTTATCATGCAATTGGTTCGTGAGCGCCTCATGTATTAAGCTGCTTGTTGTTTGCTAGGCAGTATTGGTATCCACCTATGTAATTGTCTTGTGCAAATTTTGTACATTGTCTACTCAGTATAAACTGATATAAGCTGCCAGGCACTTTGATGTAGAGGAATGTGGATTCAACCAAGTGATTTGCATCAATCAAATTAATTCAGCTAAGTGTCTTCACATGACAAGTATTCTCATTGGCTGTGCAGTATACAAATTTCTTTAACAATTCTAGCAGTTTTGTGTATTCAAATTGTGCATCCAGAGGCCATTGCTGGATAGATAGGAATCCAATAATAAGGGTGATTATTGTGCATCGAATCAGTGTGCACAAATTTCACATTTTCATGTTTCAGGCCATCATTTTTGTGCAAATGGTGATCCCTTGTGTTCCGTCCCCCAGGACGATGGTTTGCCTTACCTATTGGTCGTTTGTTTGTTTTCCCTCCTTTGCATTTTGTTTCAGCCTCTGGCTGCAAAAGCCTAGGAAAAGTGGCTTGGAGTCTGCAAGAGCTGGCTGCAGTTTTCTTTGCAATGATTGGTCAAAGAGTACAACATCTTAGGACCGCCCTTTTTTACCAGGGTCTAGTCTCCATTTTGGAGCCTCTGTGATGAACCATGGGCCTTGTAGTCCTGCTCAGGACATTGTAATCCCTGATGAAGATGAAAACTTGGGTTTTTTACCTTCCCAGTCTGAACTGGATTCCTCTCAGCCAGATCCTTCCCAGGCAGATCTGGAAACCTTGCACCTGCAAGAAAGTTGTGCCCCAGAAGTATGTCAAACAACCCCAGAGCCTACTTCTCCCGTGTTCTTGCGCCGGGAGTTTTGTAAACAACAGAGAAGTTTGGATTCAGCTTCGCGCAGGAGTGCGAGGATAGCAGCTAAGAATGTTGCCAATTAACATTGGTTCTCGTGAGAATCTTTAAGGAGTTTAACATCTGGTCTCAGAGTTTAGCTTTCGTTTCTGATTCCCAGAGAACCGCTTTGGTGAGAAAGTTGGACTCTATATAGGTGTTTTGCCCGCGTAGCAACTTCGCGGAGTCAATTCGTCAGCCTACGGAGCGAGTTGTGTCTGGACAGCGCGCTCCGATTCAAGCCTCGCTTCAGCTCAAGCCTTGCCTTGCTATCCAGCCTTCGCCTTGCTTCCCAGCCTTTGTTTACCTACGGACTTTGCCTTGTTTCCCAGGACTAATCCTTGCCTTGTTTCACGGATTTTACCAAGTTATTCCACGGACCTTGTTCTTGTTCTTAGTTACCTTGTTCCACGTTTTAAGCCTTGTTTCAAGTATCAAGTTATTTCCTAGCCACGCTCAAGTTTTATGGACTAAGGACCTTGTCATCTCCCCTCACTTTGCTTGGCAAAGTGAGTGTTTCGGTTATTGGATTACAACTTTGGACCTTAATATTTCTTATTGGACATTGCTTTTTTGGACTAATTCTGACCTTTCCTGAAGGGTCTAATTCTGGACTATTTTCTATACTTGTTTTTATTAACTTTATATATTCCTTCAATAAAGATATTAGTTAGATTCTGGCCTCTGTGTATGGTTATTGGTGCCTCTGCCGCCTGGGTCGTGACAGTTTGACTCCGCCACCCATAAGCACCAACTAACCGAGGCCAGGATGTCTACCGGAGCCGCGCCGGCTGGACAGCCGCTCAGCTACACCATCAGCAAGGACGAAGTGGACCGCATCCGTGACAGACTCAACGCGCAGGATGGAGAAATAAAAGGGTTGAGGGAGCGCGGAGTTCGCCTCCCGGCCATGGCGTTGCCTACCAAGTTTTCTGGAGAAGCTGCTAAGGTTCATGTTTTCCGCCGCCAATGTCAAGCTTATCTAGAGGCCCGTGATGCCGAGTTTCCCCAAGAAGACATCAAGGTGGCGTGGGTCTACAGTCTTCTAGACGGACCAGCGGCTAGCTGGGCGACGGCCCTGTTTGATCAAGCCTCCCCCCACCTAAGTTCAGCACAACGCTTCTTGGATCACCTTAAGGAGACCTGGGGAATCGAGGACAATTTGGAGGCAGCCGGTCACAAACTCCGGCGCCTCCTTCAAGGAGACAGACCCATGTCTCAGTACATAGCCGAGTTCCGCGTGCTGGCCCACAACACCGGCTGGAACGATGTAGCCCTCAGAGGACAATTTCGGGAGGGTCTCAACATTGAAATGCTGGAAGAAATCTCCAAGGTGGATCCTCCCCAGACCCTCGAGGCACTCATTGATCAATGTTTACGGGCTGAAGTCATGATTGCCAACAGGAAACAATGGGTTCGAGGCCAGGGCGGTAGAGCCGGGGCAAAACCCCCCGCTCCCGCCAGTGTTCAGCCACGTCCGGTGTGGAGACCCCCGCCGCCAACCCCATACCCCAGAGGAGGCGAGGAGGTGCCGATGCAGTTGGGCAATGTGCGTCCCAGACTAGATGCCGCCGAGAAGGCCCGTCGTCAACGCTTGAACCTCTGCTGGTACTGCGGGAACGGGGGCCACTTCGCCAGAGAGTGCCCAGCCAAAGGGAAGCCTGCCGCCCGTCTTGCGGCGGCGTCCTCCACGGAGTCGAAGGCGTCTGAGCCGACTGGCACACAGCCGGCGGGGGAAGCCAACGACCGGGTGTAGAGAGGCTCGCCAACCCGGTCAAAAAATCCATCCAAGAGCCGCCAACCGGGGTCCTGTTCCTTCTCGTGGTCACATTATGGTCAGCAAAAAGGGGACCCGTCATGATCCACGCCATGATAGACTCTGGAGCTACCAACAATTTCATCGATAGAGAGTATGCCGACTCTCTGGGATTACAATATCATGATTTCAAGAATGCCCGTGTGGTGCAAGCCATAGACGGCCGTCCCCTCAAGACGGGCCCCGTAAGCCAGTGGTCGGAACCCACCAGGATGTGGATAAGGGAACATATGGAAGAGATTTCCTTCTTTGTTACCGAGGTTCCCCATTTCCCTGTGATTTTGGGAATTCCATGGCTGACACTCCACGACCCTAACATCTCCTGGTCCAACAGAGAACTGCAGTTTGCTTCACCGTACTGCCAAAACCATTGCCTCGTAGCCAAGGTATGCCATGCCACAGACTCCGAGCCCATCATCACCTTGCCAAAGAAGTACTCCGAGTATTGGGATGTATTCAATGAGAAAGAAGCCGAAAAATTACCCCCACATAGACCTTATGACTGTGCCATTGACTTGGTGGAGGGGGCCCCGATCCCGCGAGGGCATCTCTACTCCCTGACTGAACCAGAGCAAGAAGCTCTCAGGGAATTCTTAGAGACAAACCTTCGCAAGGGGTTCATCAGACCCTCTCAATCCCCAGCCGCCTCCCCAGTGATGTTTGTGAAGAAGAAGTCAGGGGAATTACGCTTGGTGGTGGACTACAGAGCATTGAACAATATCACCAAGCGGAACAGCTATCCCCTGCCCTTAATCTCGGATCTACTGGACCGACTTCGAGGAGCCAAGGTCTACACCAAGCTGGATCTTCGGGGGGCTTATAATCTAGTTCGCATCAGAGAAGGGGACGAGTGGAAGACCGCCTTCCAGACTAAATTCGGATTATTCGAGTCCCGAGTTATGAATTTCGGTTTATGCGGAGCTCCCGCAACGTTCCAGCATTTTGTCAACGATATTTTTCAGGACTATCTAGACAGATTCTTGATAATCTACCTGGACGATTTTTTGGTGTTTTCCAGATCACAATCAGAACATGAGAACCACGTCAAAATGGTGTTGCAACGACTGCGGGATCATGGACTTTATGCCAAGCTAGAAAAATGCGCTTTTGATCTACAAGAGGTAGATTTCCTTGGCTACCGCATCTCGCCTCTAGGGCTTTCCATGGATCCAGCCAAAGTTTCAGCAGTATTGGAATGGCGGGCGCCAACTAACAAGAAAGAGGTGCAGCGTTTCTTGGGGTTCGCGAACTACTACCGCAAGTTCATTCCAGATTTTGCCCGCTGGTCCGACCCCATCACTAGCTGCATCCGTGGAAAGCAGCCTTTCCGCTGGACTGATCAAGCAGAGAAAGGGTTCCAGCAACTGAAGAAACTATTCACCTCCCAGCCAATTCTACAGCACCCAAATCCTGGAACCCCTTTTGTGGTGCAAGCGGACGCCTCTGATGTGGCAATTGGGGCTGTACTCTTACAACCGGTGGGAGATCACCTCCACCCCTGTGCCTTTTATTCTCGTCAACTAACCACACCAGAGAGGAATTACACCATTTGGGAAAAAGAACTACTGGCCATAAAGGCAGCCTTTGAAACTTGGAGACATTGGCTAGAAGGGGCCAAATTCCCCATTGAAGTCCACACTGATCATCGTAATCTAGAACATCTAAGAACTGCCCGCAAACTAAATCAGAGGCAGCAACGTTGGGCTTTATTCTTTGAACGTTTCAACTTCCAGATCCATTATGTGACCCCAGCTCAAACCAAGCAAGCAGACGCCCTGTCACGTAAACCGGAATACGCTGCAGGACGCAAGGAGACCTTTGAATCCCAACTGCTACAACCTGAGAACTTTGCCACGCTCACAGTGGGGAACACCAAATCCAGTCCCATTGGTTCAACTTCCCCTACTCCAGGACCCATCTGTGCTCAAGAAATCAGGGCTAGTCAGCAAGCAGATGCCTGGGCGCAGGACCAACTTCGCCAAGGTCTGCATTTTCCCTTTTCGCTTAAAGATGGGCTGCTCTGCTATAGAAATCATGTTTATATCCCACCCGGACCGGGCAGGGAAAAAGCGCTTCGTCTGTGTCATGACTGCAAACCAGCAGGACACTTCGGACTATTTAAAACCATGCATTTGATCCTAAGAGATTTTTGGTGGCCCAAGATCCGCAAGGATGTGGAAAAATATGTCAACACCTGCCCAGTATGCCAGCGCTCCAAGATACGAAGGGAGAAGCCCTCAGGGCTTTTGCACCCCCTTCCTACCCCATCTCGCCCATGGGAAATAATTTCCGCGGATTTCATCACTGACCTACCACCTTCCTGTGGATTCACCACGATCTTAGTGGTGGTGGACCTATTCACCAAGTTAGCCCATTTCATTCCCTGCGAAGGCCTCCCCACGGCCAAAGAAACTGCGGATCTATTTCTTCAGCATGTTTTCAGACTACATGGATTGCCCAAGAGTTTAGTCACAGACCGTGGATCTCAATTCACCTCTCGTTTTTGGAAGGCACTACAAAAACTACTGGGCATAGACTCTCGCTTATCTTCAGCTCATCATCCCCAAACAGATGGGCAAACGGAGCGCACCAATGCCACTTTGGAGCAGTATCTTCGCTGTTATGTAAACTACCAACAGGACAATTGGGCTTCTCTGTTACCACTGTCTGAGTTTGCCTACAATAATGGAGTTCAAGCTTCTACAAAAGAAACGCCGTTCTTTGCAAACTACGGTTTCCATCCACGTTTCTTTCCCCCTGTCATTGAAACTTCAGAAGTTCCCGCAGCAGAGGATTGGCTGCAGGAACTCACAGCGGTGCAACAACTTTTGCTCCAGCAACTGGACCAAGCCAAGGAGGACTATAAACGCCACGCTGACAAACACCGCCAGCCGGGCCCCGAAATCAAGGTAGGAGATCGGGTTTTTCTGTCCACTCGCTTTCTGCCCTCCCACCGCCCATGCCGGAAGTTAGATGCCCGCTTCATTGGCCCCTATCCAGTGGTGGCGCAATTAAACCCCGTGACTTTCAAACTCCAACTTCCGCGTTCAATGCGCATTCACCCAGTGTTTCACCGTTCCCTGCTCCTTCCGGCGGATGGTGTGCGTCCTGATACAGACCAACCGGCCCCCCCTCCTGTTTTGATGAATGGGGAGGAGGAGTTCGAGGTTGAGGACATTTTGGATTCTCGCTTTCATCGCCGCCGCCTACAATATCTCATTGACTGGGTGGGTTTTGGGCCTGAGGAACGCTCTTGGGAAGACGCCTCCACAGTCCATGCTCCTGATCTAACCCGTCGCTTCCATCTGACCTATCCCACCAAACCGCGACCTCGCGCCTCGGGGAGAGGACCCCAGTTTGGGAGGGGCCCTGAGGAGGGGGATAGTGTGATGAACCATGGGCCTTGTAGTCCTGCTCAGGACATTGTAATCCCTGATGAAGATGAAAACTTGGGTTTTTTACCTTCCCAGTCTGAACTGGATTCCTCTCAGCCAGATCCTTCCCAGGCAGATCTGGAAACCTTGCACCTGCAAGAAAGTTGTGCCCCAGAAGTATGTCAAACAACCCCAGAGCCTACTTCTCCCGTGTTCTTGCGCCGGGAGTTTTGTAAACAACAGAGAAGTTTGGATTCAGCTTCGCGCAGGAGTGCGAGGATAGCAGCTAAGAATGTTGCCAATTAACATTGGTTCTCGTGAGAATCTTTAAGGAGTTTAACATCTGGTCTCAGAGTTTAGCTTTCGTTTCTGATTCCCAGAGAACCGCTTTGGTGAGAAAGTTGGACTCTATATAGGTGTTTTGCCCGCGTAGCAACTTCGCGGAGTCAATTCGTCAGCCTACGGAGCGAGTTGTGTCTGGACAGCGCGCTCCGATTCAAGCCTCGCTTCAGCTCAAGCCTTGCCTTGCTATCCAGCCTTCGCCTTGCTTCCCAGCCTTTGTTTACCTACGGACTTTGCCTTGTTTCCCAGGACTAATCCTTGCCTTGTTTCACGGATTTTACCAAGTTATTCCACGGACCTTGTTCTTGTTCTTAGTTACCTTGTTCCACGTTCAAGCCTTGTTTCAAGTATCAAGTTATTTCCTAGCCACGCTCAAGTTTTATGGACTAAGGACCTTGTCATCTCCCCTCACTTTGCTTGGCAAAGTGAGTGTTTCGGTTATTGGATTACAACTTTGGACCTTAATATTTCTTATTGGACATTGCTTTTTTGGACTAATTCTGACCTTTCCTGAAGGGTCTAATTCTGGACTATTTTCTATACTTGTTTTTATTAACTTTATATATTCCTTCAATAAAGATATTAGTTAGATTCTGGCCTCTGTGTATGGTTATTGGTGCCTCTGCCGCCTGGGTCGTGACAGCCTCATTCTGGCTATAGTCTTCCAACGTGCTGGAGCTGTGCAAGGCTAACTGGGACAAATCATCCTCAAAACCAGGCCAATCTAAGCCTATCCAAATTAGATAAGTATTGAATTATACTGATCTGGAATAGGAAATCTAGTTAGAGGAGCAGGGTTATTCCATCGCTTCTAGAACTAATCTTTGCTGTAAAGATAGGGAAGGAAAGAGTTTCTCCTTCTAATATAGACAGCGTGATTAGGGTATAGTGGTTTTATAATCACCTTTGCCTTCTGGAACCAGGGATAATTCTGCAACTAAAACCTATGGAAATTTGTTTCATTTTCTGCAACTTTAAGATCTGTGCCAGGTTTACAACCTTGTATGAATAAACATCCTTTTTTGAAGTTCTCCAGACTCAGTCGTTCAATATTTTAGGACAGCTTATAGGGATTTGCAGTTCGCCCGGATAAAGGACGGCACGTTTCAGCTTTATAGTTTTTTTTTTATTGTCTGGCGGACGGCACACCTTGTCTTTGAAAGCAGCAGTTTAGATAAACAGTGCCTGTTTATCTAAACTGACCCTCCATCCCTTCCTCCTCTAAGCAACTGCAAGTCCACTTACATTGTTTTCTAGCATTTTATGTGGTTGCTTAGAAGAGGTCTGAATTTCTCTGGCCACATGTAAGCCTAGGATCATTATCCAGTTACTTGGCGGCAATTTACTTTCTTTCTGGCAGAATGTCAAGCTGGAGAAATGCCAAGGCAGACTGCTGTTTCCTTCATTGTTCTCCGAATTACACTGATCTGCAGCTTTCCACTTCTTGACCTATGTGAGGTGCTGATTGAATTTAGCATGCCAGATGGTTATTGCAACTCATGTTCCATCACACTTCTCCCTCCTGCCCCTTTAAAGGCTGTTCTGCATTACAGTATGCACTGACAGTGAACTTCTATTAGGCAAACATTTACTCACATCAGCTTCCTTTCTGCTGTAAAATGCAATAGTTGAGCCAAGAACTGTCCAGCTGAGATTAGATTTCTCAGCTATGATTTACATTAGATAGTTGTTTACAGTTTTGATTTGAGTCCTCAGCAGATTGGATATGATAAGATACTAAGAGTTTCTGAAGGACTCAACATTTCATATATTTCGGGAAGCCTTGCTGTCCTACCTCTGAAGGTGACATTATGAAATCTTACCCTCCTTAATGATATTCAGAAATATGGCAGGAAGGACAGAACACATAGGTGCTTTGCTCTTCCTATGGCCATACACCATGGTGACCAAAATAAACCAGGAACAGGGGTTTTGATTTTGCTCTCATTTTTAAAACATCAGGTTCATTCCATCATGAATAAATAGACACATGTATATTTTGTATTCCTCTCCAAATCAATTGCACAATCCCTGCCCTCTCCCTTATAATGTATTTAGCCACTTTGTGATTCTGATGTTCATGGATGTATTTTATGAAGTTTTAGTCTGTGGTTTTAATTGTTTTTAATTTACTGTTGTTATGTATTTTATTTTATTTTATACCTTGGGCTTGGTTCCCCATGTAAGCCGCCCCGAGTCCCTTCGAGGAGATGGAGACGGGTTATAAAAATAAAGTTATCATCATCATCATCATCATCATCATCATCATCATCTTCAAAAACCAAATTCAATAGGTACCACTCTTCCTAAAATGATGAGGACTGTGTGTTTTATCTCTCTGTGTTGTATCTCTTTGCCACAGAGAAGTTAAAGATGAAGAGGAGATCAGACAAAAAGAGATGATGACCATTATAATTTTATGCTAGAACTAGTTCTCAGTTCCCAATAGCTTCCCAAAAGTTATTAATTTTAAACTATTTCCATCTTGAATATGAAGAAAACTGCTAATTTTTATTCAATTTGAATGAAATTCTCACTCACCTATGGTGGCCAGACTGAAAACGGGAGAAGGATCCTGTGCCTTTTGTGCAAAAAAAAAAAATGAATTTCAACAGGTGTTTTTGCTACCTGGTTGTATGACAAAGAACCCCTGCTGAAGTTCCCTCTCCTATGCAAACATTGACTGTATTTGAGGTTCATTCTGTTTCCAGTCTGTTAGTCCTACCTTTGAGGCAACTAGAGCAGGTATGGGCAAACCCAGGTCCGGGGGCCAGATGCAGCCCCCTGGGCTCTTTTCCCAGGCCCTCCTCTCTTTCACCACCCTATCCTTCCTTTCTTCTCTCTTTCCTCTCCTCTTCCCTCTTTCGCCTTCCCTTCCACCCCAACATCCTCCCTCCCTCCCTCCCTCCCTCCCTCCCTTCCTTCCTTCCTTCCCTTTCGTCTTTCCTTCCTTCTCTCTTTCCTTCCTTCTTTCTTTCCTCCCACCCTCCCTTCCTCTCTTCCCTCCCCCTTTCTCCCTCCCTCCATTCCTTTCCACCCTTTCATACTTTCTTCCTTCTCTCTTATCTTCTTCCTTCCATTCCCTCCTTTCCTCCTCTCCCCTCCCTCTTTTTCCTTTCTTCCCCCTTTCCTTTTGTCTTTCCTTCCTTCTCTCTTTCCTTCCTCCTTCCCTTCCTTCCTTCCACCCTTTCATCCTTCCTTCCCTTTTGTCTTTCCTTCCTTCTCTCTCCCCCTTTCCCCTTCCTCCCTTCCTCCCTCCCTCCCTCCCTTCCTTCCTTCCTTCTCTCCTTCTTTCCTCCTTCCCTTCCTTCCTTCCTCCCTCCCTTCCTTCCTTCCTTCCTTCCTTCCTTCCTTCCTTCCTTCCTTCCTTCCTTCCTTCCATCCATCCATCCATCACTGGGAAGCCCATCCTCCTAGCAGGGAGTGCTAGCATGCAGCCTCCCAAGTTAGAAAGTTTGCCCATGCCTGAACTAGAGTAAAGGATAGAAGGTCCAAATTTCAAGGATAGTTTATGGAGTTTGTAGAGAATTTACTTCAGATGTTCAAGAACTACAGAGAGTAAGGAGAGAAAGACCTTTCCCATCTTATTTCTCCAAAGCCTGAAGTTGTGCTATAAGAACTGGCTTGCATTTTAACTCTAGGAAATATGAATGCATCGAGACATTGTGAGATCTTCTGAAAAACAACTGCACATTCCTTTACAAACATATGAGCCAAAATTGTCATGCTATTATTGCAGAGTCACTCAGTGCAGTGTGACACCAATTTAGCAGTCTCGTGACTGAAAAATATGAGTCTGAAATTATATTATTAGAAAACACAAAGGTGCTGAACCTGCCAGACACATTTAAGAGGACATCTACAACCAGGCAGGTTTATGAGCTTCTTGAACAGCCAAAAAGTTTTATAAGGTGTCCTTCAAGTCATCTTTCCCCCCCAAAGCAATTTCAGTTAGGTTATTGTGCTTCCACATGACTGAAATTGGCCTCTGACTGACCTGCTGTGGAATCACACAGGGACCAATTATGGGCTGTAGTATTTTGTAATGTGAACTTCAACACCTGGTTCCCACACACTATCACCATGGCATGCCCATTTCTTTCTCCTTTTTTAGCTTTATGAACAATGCAAACATTTTGTCATGCATTCACACACACGTCCTCCACCGCATATATCCCTTACATTGGCTTTGGTGTGAAATATGAAATATTTGATGTTCCAGATAAAGGTTGTACAAATTGCATTGGAACTGAACTGCATGAAAGAGGTTATAGGCATCTAATCCAGATGCTTCAACTGATAATGATGAAACCTTGCCTTCAAATGTGAAGTGACGTCTTGACAGTACCTTGCCCATTAATTTCCATCTGTTTCCGAAGCACTACCCTGTTTACTTCCTAGAAACGCATTTTTCTGCTCGGCGCAGCTGCAACATATCACTTATCCTGTAATCACCCGTGTCTCTTTTGCCCTTTCCTCCTGTTTCTAGCTGATGATTGCCTACAATTTCTTTTTTCCCAGGCATACTTGGAACTGTTAAACACCATTCATCTCTTTGCTGTTGTCCAGGAGGTTGTGCAATCTGCTCAACTACAATTGCTTTCCCAACATATTTCACAAAGCATATATAACATTATCTTGGCTATATCCTTGCAGCTTAATTGCATATTATGTGATGACTAGGCTTTGGACACATGATGAAAATGTAACCCTAGTTTCAGCCAAAAATTTTAATTGGATTCTTATTTGCCACTCTGACACTTCTGTTGAAAATATAGTTAAATGTAGTAAGATAACGGAAAACAGAAGACATGTAGGCTTGTTAAAAGTTTAACTTGACTTTGTTTTTTTAATATTAATTATTAATTGCTACAGTGGGGCTGTGTTAATGCGTGAGATTTATATTGGGTATAATCTGTAGTGTAAAGGGAGCTTTAGCATTACATTAATTGAACAAGCACTATATTATGGACTTTTGTTTTATGAACTAGACACAGAGTTTCCCATCTCCAGGTTATGAATGCTTGTCTTTTGGTAAAATAAATGTCTCTTCTTCCTTCACTCATTCCGTTTTGGCAAATTTCATTCTGATACCATTCAATAATTATAGTAAAATCTTGGATTGAGTAAAGAGTTTGGAGCATTTTCTTTCTATATCATCTCTCTCTTTTTAGGATCATTTATGTCTTTATTGATTACATTTATAGCCAACCTTTCCTCAAGAGTTTCAAGGCCTACATTGTACAGAAACCTGTATTGTACAGGTTTTATATGTGTGTTTTATTGTAAGCAGCCCTGAGTCCCTTGTTGGGTGAGAAGGGCAGGATATAAATATTGTAATAAATAAATAAATAAACACATTGCTATCCCCTCAATATGAAACATGAGCACCAGCTCTGTGGAAGAGAGGGCACCTTTGATGACCTCCATGGAAGAGAGACTGGAAGTATTTGCATCTGGCATGAAGTGCATTGATGTTGCAGGTAGGAGGAATGAAATTACTAACAATATAAGGCCAACCTGCCCCACCATGTGTTTGTCTGACCACTGCTTTGACTCACCCTCCCATTCTTAGTGCAGTGTGAGCATCACGTGTTGCTTTGGGATTAGATAGGACTTTTCCTCCTATTTAACAGGATTTCCATCTACCCTATACCATATCTGGGGGCCTTGGACAATTGTCTATGGGTGGTGTCAATAAAGAGGTGTCCAATTGGCAGGTAGCAAGTGGATAATGTAAGAGGCACGGTGAACACCTTGGCAGTCTTTTGGTGTAGGTGGAGCTCCAGAATTGGCTCTCTCGAAGCTCCTGAGGGACCGTTAATGACTATGTCCATGAGGCTTATATAAGGATTTCTCACACCAGAGGTCTCACTTGGGTTTTGCAGCTGGATCCATATCACACTGCTCTTCCCACTTGCTTATTACCGGCATATTAAATAGTTTATGTCAGTAAAATGGCCTTTGTTTAACCAATCTCTCTGTGTCTAGTCTCATTATTCCATGGTAGGTTATCAAACCCCTATGAGGTCAGATGTAGATGTGGTGACTGGCCCAGGATTGCTGACTAAGCGTAATGGCTGAGTAGAGATTTGAAGTGCATGTCCCAGCCATGGTTTAAGCATCTCACCACACTAGGTTCTCAGATGTAATTTCTTCTCTGTAAAGCGGAAATATTGCTGACCTTGCTCAGGGGGTTGTTGTGTGCACTACTGAACATGTCTATAAAACTGCTTGTGTAACAATGAAATAAAATTTCCACTATGCTTTTGGGATGAGATAATTTCTCATAGTCATCTCCTGAAAGAATTTTCCAAACAACATCCTTCAGATTTTTTGGGTATACCTCAGCAAACAACATAAGGAGAAGAAACAACAGAGTGAGGCAAGATTTCTGTATGACTCTTACTTTGTTATTGAATTCTAGTTTTGAATTGACAGCTTTCACCGATTCTCTCCAAATAGGTTGTGCAGTAATTCCTATTACTCTTAGCCATTATGTCCTGTATGTAGCCAAAAGGTGCCAGGTGGAAGAAGGCCACCCTGAGTCCTCCCTCGGGGGTGAGAAGGGCGGGATATAAATGCTTGTAATAAATAATAAATAAATACTGTTGGACAGTTCTCTCAAATTAATTCCTGTGCAAATATACAGATGGTCTTCTCCTGAACAAATTCTCCTATCAATCTTGGTTTCAGTGAAAATGAACTTCCA
Source organism: Anolis carolinensis (assembly GCF_035594765.1). Lineage (NCBI taxonomy): Eukaryota > Metazoa > Chordata > Lepidosauria > Squamata > Anolidae > Anolis > Anolis carolinensis. Next base: position 236,347,484 of record NC_085843.1, on the reverse strand, counting down.
TCTGTGTTATTTATTTGTTATTTAATGAAAACCTGCTTCTTGATACTTTTGTACTTCTCTCTCTTGCTAAAATGAAGCCATTACTGAATGTGGGTCAAAGAGGGAAGAGAGATGGTATGATAAATAAAAATCTGGATACATGGGATCCTTGGAAGAAATCTGAGTTTGGAAAGCATTCAGTATATTTCTTTCTAACATAAAAAATATAATAAAGCAGCTCTAGCAGGAGTGTTGAGGAATTTTAGTTCCACTTAAACCATGGTTTGGGTCCTGGTGAATTTAGCTTTTCAGAAGACCAAATCAGACACAGATGGGTAGAAGGCAAAATCAGAGGTTTATTCTCAATGACCAAAGAGAATCTCAGCAAAGAAAGCACTCCTAAGTACTAACATAGTGTAACAGAAAATACGGAGCATTTTTATTTCATTTGACAGCTTTTGAAGAAACCTGCACCAGCTCACGATTGGCTCAGAAACTGTCTGAGTGGTTCAGAACTAAATTGGATGTCATTGCTGGTTGGTTTTTTGTGGTGGCAGGAAATTCAATAAACTGTCATTGGAGCATTGAGGTGTCAGTCCATTTATTGATCTCTCTGCAAGAAGGGTGCCATTGAAAAGGAATGTGGTGTCCATGATGGGCTTAATGGGTTGACTTTGGTGTACACACTAGGGTTAATCTAAAGTACAAATTGGATGTTTGAGTATGATGATAATTTCAATAAGTGAGGCTGGCTTGAGGCATAGGAGATGAGCTGTTCTCACTGATATCTCAGATAATATCAAGGAAACCAGAAACGGACTGAGAAACTCTGACGCATATTCATTACGTCTCCCAGTTCATTGAGAGGGGATTATGGAAATTAGAGGAAGGGGGTCTGGGTGTGACCAGACAGCATTCCAGAAACAATTCATGCAAAAGGTTACTGTAAGACAAAGGACGCATACGCACACTATGTACTAGTGGAGCCGCATCTATTTTATATATTTTATGCATTTAATAATTCGGGGTCAGATTTCTTTATATCAGAAATGTTGCCATTTAATCTAATATCCTGTGTTTTGAACAACTTTGTTATATATTATCCCTACCAAATATGAATGTGGAAGAAAGAATATTTATACCGCCAAGTTAAAAAGATGAGATACTGGATGATAGACTGGAGACTTGAGACAATGTTAACTCCAAAACCCATAGATAAGGTTAATTGTAGAGGTCTTTAACATGAGAGATGGAAAGCCATCAGGTTTGATACTGGTCAGTTTTATATTTTTCCAAAATTAAATTCATTTTGTTTTGCCTCTCTATCTGTTAGAGAACTTCTGGGTAAGTAAACAAGGAAATGTGTCCTAATTTTCGTATGTAGAGAGGATGTCCATTAATTGGCACTCATGGGGATTGCTAGATGCTGGTTAAATGTCATTTCTAGTTGCTTGAGAGTTACCATTAAAATAGGCCTAATACTATACCCAGGAGCCCCGATGCGAAGGGCGTTAAAGCACTGAGCTGGAAACCGAAAGGTCCCAGGTTCAAACCCCGGGAGCAGCGTGAGCGGCCGTTGTTAGCTCCAGCTCTTGCCAACCTAGCAGTTCGAAAATATGCCAATGTGAGTAGATCAATAGGTACCGCTCCGGCGGGAAGGTAACGGCGCTCCATGCAGTCATGCCGGCCACATGAGCGTGGAGGTGTCTACGGACAATGCCGACTCTTTGGCTTAGAAATGGAGATGAGCACCAACCCCCAGAGTCAGACATGACTGGACTTAATGTCAGGGGAAACCTTAAAAAAAATACTATACCCAGGAGCCCTCGGTGGTGCAGCAGGTTTGACTGCTGAGCTGCTGAACTTGCTGACTGAAAGGTCGGTGGTTCGAATCCGGGGAGTGGGGTGAGCAGTCATGCCGGCCACATGACCTAGGAAGTGAATACAGACAACTCCGGCTCTTCGGCCTAGAAATGGAGTTGAGCACCAGCCCCCAGAGTCGGACACGACTAGACTTAATGTCAGGGGAAAACGTTTACCTTTACCTAATACTATAACTTATACTATATCATTTCATGAATTCTTTATTATATTAATATTTAAATACAGTAATTAAAAACAAAGAAAGACAAAGAAAACAAATAAAAACAAACTTAATGTATCACAGTTTTACTGCATTACAAAAAAAAGATTTGTGATGCAGTACGCAGTTTTAGTTAACATTTTTGCTGGTTGCTTGAAAGTTCTGATTGTTTGAATTCCAGTTAACCGAAGGCCCTTCCACACAGCCATATAACCCAGAATATCAAGGCCAATAATCCACAATATCTGCTTTGAACCGGGATATATGGCAGTGTGGACTTGGATAACCTAGTTCAAAGCACATATTGTGGGTTATTCAGCCTTGATATTCTGTGTTATATGGCTATGTGGAAGGCAAACTGTCTACTGTGGATATTTTTCCTGAGATTTCCTCTTTTGCAAGTGATATAATGTATGTTTTGTGTTCCATATTCTTGAATATATACATTCAAAATATATGCATTCATCTTGAATACATTTCAAAATTTGTATCACAACTATGATACAAACCCTGACAATTTTTTCACCCATCCCTTTCACATATGGACTAAACCTGGACATATTCAGTGCAGACTGAATGTCCAAAATAGAATATTTTATTGATTTTTTTTGTTTTGTGAAATTTTCTAATGTTCTATGGAATTTTTTTTCTCCATAACCCCCATGGTTATCTGGATTCTTGCATTGTAATCATTCATGTTAGATGGGTGTAATTGAGGATATCAATATTTAGCTATTCTTCTGAAGGACTGACAAATGTTGATGTGCTCCTCAATCAGTCAAAAGTACAGGGAGGTAAGATAAAATGTAATAAATTGTCTGTGTCCACAGACCCACATCATTCCTTTACTGGAACAGAATGTTCACTTAATTGTACTGAATCAGATTTTTTTCAGTTTGAAATTAAACTCGTAAGTACAGAGTACAGAGAGTGACTGAGTAAATCTGAAAGTACTTCAGTTATATCTCAGTCAGAGAAAGTTATAATGTTCTGAACACGCCTTTTCATCCAACTCTATGTTGGAAGGAGCCTCATGGGCCTTCAAGTCTGATCCTCTGCTCAAAGCAGGATCTCCAGCTAAGGCACCCTGGGAGCTATCCAGATTATATTTTGAGGTGCTCCAGAGAAGGAGGCTCCACCATTTCTTTAGACCAATGGTTCTGAGGGGCTCTGCAGTTCACTCTTCCTTCCTCCTCCTCCTCCTCCTCCTCCTCTTCCTCCAATCTTTCCCTTCTCCTTTCTGCCCTTCCAGCTCCCTCATTTCCAAAAGTACTTTTCGCTCAGCCCCCTTTCCCCAAAGCCCTTTTTCTAGCTTCTCTCACCCAAAAGCCTTTTGTCCTTGCCTCCCTCACCCCCAAAGCCTTTTTAAAAACCTTTTTTGCTGTCTAAATCCTTTCCCCCTCGACTACCTTGCTTTCAAAACCCTATTTCCCTCCTACTGCTCAGGAGGTCCTTTAATGTTCCTTTTCTCCATGGCAGAGGTGGGTTAGACTGGATAGTTCCTGGGGTTTCTCCTATTACTATTATTACAAAGGCTGAGTGGCTACGCATTGGAGGTTCTTTGATGGTGCTTTTCCTGCATGACAAGGGTGGGGTTGGACTGGATGGCCCCTGGGGTCTTCCAGTGAAATACTGTTAGGTTTGTGTTGGTCAAATAGTTTGCCCATGCCTTAGAAATGCATTGTATGTAAGGTCATGTGTTTACTGTTTGTGTGAAAAATTCTTCTTTCTTTCTGTGTTTTACTGTTTGTGTGAAAAATTCTTCTTCTTTCTTTCTAAAAAAATCTTTCTTTCTGAATTTTTTTCTTTTTTTCTGAAACCAATGGGTTTGTAATGAAATCCACTGAAGGGTTAAAGCAGTGGTTCTCAACCTGTGGGTCCCCAGGTGCTTTGGCCTACAACTCCCAGAAATTCCAGCCAGTTTACCAGCTGTTAAGATTTCTGGGAGGTGAAGGCCAAAACATCTGGGGACCCACAGAGAACCACTGGGTTAAAGTGAGTGGTTATGTGTAACAAAGGGGACTAGCTAAAGAAGCTGAGTCATGGCCATGTAGCAGCAATGACAAATTCTACATCATTTCCCTTTGTCCCTGGGCATGACAGGTAGCCAGTATATGTATACATAGAGTGGAAGACAAATGCTTGCTCTCTTCTCTGCTTCCATGAAGGAGGACCTGTCACCATGTTGACCTCTAAGGAGGATGAGCTCAATGTGTTCATGAGTATCTTGAAGCCTGTAAATAGACTGTGCAAAATGGAACAATTGTTTGAAGTATTTTTTGGATGAAACTGAAAGTTCCAATGTTTTATTAAGAGATAAAGTTCAGGAGCTGCACCATATTTTAATCTGCTAAATGCCAAGTTGCTGATAAAGGACTCTGCTGATTTTTGGCTGTATGGATCTGCTTACCTTGGAACTTTTCGTTAAGGTGGCAGTACGTGCCTACCTTGTGGGGTTGTTGTAATTGTTGATCCTAACCTACGCTGACAATATATAATATATTAAACATTTCTTGGGGCTCCATGAGAAACTTTTGCTTCAAAAAGGGTTCTGTGTCTGAAAAAGTTTGAGAACCCCTGCTATAGACAATTGGTTCCATTTACAAACCAGTCTAACAGTTCCTTTTGATGTTAAATTGAAATTTACACTCCTGTAACTTCAAACCATTACATCGGGGGCAGCAGAGAACAGGTCCGCCCTTTGAGGTATATAAGGAGTGCAATCATAGCACTCTTCAATCTTCCCTTCAGCAGGCAGATCATGCCCAAAACCTTTCTTTCCTCATATGTTTTGTTCTCCAGTGGAATATGTTGCCTTGGGTGTGGCGGAATCTCCTTCTCTGGAGGTTGTTAAGGAGAGCTGGATGGCCATCTGTTGGGGGTGCTTTGATTGTGTGTTACTGCACGCCAGGGAGTAGGACTGGAAGGTGCTGGTGTTCTCTTCCAACTCTATACTGTAGAGCAGGGGCCCCCAAACTAAGGCCCGGGGGCCGGATGCGGCCCATCGAAGCCATTTATCCGGCCCCCACAGCACAAGGGCAGAAGGGGGTTGGGCTAAATGACCCAAGGGTCTCTTCTTCTCTTAAAGCTATTATTATTATTATTATTATTATTATTATTATTATTATTATTATTAGAAACACAACAAGATGAGTCCACAGCAGACACTCTGCTGGTTGTTGTATTGGATCATACATCGGACACTTCCCAAGTGTCTAGGACTGTGTGATGTATCGGCGAATAACGCGTGCAGATCCCAGTAAGGTGGCCTTCTGTAGCTGGCAGATGGTAATTTTGTTAGTGCCGATTGTGTTTAACTGCAGGCCAAGGTCTTTAGGCACTGCACCTAGTGTGCCGATCACCACTGGGACCACCTTGACTGGCTTGTGCCAGAGTCTTTGTAATTCAATCTTTAAATCCTCATATCATGTCAGCTTTTCCAGTTGTTTCTCCTCAATCCTTCTGTCACCTAGGATTGCAACATCGACAATCCATACTTTCTTTTTAACACAATTGTGAGGTCAGGAGTATTGTGTTCCAAAACCCTGTATTATTATTATTATTATTATTATTATTATTATTATTATTATTATTATTATTAATATTGAGGCTGGGTGGCCATCTGTCAGGGGTGCTGTGCTTGTGCTTTCGGTGCATAAAGGCAGAAGGGGGTTGGACTAAATGGCCCAAGGGGTCTCTTCCAACCCTCTTTATTGTTGTTGTTGTTGTTGTTGTTGTTATTAATTATTATTATTGCTCGGTGGCCAACTATAGTCTGGCCCTCCAACGGTCCAAAGGATCATGAACTGGCCCCCTGTTTAAAAAGTTTGGGGACCCCTGCTGTAGAGTTATTCGAATTGCTTCTCTTGCCTTGGAAACTATGATTCTATTAAGGCAGATTAAAATAGCATTCACCTTCTTTGGCCCCTTCCACGCAGCTGAATAACATCCCACATTTTCTGCTTTGAACTGGAATATATGGCAGTGTGGATTCAGATAACCCAATTCAAAGCAGATATTGTGAGATTTTCTGCCTTGATATTCTGGGTTATATGGCTGTGTGGAAGGACCCTTAGTTGCAGTATTACAACGCTAGTCCATATTTAACGTAAGATCGGCAATCATTCCAAGGTCATTTTTGCATGTAGTACTGCTAAACTATGCACCCAACATCCTATACCTTTGTATTTGGTTTTTGTGACCTGAATGTAGAATTTTTCATCTATCTTTATTGAATTTTATTTTATTAATTTCTGAGCCATTTTAATTTCAGTTAGAATAATGTTTTTGTTAAATATAAAGAGAATGTATGGTATTTTCTTTATTGCAAATACTGTAACAAAAAAACTGCGCACCAACCTGTGTTTGAACAATACATACAATTTCAACCAAATTAGCTGAATCATATATTATTTGGAGCAGAAAATTTTCCAGTTCTACTTATTCCAGAAAACTCACACTAGTGGCATTAAACAGAAAATGATAAAACAGACAAATCTGCTGAGTATAATTGATTCAATGATTGGGAACACATGAAATCTAGAACACCCAGTCCAACCTTCTACCATTCTGGAATACAAAAGAAGAACAACTGAAGACTTGGATGTTTCGGCAGGCCTTTGGAGTTACAGTCATTAATTAATCAGCCCCAGAGGGTTTTTTTAATCATCTATCCTGTATTTATTACAGCCTTACCATTTATGTGTTTTAAATGCAATTTTTTTATCTTGTATTGTTGTTTTAATTGACTGTTTTATCTTTTTATCTATTACTGTTTTATCTTTTTTATATTGTGATTTGTATTATGTTGCTTATATTTTGTTCTTATGTTGTTTGGGCCGCTGCCCCATGTAAGCTGCCCCGAGTCCCTGTGGGGAGATGGTGGCGTGGTATAAATAAAGTTTTTTAATTATTATTTATTATTAAAAGTAAGGTGAAACTGTCCTCCATCTTTTGTTGGATGTCTTCTGGAACAGAAAGAGTGTATGTGCATATGGCCTATTTATGCTCAGTCTATTTTTTATGTTTGGCCTTCAAAAGTCAGAATCTGGAAAAGTTCTCTCCATATATACCACTGAATGTGTGAGTATGTGTAATATTCAACTCAAATTTGGTTCTTTAAAAAAAAATTGGATGACATGTCTTCAAAGAAGAGTTTATTGGAAAGGCAGCTCTTCAATCCCTTAACAAGCTCTTGTTATTATGTTTTTCCAGAAACTAGACACGAAAAGGATATATAATTGTGTAATCATCTTGTACCGAATGTTAATAATATACTCAGGATAATAGACTGCAACCTAAAGAGAAAAAAGGAAATCTAAGCAAGGTCATTCTTCTGTCAGATTTAAATGATTTCAAGCTATATGACTTTGTGATCTTTTATGGGTGCATCTACAAGGTAGAATTAATGCAGTTGGGCACCACTTTAACTGCCACAGATAAATGATATGGAATCATGGGAGTTATAATTTTACAAGACCTTTACCCTTCTCTGCCTAAGTCCTCTTCCACACAGCTGGATAACATCCACATTGAACTGGATTATATGGCAGTGGACTCAGATAATCCAGTTCACAGCAGATATTGTGAATTATCTGCCTTGATATCCTGGGTTATATGGCAGTGTGGAAAGGCCCAAATGTTGCTTCTACATAGTTGTATAAAATCCAGATTATCTGCTTTGAACTGGGTTATCTGGCAGTGTAAACTCAGATAATCCAGTTCAAAGCAGGTAAAGTGGGTTATCTGCCTTGATATTCTGAATTATATGGCAGTATAGAAGAGCCCTAAGAGTGCTGGTGCCTTACCAAACTACAGTAGATATCAGAGCATTGAGCCATGGCATTTAAAAATGCTGTAAAAACTGCATTAATTCTACAGTGTAGATGCCCCCCTTAAGATAAGGGTGTGGCTTTTGTCTGAATCAATGCAAATTCTAAATCTTACTGTTGATGTAGACAAGGTAGGCTATTTAGGAATATTACAATGTCATTAGACTTTTTGGTTGAATAAGGGCGATGAAGAATGCTTGAGGGACAAGCGTTTTCTTATCTACTCTACACTCAGCATTTGTTTAGAGTTACTACTCAGTGATATATGCGATTTCTAAAACAGATTTATCCTTCCATTATAGCAGAGCTAGATGAGAAAAGTAACACAGACTGGTAAGAGCATAAGGGACAGGGGTAAAAAAAACAACAACCCTTTTTCTGTTTGAGATACGCAGAAATTTGTGAATCTCAGTATACAAACTGAAACAAAATTCTTTCTGATTGACACTGACTAATTCCCAATACAGAGAACATCAAGTTTACTTGCTTATTAAAGTTAAAAGTTTTTCCCCTGACATTAAATCTAGTTGTGTACAACTCCGGGGGTTAGTGCTCATCTCCATTTCTAAGCTGAAGAGCCGGCATTGTCTGTAGACACCTACTCACATTTGCATGTTTTTGAATTGCTAGGTTGGCAGAAGTTGAGGGTAACAGTGGGAGTTCACTCCGCTCCCCGGATTCGAACTGCCAACCTTTCAGTTGGCAAGTTCTGCAGCTCAGCTGTTTAACCGCATGCCAAGTATTAAAACTAAAGAGCCCTTTCGGAGAAAGAAAAAGGTAGCAACCTTCCTCCAGCATTTACATGTCTGAATATTGTATGATTCACATTCAGATTTTAAAAGTGTAGACAAGTATGTCCACCATGGGTTTTTCCAGATATGAGTATTAGTTTCTTAAAATACTCCACCTATTTGTAAAATATGATGAATTATTGCCAAAGCCAAATGGGAATTAAGTTCTCCCTTATCCATATCCTTCTGAAAAACAATTATAGTAAAAAAAGGTAGGTTCATGACACTCTACATTCAAGTTAGTGTGACTCCGGGCCCTTCCACACAGCCATATAACCCAGAATATCAAGGCAGAAATCCCACAATATCTGCTTTGAATTGGGTTATCTGAGTCCACACTGCCATATATCCCAGTTCAAAGCAGATAATGTGGGATTTTATTCAGCTGTGTGGAAGGTGTCTCAGAGGATGAGGTACAGTGCATATTTGAGGACAAGATGCATTGCTGTTAGAATTAGGGTTCTCAGGTGAAGAAGTGTTTTAGAAAGGATTTGTCCTACTCTTAAATGTGGGTAATAGGGAGATAGTACTCATTAAGTCCTGGCTGGACATATCTTGCCCTAAGGCAGAGATATCTCATTGGTGTCTCATGTATTAGTAGTATTGATGGCTGTTGCAAGCCTTGACATACTCAAGTAAATAACATGTCCTAATTATACTAATGATGTAGATCATAATTAATTATTTCTGGTACAATTAACTGTCTTCTTTTCCTTATAGGGAGAATCAAACCATTACATTAATTTGCCAATTGGTTAACAACAGAGGTAGCTAAGATCCAGAGGATTATACCATCCCCTTACTATGCCCTCCGGGGTTCCAGTGAAGTTGTGTCTGACATTTTGCATAAACAGGATTCACAACATATTACTCCCAGTTATGTTTCTGCCTATTTTAGTGGAAATCTTTGCTGTTTTGCCCTGAGGTGGGAGCCACTTTGAAACAGAAAGGACATAGGGTAATATGAACTATTTTTCATCCTTTCCCCCCAACAAATAATTGGGGAGAGGGCTTGGAGAGATTGGCAGAAACTCAAAGGGGCAAAATGAATTTTCCTTCAAAGTATGCAGGTAGCATGCTTCTCACCTCTTATATGACACATATCTTTTATTTATTACTGTAGACCATCCATATTCTTACTGAACTACTGATTGGATTGGAACCTGTGTTTTGTAAAGTAACACATTGTCAAAATTGGCACAGTAGAACTGAAGAAGGTTTGGAAATGAGAGTGATAAGTGAAAGAATAAAATGGAAAATAAACGCCTGCTTAATGTGTCTTTGAATGTTTAGTTGTGCAGAAACAATGATGGCTGAAACATAAATGGTGATGACAGAAAAGTCAATTGATAAGCTACTGGGTAAGGGGGCAATATAATGGGCAATGTAAGAAATGTTGGCAGTGGTTGTGAAGATTATCATGCAACCAGGCAGAAGGACAGATTGAGAATCAATGTGAGAACAATCAGCTGAAAACCGCCACAGAACTATAACAAAAGGCAGATGGGAAAAGGCTCTGGAGACTTAATGTCACCTGCCACTTGCCATCTCATTGTGAGGCTTTTCTCAGCTCAGCTCCTGCATTCAGCATTCATACTACACATCAAAGGGAACAGTTAGAATATGGTAGTCTTATGGTAAGGTTGGGGAGGGCATGCTTACAAGTTTCTTCTTTGGCCTGCAGAGGTCTGTGCCAATAGGTCCAGTAGTAATGAATCTCCTCTGTGTTTTATTTTGCACTTTAAATGAGCAAAACATCTCCTAAATAGGTTCAGTACTTTGGATAGCTCCCTAAAATTCAGAATCCAGAGTGGATTTATTGATCCACCCAGTCTTCTGAGTGTGTGTGTATGTCTAGGCAAAATTTTACTGAGTCACAAAATCTCAAACAATTTTTGTTTTAGATCTGTGGTTCCCAACTTGTGGGTCCCCAGATGTTTTGGCCTTCAATTCCCAGAAATCCTAACAGCTGGTAAACTGGTTGGGATTTCTGGGAGTTGTAGGCCAAAACACCTGGGGACCCACAGGTTGAGAACCACTGTTCTAGATCCTTCTCAAAGTGATTCCTTTGGTAAACTACTGCCTGTTTCATCACCCCCAGTTTATGGTATTTATTGGATACTTTTGTAGATTTTCATTAATTTTCTTAAGGAAGATACCCGTCAAAGTTTTTTTTTTAAAGTGTTCCATATTTTGGACTTTGGGATACTTGCATATACCTAATGAGATATCTTGGAGGTTGGACCTGACTAAACATGAAATTCATTTCTGTTTCATGTAAACCTTACACATAGGATATTAATATAATTTTAGACACAATACTTCCAATAATTCTGTGCATTAAATAAATTTTGTGTGCATTAAACTGCCCAAAAGGAGCCCCCGATGGCACAGTGGATTAAACTGCTGAGCTGCTGAACCTGCTGATCAAAAGGTTGGTGGTTCGACTCTGGGGAGCGGAATGAGCGCCCTCTGTTAGCCTCAGCTTCTTCCAACCTAGCTGTTTGAAAACATGCAAATATGAGTAGATCAATAGGCACTGTTCTAGTGGGAAGGTAATGGTGCTCCATGCAGTCATGCTGGCCGCATGACCTTGGAGACGTCTACAGACAACCCTGGCTTAGAAATGGAGATGAGCACCAACCCCCAGAGTTGGACAAGACTAGACTCATGTATCAGCCACTCATGTGGAAAATTTTTGATTTTAGAATTCTGGATAAGGGATTTTCAACCTGTATTACAATAAAATTGAATGGAAGGTTACTGAGTGCAAATACTGTAACATACCTAAGATGACTGAATGTTCATGCAACATGTCCATGATTGCAAAATCCATGGGCTCCTCCTCATCCCAGAACACCTACCAGAATGACATCTGAGGCTGTAGCAATTCACAGGGCTAGGCCCTTCCATTAAATGAGATGTTCACCCTAGGCGGTGGATTCTCTGCAGGTAATGCTCACTTACCTCTTTCCATCCTCCTGATCAGTCTGGCTTGCATAACCAGCTTCTGTCATTATGTCACCGCTGAAATCATTGTGGAAAGTCTGCTAAGCAAACTCAGCCATAGAGGCTGTTGGCTCAGCAACACATGTATTACTGGTGCATATCATGCTTACCTCGGGTGATGTATGCTTGGTGACTTGCATTGTAATATTTGAGCAAGTAGTGAATCAAGTCCAGACAGAATGAGGAGTAGTACTGCTCAGCAATTCTAGGACAGAGCTCTGTGTTGTCTGACCAATGTCTGCTAAATTAGCCATCTGCTCTCAAGTGTAATAGAGGATATATTCCCATTGCCAATGCTGAAGTATGATTAATGGCCAGTCCAGTTGGTCCTGTATATGGAACAAGGATTGGGTACCATCTTGTTTTGTTTTGCCTGAGATAGCAAAACATCCTGTGCCTTTTCTGTTCTAGAAACACAATGACTCATATGGAAGTTGCATGGGAACTGTTTTGTACAAGAGTCATCATGTTTGGCCAATTTTCTTGACAGCTTTGATTCATGAATCAATTTTTCCAGGAACACCCCATCCATTCCACAGATATACTATCCCTCTAAAGCAGCAACATCAGGATCCTTCAAGTGCTTACTATCTTGAGAACTACAATGCATCATGAGGAAAAGACCATTAGTCACATAAAGAGGAACACATATTTCTTCTTACTTATGAAAAAACAACACTATATTTTGATGTTTTTATATGTGTTTCAATATAGTGTTGTTATATTTGTCTTTTGTCATTTGATACTGTTAGCCACCCAAAAAACACTGCATATATCTCTTAAACCTTGGTAGCTTATACCATACAATTCATTCTTAAATTCATGGTAGAAGAAGTGGTAATATACACAAAACTTCATTTATTTTATTTCACACAGAGGAAAATAGCTGCCATTAGTACTTATTCACCTTGGGTAGTGGTGGGGAACTTTTGAATCATAGAGTTGGCAGAGACCACAAGGGCCATTCAGTTTAATCCTCTGCCATGCAGGAACACATCATCAAAGCACTCCTAATAGATGGTATTCCAGCCTCTTTTTACAAACCTCCAGAGAAAAAGTATTTCGCTATCAAACAGCTGTTACCATCAGGAGGTTATTCCTGAATGTTTAGGTGGAATTTATTTTTTGATTGTATTGCTTTGTGCCCTTGTTTCTGAAACAGCAGGAAAAAAGCTTTCTCCATCTTCAATATTACATTCATTCAAATATTGAAACATGGTTATTATGTTGTCTTTTTACCTTCTCTTCTCTATATTAGATATACCCATAGGACATGGCTTCCAGACCTTGTATCACTTTTGTTGCCTTTCTCTGGATACATTCCAGCTTGTCAAAAACATCTTGAATTGTGGTGCCCAAAACTGGGCACAGCATTCCAGGCGAGGTCTGTTCAAAGCAAAGTAGATTGGGATTGTGACTTCCCTTGAGAATAGGGAAGGTTCTACTCATTATATTCACTTCACTTCACTTCACTTCACTTCACTTTATTTCTTAATTAGTTACTCTCCACCAGAGTGCTCCGAGCGACTTACAATTTAAAATATCATTCCATAATATAAAAAACATTCAACATAAAAACATTCCCATTGTTGTAGCCTAGAATTGTGTTAGAAAAGAGGAGAACGCCTTTATTCTAAGCACACAATCTACATTTGCAGAAGGGTATCTCATACATGAAGACAATTTCCTTCAGATGCTTTTTTTAAAACAAGAGTTACAAAAACAGCTTGAAACATATTCAGCCAAGGTTAGAAAGTAACACGAGTTAAACATTTCCTATTCTACTCATGATAAAGATGGATTTCTTGTCTTGGATGTTTATGGGGTTGGGAGTCTGGAGTCTTTGTCCTTTGTTCGACCAGCTTTCATAAGTGAAACAAGAGCTGAGTCCATTATCACAACACCTATATTTCATACGGTAGATCCAAAAAGATGCTCTCTAGGACAGTGTTTCTCTACCTGGGGTCCCCAAATGTTTTGGGTCTTCAGCTCCCAGAAATCCTAACAGCTGGTAAACTGGCTGGGGTTTCTGGGCGTTGTAGGACAAAAACATCTGGGGACCCCAGGTTGAGAAACAATGCTCTAGGAGAAAGTACATTTGCTAGCATGGTGTGTCAGCAAGATTCAGGCCTTAATATCAATCTCTACATTGTGGGAAATTAAAATGGCCGTTACACTTAACAGTTACTATTTAACTGTTGCTGCTTGTAACCACTGATTGAAAACAGTTTGTTGTTGTTTATTTGTTCAGTCGCTTCCGATTCTTCGTGGCCTCATGGACCAGCCTATGCCAGAATTCCGTGTTGGCCGTTGCCACCCCCAGCTCCTTGAAGGTCAAGCCAGTCACTTCAAGGATACCATCCATTCATCTTGCCCTTGGTTGGGCCTTCTTCCTTTTTCCTTCCATTTTCCCCAGCATCATTCTCTTCTCCAAGCTTTCCTGTCTTCTCATTATGTGACCAAAGTACTTCATCTTTGCCTCTAATATCCTTCCCTTCAGTGAGCAGCTGGGCATTATTTCCTGGAGTATGGACCGGTTGGATCTTCTTGTGGTCCAAGGCACTCTCAGGATTTTCCTTCTAACACCACAGTTCAAAAGCGTCTATCTTCCTTTGCTCAGCCTTCCTTATGGTCCAGCTATCACATCCATTGCTTTAACTATGAAGACCTTTGTTGCTAGTGTGATGTCTCTACTCTTCACTATTTTATTGAGATTCATCATTGCTCTCCTCCCAAGACGTAAACTTCTTCTGATTTCCTGGCTGCAGTCTGCGTCTGCAGTAATCTTTGCACCTAGAAATACAAAGTTTGTCACTGCCTCCACGTTGAAAGCAGTATTTTTGAATAACTCCCAAAATCTTTCAGCAAACATGGCCAATGGCTATCTGACTTGGGAATTATGGGTATTGTAGTTCCAAGGGGTAATATATTCAAGCTCTTCTGATACCATTTCTTAGAGAATGGCCACCAGTCCGTTCTTCTTTCTGGTAGATCCAAAGAAACCCATTGCCAGAATTTCTATGCTTAGCTTTTCCCAATCTTTCAATAGATTGCAGTTATTCATAACTCCTTTCTAAAGAATGTTAAGCCCTTACATATTTCATTTCATTTCATAAACGCAAGGAAACTTTCAAGTGTATACTGATTTCCTCTTGAGTATCTGAGGAAAAACAAAGGAATTCTGCAACAAAATAATATACTTCATGCTTGTAGCATCCTCTAATCAAATAGAAATGTCAATTTTTCATTACTAATGCTCCTAGCTGTTGACTCACTAGTCATGTACTGACTACTTTAGTCTCCTTCAGCAGCATAAAGTAAGTATATGTTTCTCTTTTATTTGTTTTTCTTGTCCTTATCTTTGTACTTTTTGTGCAGAAGGAACAAAGGCCCATTCTGTTCAAGACAGCAACTCAGCTGAGCTAATTTTAGAAGTACAGCCTGTTCTGCATGATTTGTGAAATGTTTACATGACCCATGATTCAAAAGTAACTTTGCACACATCAGGCTTGATTAGAAGGAGGCTGTTTGCTTGGTGCAGCTTAGATGTAATTGGAAATCATAATTGATCCTGGCTTCCAATTCTGGTTTGGATGGCATTTTTCTAGCTTAGGTGTAGTAGCAAAGATAGTTTGCATTAAAAAGGAAGTAATTAATTAAATATGATGATATTCTTCATTAGTTCTTTTTTTTTTACTTGCTGTCTTTCTTAACCCATTAAAAATAATATTTAGATCATCCAGATTACATTTACTGGCATTTAGTACTTGTTTTTTAACTTTGGATCTCAGAGCCCTTCCAGACAGGGCCCAAAATGATGCATCTGGTAAAAGAGGATTATTAATTTGAAACCCTATTAGACCCAGGCCTTCTTGAAAAACCCAGTTCTAATGGGGTATGGGGACTGTGGGGACTGATCTTCGGGATTGCTTTTGCAGTCCCAGGGGTCAATCCCCACAACCCATCTCAGTTCTTCAGGCTCCATTTATTTAATTACTATATTTATACCCGACCCTTCTCACCTCAAAGGGCTCTCAGAGCAGTTTACAATAGGCAACAATTCGATGCCACACAAAAATACATAAAATGAAGTAAACATATCTATTAACCACATGTTAAAAACATCTAAACTCAATATAAAAATTAATTATTTAAACCACATAATCCAAAATCAAAGTCAGAGGCCGTTCCAGACATCATTACACTATTCTGTATTTACTTATTGCACTGAGAAATTACTGTCCAAAAGCTTGGTCTCACATCCACGTTTTAGTTCTTTCTCAAGGTCAGGTGAGGGAGGTCCTGGTGAGGGAGTTCCATAACTGAGGGGCCACCACTCAGAAGGCCCTGTCTCTTGTCCCCATCTGTGAAGGAGGTGGGACCGAGAGCAGGGCCTCCCCAGAAGTGGTTCATAGAGGGAGATACATTCAGACAGGTAAGCTGGGCCAGAGTGTTTAGGGCTTTATAGGCTAAGGCCAGCACTTTGAATTGTGCTAGGTAGCAGACTGGCAGCCAGTGGAGCTGGCATTATAGGTTGGTTGTATGCTTCCTGTACACTGCTTTGGTGAGGAATCTGACTGCTGCCTGTTGGACCACTTGAAGCTTCCAAACAGTCTTCAATTCCACTGAGAGTGCGTTGCAGTAGTCTATTCAGGATGTAACAAGCGCGTAGACTACTGTGGCCAAGTCTGACTTCCCAAGGAATGAGTGCAACTGGTGTACAAGTTTTATTGAGCCCAGAGAACTGAGGAGGGCACTCACCCCCTCCCCAAACTCCCAACAAAAGCATTTCTATGCAGCAGGCCTCCTGGGGCATAAAAATGATGTGCCAGGAGGCAGGGGTGGGGGAATTGCTCTTTCTCTCCCTCACAGTCGTCTGTTCTATCATTTCTACTCACCAGGAGGTCTGCAGGAGGAGCAGCATGGCAGCCTGGTAAATATTTCCACTTTTTAGGGCTTTTCTTGGGGGGAGGGGTGTCTTCAGGGTGGCCCTATACTATCATGGTAGCTGCTCCGATGACATGGAGACATCCCCCCAGGAAAGCCCTAGTTTTGAGAGGATGTGTGGGGAAAGCAATAAGAATGAAAATGGGTTACTTTAACCCATTTTCACCCACATAAAAATGCTGCCTGGAAGCGCCCTCAGATCAAGGAGAAAAGTGGTACTATTCCTCTTGCAGTAGTTCTTGCTATATGGTTGTTGTAGTTGTGTTCCACATCTGCCACATTTCCTCTTTTAAGAAAAATATAGAAATTTAATTGAAGATCCAGCTAATCCAATATGGCATTTCAGGACTTTTTGTGTCTATGTGTCATATACTCTCCACTCAACTCTGATTTCATGGCGACCCTATGCTAGGCTTCTGTTGGCTGTTGGAATTTAACTTCACACTGCCTAAGTCTGTAGTCCTCAATGAGGAACACTTAGCTTTAGAATAGGCCGAGGGAATCCCTTCTCCCTGACTCCTAAATGTCAGTTGGGATGTATCTATTTGTACTCTTTCTTTTTGCTCTCATCCTGATTGGTGAAGTAGAATAGATACTCTTCAGGTTGCAATGCCTTTGTTTGAGACTTCTTTCTCATCTTTGCATTCAGACCTCTCTCTACGCTTTGTGTTTGAAGAGTTGTAGTGTTTGGAGGTTTTTCTTCTTGTTTTGGAACCTAGAAGTTAGAGAGAAGCTTAGACCCGATTCTTTCCTATCAAGGAATGTAGTTCTTGTTTGTAAATAAACCTTTTTGGTAGCTTTAAAGATTGAGGTCTGCATCTTTGCCCACTAAGTTCAAAACTCTTTTGCAGCTGCACAACACTTAGTCTTTCTGCTTGCTGTGAGTGGACTGCTTAATTAAGTATCCTTTTTATTATTTTGGATGCTTTGCTATTTTGGGAGAATTCCCTAACATTGGCATGGCTTATTCAGAGGTGGCTTGCCACTGCCTTTGTTTGAGGGCAAGAGTGGGACTTGCAGAAGGTTGTGCAGTAGGTTCCCTTGACTGAGTGAGGATTAAAACCCTGGCCACCCAGGCTATGAGCCCAACAGTCAAATCACTGCAGCACATTGGCTTTTTTGGGACAGCAAAGGAAGTGACATGGGGAAATTCTGAGATGTGTTTTAATCCTCATTTATTTAGTGGAGATATTTTAGTTGCCAATAGTTGTCCTGTTGCAGAATGCACACAGAGCTAGATCTCCACAGTAGACATTTTATGGGATTGTCATCTTAAGAATTGTAAAATAATGTCCTTGGGTTCCAGACACTAGTCAGGAACAGTTCTTTAAAGGTTCCCTTTGTCCTCCTGCCTGTTTTTTTTTTTATGGGGGACAGGACAGGATGTCCAGTGCCATTTTCAGCCAGCCATAATGTTGAGAAGCAGAAATCAGATGTTCTGGTTGTCAGTGGGTTGGACCCCTTTATTAAATCATGGAATTGGAAGAAATCCCAAGGAGCATTTAGTCCACCCCCAACCTTGCAGGAATTCATAGCTAAACCACATTCAAGCTTGTTTTCTGCTGCCCTGCAGACTACGACGCGGAACAATGGCTTCAAACTACAGGAAAGGAGATTCCACCTGAACATCAGGAAGAACTTCCTCACTGTGAGGGCTGTTCGACAGTGGAATTCTCTCCCCCGGACTGTGGTGGAGGCTCCTTCTTTGGAGGTTTTTAAGCAGAGGCTGGATGGCCATCTGTCGGGGGTGCTTTGAATGCAATTTCCTGCTTCTTAGCGGGGGGTTGGACTGGATGACCCATGAGGTCTCTTCCAACTCTACTATTCTATGATTCTATGAATCCATTGGTTTTGTTTCTTAGGGCCCTTTCTATCATAGCACTAACTAACTGCTATGAGTGAATCCTGGGAACTATAGTTCTAGAGCTCTCTGGTCTAGAATTCTACATATTCTTCCCTAAACTGCAAATCCCAAAGTTCCATAGGCAGTTACAGTGGCAGTTACAATGTAATGACACTGCATAAGTGTGTGATGTATGTAATAGAGTAGGGCCCAAATCCTGTTTCATCTGTTTCTTTCATGGTTTTGTACCATTCCATCCATTCGGATTGCACAGAACGGCACAACCCCATGGGAACAAAAGAAACAGAGAAACGAACGGCAGAGGGAAACAATTGCCATTTGGTTGGCTGATTTTTGGCACTTGGTTGTAGGCCCTGGCTCGCAGGGTGTCAAGCGCTTGATGCTCGAAGAGCTGGCTCACAGGGCCTACAGTCAAGTGCTGAACGCTTGATGCTCATAGGCCCTGCAAGCTGGGTCCACAGTTGAGTGCCGAATGCTCAATGCAAGCCAGGCCTACGAGACATTGAGCGCACAATGCTTGTGAGCCCTGCCTGCTCGATGCTCGTAGGCCCTGCCTGCCTGCCCACAAGCCTACGGTCTGAAAAAACAAAGATTTTTCGGGCCTTGGCCAGCAAAGCACCAGGGCCTACAGAGGAGTGGGTCTGGTGCTCGGCGAGCACTCAATGGCTTGTAGGCCTGGCTTGCAGGGCCTCCAGCTGAAAGCTGGGCCTGCTCCACTGTAGGCCCTAACTGGCAGGTCCTGGTGCTTTGCCAGCCAAGACCTGAAAAATCTTTGGGGGTTTTTTTTTTTTGGACCTTGGACAGAAAAGCCCATTTGTATAGGCACCCGTTTCCATAAGTAGCACATGGAAACGGGGCCATATGAATGGTACAAATAGAAATGGCAAGTGATTTTATACAAATACACAAGACTAGTATGTAGTCTGAAAGGGTCTCTAGCCCTTGGAGAAGCTGAAAACAAGTTTCGTAAGGACTGGAACTTCCAGTGGCTTTAGAAAATTAAAGAGATATAAAGTTAACCCTTCTTTTACCACTTATTCTACTGCTATCTCTTAGCACCTTAGAACTGGAATTGCAATTGCAATCGGAATGGGATCGGAAACCCCTGAAAGGTTTTCTCTTTTTATTTAATAAGCCTGGATAAGAATTAATTAGGCAAAATTCTCCGAGGCAGAATTAATAGAAAGCAATAGAACCAGAGGTTAGATGCATTACTTTTTTGGACTACAACTAGCCAGCTTTCCAAGCTCTGATTAAAGTGCAGGGCAAGCAATTAATTTTAATGTGAAGTTTTCAGTGCCCTTTGCTGTCACAATTTACTTGTAAGTAGACATCCAAGAAGGCCTTTGGCTATTTGGAAGGTTCCTGCTGCTTCACACATTGCTATACTGAATGCTAGGTGAACTGAATTTTGCTTGTTCTTCCATCGGATTGTAGAAAAGCAACTCCATAGGGGCACTAAAGAGATCTACAGAGTAAGCAATCTGAGCTTCCATGGAAGAGGAGGATTTTGTGAGACTCTGGCACATCTTCTAATCATGGTTGGGGCTGAAGGAGTGGAAACATAAGGCTGAGATTCTTTTGCTGATTTACAGTAGTGTCACTGCATCCATTCTTTTTTAAACTTTGAACAAAAAGGTATTCATTACCTGTTTCCCTAGTGGTGTACCCTCATTGTGCAATGGGGTTCAGTTCCATCCATTAATTCAAATGGACACTGATTGGCCAAAGAGAAACCATGGGAGAATCTGCTCTGTCACAAGGCTGGCATCCAATGCACTTTGGATCTCCTGCTAAGAAAGGTGATGAAATTATATACTCTGTCAGCTTCAAATACAATCATGGCCTAAGCCTGAATCAATCCACTACTAAATATTCATTGCACAAATGTATAGCAACCAATAAACATTGTATTTAAAAGGTTGTTTTGTAGAGGGACAGCTAAACCATTCTAACAAATGCATTTAAAACTTGCCAGCTATGTAGCAGGTATCTATTTCATTTTTAGCACATAATACTGGATTTAACAGTAGCATACATATGATTTTCTTTTGCCCTTAGTACAAGTAATTGGATGCTTCGCAAAATTAAATTTTTTATTCCCCACAGAAGCTCTGAGCAAAATCTGTAGTTAGGTGGCTCTGACTCAAATTATAATTAAGTTCTCAGCTATTAAAATGCTGGTGACTTACTTGGAGATGATGGAGTCTATAGAGAATAAAAGGACAGGAGAATCATTATAGCATATGAGAAAGGAAAGAGATTGGAAAGCTATACAAAATGGATTAAAACTGCACAGTGCTGCTTGGATGTGGGATTAAGCTGAGATGCTGTCCTTGTCTAGACAGATGTTGTGGCAGTAAAAATTAACTTCCTCAAAAATCCAGGCATATACCATAACTACAAAATATCTTTTTTAGAAGATTAGTAAGAAACTTCAGGGCCCATTGATAAAGCATTTGAGTAGACTCAGGGAATAGACTGTACTCTGGTTTGATATTGTCTTTGGCAACCTGAAAGCCAGAAAGATGAACAGAATAGAGGTCATAAATTTGTGAGTACCATCATATTGGAGTGAATCAGCTTGAATTCTTATTCAGATATATATGGGAGACCTGAAACTGAATGAGGATTCGTATGGATTATAGGGTGGGATGGGTTGATGGAGTGAATGCCTTTTGAGCTAGGAGTCCTTCCACATTTATGCCTGACTACAAGTGCTGCCAGTGGACTGGAGGAGGGCAAATGTTGTATCTATTGTATCTATCTATCTATTTATTTATTTACTGCATTTATATACTGCTTTTCTCACCCCTGGGGGGACTCAAAGCAGTTTACAACATAATGGCAAAATGCCAACCATACATTAGAAAACATAACAGACTGATCAAATCATAAACAATAAAATGAATAACATCAGGTGTACTTACTGAACAACTCAAAAATAACAAAAATAGAAATTTAAATATATAAATCAAACATTTAGGACATGTTTACTAATATATCTAATATTAGTAAACAGTTAAAACATTAAATGTAAAAAGGCAATTTGCAACAAACTAACAGGGCAGATGTAGTGTCAGAGTGTTTAAAGTGCTGTCTGAATTAGAATTATTATATTGCACAATTCCACAAGTTAAAAAGGGCCAAGTTAAGAAGGTTTGGTTACCATTTCCCTCCGCCACCTGCCTCCCGAATTCCCTCCCCTTGTATCTTCAAGAAGGGAAAAAAACAGGACCCAAACAATTACCATCCAGTCAGCCTGACATCAATACCAGGGAAGATTCTGGAGCAGATCATTAAGGAGATAGTCTGCAATCATTTAGAAAGGAATACTGTGATTTCTCAGAAATAACTCATGCCAGACTAATCTTTTTATATATAGAGAGAGAGTTACAAGCTTGGTAGATGCAGGGAATGCTGTGGATGGAACATATTTTGATTTCAGGAAGGTCTTCAACAAAGTTCCCCATGACCTTCTTGCAAACAAATTAATCAAATGTGGGCTAGGCAATGTTACTAGTAAGTGGATCTGTAATTGGTTAAATGACCAAACCCAAAGGATGCTCACCAATGGTTCCACTTCATCCTGGAAAGAAGTGACTAGTGGAATTCGGTCCTGGGCCCAGTACTGTTCAACATCCTTATTACTGACTTGGATGAAAGTTTAGAAGGCATGCTTATCAAGTTTGCAGATGACACCAAATTAGGAGGGATCACTAATACTCCAAAGGACAGGAACATAATTCAAAATGATCTTAACAGATTAGAGAGCTGGGCCAAAAATAACAAAATGAATTTAAACAAGCCAAATGTAAGATACTACACTTAAGCAGAAAAAAATGAAATGCAATGATACAGAATGAGTGATGCCTGGCTCGACAACAGTCCATGTGAGAAAGAGCTTGGAATCTTTCTGCGCAGCAAGTTGAATGAGCCAACAGTGGGATGCAGCAGCTAAAATAGCCAATGGGATTTTGGGCTGCATCAAGTGTCTAGATGGAGCTTCTCTATTCTGCTTTGGTTAGACCTCACCTGGAATACTGTGTCTAATTCTGGGCACCACAGTTTAAAAGAGATATTGACAAGCTGGAACATGTCTAGAGGAGGGCAACTGAAATGATCAAAGGTCTGGAAACCATGCCTTATGAAGAGCGTCTTAAAGAGCTGGGAATGTTTAGCCTGAAGAAGAGAAAATTGAGAGGAGACATGATAGCCATGTGTGTGAAAGGGTATCATAAGGAAGAGGGAGCAGGCTTGTTTTCTGCTGCCCCAGAAACTATGACTCAGAGAAATGGGTTCAAATTACAGGAAAGGAGATTCTGCCTGAACATTAGGAAGAACTTCCTGACTGTAAGAGGGAAAAGCTCCTTTCTTGGAAGCTTTTAAACAGAGGTTAGATGGCCATCTGTCAGGGATACTTTGTGCTTTTCCTGCATGACAGGGTGCTGGATTAGATGATCTATGTTGTCTCTTCCAACTCTATGATTCTATAGAAAAAACCAGTTTCAGGCTGTATTTTAGTAACCTTCAGTGTGACTATCTTAGGCACTGATTTAAAAAATGAGATAAAAATATCTAATAAAATATTCCCTGCAAAAATATACTGAAAAACAGGAGCATACTTACACTTCACCCAGTGTATTTTGGTGCAGGTTCACATTACTGATCTTGGTTCCTTGGTAGATCACAGATTAACATAAAGCAAAAGTGTTAAGTGGTGGAAAAAAGGCAAACTCAAGGTTGAATCAACAAAATTATAGTGCCCATATTCTTCTCAGTGGCTGCTTCCAAGTTATGGAATTAATTTCCCTAGGAGGTCCAGTTTGCCCACTCCCTGTTGTATTTCTTCTGGCAATTTTTCATTTAAGGAACTTTTTGCTTTATGTTGCAGCAGACAAAGCTTTTGATGGGTGTGGGCGTAGTGTTTTTATATTATTTTGTTTAAGCATCTTCTAACTTTCTTGTATTTAACTTTTGTACCAATCAAGTTTTTTTATTACATTGTGGTTTTAAAATGTTAAATGTTGACCTGGATTCTGTGCTGGAACAAGTTAACAAATAAACAAATTATAAAGTGATATAGTCGTACCATTTTATTGTGGTTTAATTAAATCCTCCCTGAAATACTGTGCCCAGTTTAAGGACATGGACAAGCTGGAGTGTGTTCTGGGGAAGACAGTCAAGATGGCAAAGGATACAGAAGCCAACCCTTTTCAGGAACAGTTGAGGACGTTGGATATATTTAGCTTGGACAAGAGAAAATTTAGAGGTGATATAATAGACGTCTTGAAATACTTGAAGGTTGACCATGTGGTCCTTGTGCCCTACCATCTGGAGCAGTGAGCTTATTTTCTGCTGCTCCAGATGGTAGGATACAAACCAATGAATTTAAAGTACAAGAAAGGAAATAACAAGAAACAGGAGAAAGACCTTTATAAGAAATATTTGATGCAGCAATACATTTTTTTGGGAGTAGTGGACTTCACTAGAGAGTTTTAAACAGGTTAAATTCCTGTCTCTTTGGGTAACTTAGCAATGGATCTCTGAACTTACAGGAAGTTGAAGTAGATGGCCTACCTTCTAACTCTTTGTATGCTATGATTCAGTAGATCAAAGCATTACCTCAGTCAAAACATCTCCTTTTGATATGTTTACGTTAGATGGAATTGAAATTTTAGAAAATATTGTGAGAGGTGTAATAGAAAGTGAACAAGTGCCCTATTTCAGGGCAGCAAAAGCTCAGAAGAGCTTCTAGTTCACGAAAGTAACAATAAAAAACAAACAAACTTGCCTAGGGTCATTGACAGAAGATTTGAAAGAGGAGAAAAGTGGTGGAAGCAATCCAAGGCCTAAGTACAAAGGACTACCTAAGTAGGGTCAAATGTCTATCAGGGAACTAAAGAAAAAAGTTCAAAAAACAACCCAAGTTCAGGAAACTATAGAGCTAATACCATGATGCCAAAGTTTTTAAGATCAAGTCAGGGGTTGCAGTGCTTTTTAGCTTTGAATATGTTTTTATGACTTTTGACTGATTTTTTAAAATACCATTTAATTCTGATTTAGTGTTTGCATATTTTAAATTTTATTGAAATGCTTTTAATGTAAGCCTGGCCACTTTGAATCTCCTTGTGGAGAGAAAAAGAAGGGTATAATGATGAGGATGAGGATGATGATGATGATGACAGTGGTGATTGTGATGGTGATAATACTGATGATGGTGGTGGTGGTGGTGATAATGATGATGAAGACAAAGCTCTGGATGACCCCTCCCAGTTGTTTCATATATATGTTAAACAGTATGGAGGACAAAACAGAACTCTGAGGAACCCCACAGGATAATGGCCAGGGATTCAACTCCAAAAGTCACATTGGACTTACAGGTCTCATTCTGTGCATATGCCTTTGAGTCACCTGTTGACTTATGATTGACCCCATTAATTTCATAAAGTTTTCTTAGGCAATGAATACTCAAAAGTTATTCTGACAGTTCCTTTTTCTGAAATGTAGCCTATGACATTGTTGGTGGTCTCCTATCCAAATACAGTGCTGCTACAAGTCTGCATATTGTGGTTTTGTATGTTATAGTGAAAGTGCGTTTCTGCAACTCACTTCTCACTTTTTTTAAAACAAAGATTGAAAAAAAAGGCCATAATGTTTTAGTTCTTCAATGATGCTGTAAATCTCTTCCTTTAAGATCTGTAAAAGCTAAAAGTCCATTTGGCATAGTTCAGTGCTCCTTTGAGGAAGAGGTTGTTTTGCCACGTCTCGTAATCCCAATGTGTTCAGTGGGGCTTGCTTGCACATAAATTGGCATAGGAGTTCAACCTTAAAGGCACAAATCTATAGAGAAGAGGATAGCTGTGGCTTATCTCCATGGCAGCAGAATATCTGGTATTTGACGGGTGTAGAAGAGTATCCTGTAAGCTCTTAGCTGGTTTTGCTTTCTGTATAGGATTGCGTCCTTAATTGTCTATAGTCATTTCTTGTTAGCAACTATGTAAATATTCTTGTCATTGCAAACATGGAGGAGAGAGGAGAATTCAAAGTATGCTGAAGTGTGAGTGTGTATATATATGAAAGATATATGTGTATAAGTTTAACACAACTGTAATGTTAATAGTTCTGAAGGAATAATCTGTCATAACAGGAAGCCTGTTCTCTAACATTAATGATGGCTTTTCCTCTCTGTTAGATTATACATTTCAGGGAGCATTTTAAAAACACTACACCCCACATTGTTCTGGAAAGCCAAATGTCAGTCACATGCCATGATCAAACTACAGTATTTCAGTTGATATAAAAATAAATACCTCTTTTCCTTGTTAAAGTCTACATTCCTTTGTGGGGTAATTTGCTATGTGAAGTTTGGAATAGCTACTTTTTGGAGTACAACAGAGTTACTTCTTGGGATCCCATGGTCCCTGGTCAGGCTCACTGAAAAAAATTCTAGTTAAAAAAGAGAGCATTTTAAAAGTATAGACCTAGTACTGATATGTCTAAAGCCAGTCACCCTTTCCTCAATTTATGACACATTTTCTCTCTTTCTCCCCTTTCTGATACCTTCATTACCTTTCTCTCTCCTTCTCAATTTTTGTCACCTGCCAGTCTATATTAAATTCAAAGGGATAAAGGTGGCTTCCCAGCTCAAGAGATTTGTGGATGAAATAGATTACCTAGATCCATTTTAGTCTGCTTTTAGTCCTGGCGGCTTTGGCTCCTTAGTGGATGACCTCTGCTGGGAACTGGGCAGGAGAATGTGTCTCTACTGGTTTGCAGGTTTCTATACCAGCAACCATAGCATCCTTGCTGGGAGGCATTGTTATATGGTTGTTGTGTTCATTCCTGAAGGAGCAAATCCAAAAGGTGGATTGTCCCCTATGCTATTTAACAGCTACCTGAAACTCCTGGGAGAGCTTGTCCAGAGTCCTATGCCATCAGTATGCTGATGACACATAATTTTACATATTACTATTTCCAACTCAGTCAAGGGAAGCTGTCTCAGTTCTAAACAGATGCCTATCATCTGTAGCATAGTAGATGAGGCTGTAATTCAGACATGGCAGAGCTACTCCTGGCCATTTAAAGAGCAGATCAGGGAAAGGAGCTTCATCCTGTAGTGTTTATGGACCACAGTCCCCTGAAGATTAGCAGCTTGGATGTGTTTCTGAGTTCATCCTTGAGCCTATATGCTCGGGTTTTTGTGGGCTCCAAAAATGTCTCTGCATAGTGCTTCTACACCAGTTCTGAAAGATGTTGGATTCACCACGACACATGCCTTTTTAACATCCCATTTCGATTTGTGTAATATGCCCTACATGAAGATGTTTCTGAAATGCGTTTAAAAATGTCTGATTCAAGCTACCTGACAGACTGCATCTCCACATATTAGTTTGCCCCTCTTTTGAGATCTTCTGAGGAGGCCCATTTTGCTGCCCCACATCCCTCACAATTACATATTGTGAATAGACAAGAGAGGACCTTCTTGATGGCTGCTTCTGGAGCACTGTTCCTAGAGAGGCTAAATTGGTGTCCTATTTGCTATCCTTCCAAAGGCAAGTGAAAATTTTGGTGGGTCTTTGAGAGCTAGCTGCTAAGAGAAAAGGACCCTTAATAATGTGCTGAGATTCTATGTGTGTGTGTGTGTGTCTATATATATATATATATATATATATATATATATATATATATATATATATATATATATATAGAGAGAGAGAGAGAGAGAGAGAGAGAGAGAGAGAGAGAGTTAGTTGCTTTTAATTCTACTGGCAATTTAATTATGCAAGTTGTTTGAAAAAGAACTCCCTATTCACCATTTAATTTAAATGGTGAATAGGGAGTTCTTTTTCAAACACCCTGTATTTTAACTGCTATATGATGTGTACTTTTATCTATACTCTGTTCTCAGTTTTGTAATCCACTTTGAGTCCCAATGCAGGGTACAAGGTGGGATCTAAATAAAGAAATAAGGTTAAATGGGGCTTTGGAGAGGCAATTTTAGGCTCTCCTTAATGTTCCTACTCCCCCCTGAAAGACAGAAGTGAGTTGGCTGGATCACCCATTCTGGTTCTTCTGAAGTAATCCATAATAAATAAAGATGATGATGATGATGATGATGATGATGATGATGATGATGATTGTGAAGTATGCTATTGTGTTATATTCAACTGCCATCCTAGTTAGCTTCTGCACATGAAATGAGGTGAGTTCACCATCGTGTCCCTTGTCTCAAAATGTCTTAGGACAGCCCAAGCAGCACCTCACCTTTCAAAGAGCAGGTGAAGAACATGGCAGGGTTAGAGAAGGTGGGCTGGACACTAGGTTGGAGAACGTGGAAAGGTCTGCTTCTTGCTTCTTAAATATCCCTATGCAGAAATTTTGGACAAATGGCATTTGATCGGGGTGAACGGCAGCTAGAAATTTCAACATGGGTGGGGCGGTAGATAAAATTCAGGTTTTAGTCTAAGCTTTAAAGACACTGTCCACGGTGCTGAGCTACTTGAAAAGTTACTTGAAATTTCAGGCTCAACCCTAGAATATAATTGCAGCATGACTACCATGGAAACTATCAAATGGACAGGGGGAAATAAAGGAAATCTTGGTGAAAGAACAAGGGCTTTGTTGTTGACCCAAAGGAGATTCATAGTTTCCCCGGATCCTTGTGAAAGAATTCATCCATTTCTTGGTATTACTACAGCAAAGTGGGCCTAAGCCAGGTCCTTTCCTTCAGGCCAGGCTTTCCTGCTCTGTTTTCACAGGCTAAGAAAGTTTCCTTTGCTTACAATCCCAGAACTTTTCCAGACACTTTCTGAAAAGCACTTACCTAGATGAAGTTTTTAATGTTACTTTTCCTATAGCTTTACTGTCAATATATATTTAAAAAACACCCTGGATTCCCCTCTCCAAAACAATCTGAATTGTTTGTTTATATTTTTCATTTGAGGTGCAGTGATGTTGTGGACTTTTATTCTGATTACTTTATTGTGGCAGAGGCTTCCTTTATTCCCGTATCGCAAGTTATTTCAGGCATTGCCTCAATAGCGGAGAGCATGCTGTAAATCTATTTAAATAATTACTTCATTGGGTGTGGAGGAGAGAACAGGGAAAGGGGTTATGATGGAAGCACAAAGCAAGAGCCAATATATGTTTATCAATCCTAAATTAAGAACTTAATCTATTTGATGGGCAGTGGAATTTCAGAAGAGAGACTGCCTCGGTCTCCGAAGTAATCTACTTGCATTTTTAAAAAGCATAGACCTGAAGAAGCTGGATCCATTTAATTATGCCAAAAGTGATGATAGTGTAAATTGTTGTTGAAAACAAATCAGAATTTTTAGTAAAAGTTTACACACTGGACTTCCAAATTAGCTATTTTTATTTATAGTAAGCCCTTGATGGCGCAGCGGATTAAATCTGAGCTGTTGAACTTGCTGACCGAAAGGTTGGTGGTTCAAATCTGGGGTGAGCTCCCGCTGTTAGCTCCAGCTTCTGCCAACCTAGCATTTTGAAAACTTGCAAATGTGAGTAGATAATAGGTATTGCTCTGGCAGGAAGGTAATGGCGCTCCTTGCAGTCATGCCGGCCACATGACCTTGGAGGTGTCCTCGGACAACACTGGCTCTTTGCTTTAGAAATGGAGATGAGTACCAACCTCCAGAATTGGACACAACTAGACTTAATGTCAGGAGAAAACCTTTACCTATTTATAGTACTCTCCATATGTATAATCCTTTGACTCTATTTATATCCAGATTAATTGATGTAGCCATATGTGGCTTGTGATGCTAAAGGGAGCATCCCCCAGATTTGAGGGTTAGACACTTCACTTTGTGTTCCACAAAATAAGTGTGGAATTCAGTACACTGCACAGAAACAGCTGTGAACCTCTGATACGATCAAATTATTTGAGATGTCTTTGATATAGAATATTCTATTTATTCACATTTATATTCTTTGTTGTGTAGAATGTGATGGTTGCTTTTCCAGTAGAAGAAAGGGGAATTATAGCAGTGTTTCCAGGTGATAAAACTATGTCTAGGAAGATTTGATTCATCTTGTGTATGCTGTGGTAAAATTGAACTATGAATATGTATGAAGTCATGTCAATTTTAGTAGAAGAGAGATTATTGTGTTTGAATGGAGTTCAGCATGGAGTTCAATATCCTTTAATCCAGGCCCATCTGCCTTGTTTCTACATCTTTATACTACCTGGGAATGTGCACCTGTGATTTTATTTTCAGAATGAAACATCATTTTACTTTACATCTTGAAAAAATGTCTATTCGATTTTTGCCTTGAAGAACCCATTCATAGCTAGGGAATTGGAGAATCATTGGGGAAGGGCTATGCAGACGAGCAGTGGGATGCACATGGTGTTGTGTAAGAGGGACCTTTGGTCATAATCCAGCTGCAATGCCAATTTGCCTGCTTTGTGCAATAAAGTCCCAAATTTCCCACTCTATACCAAGCTGAGCTCTTCATCCTACAGCTATTTACCAGTCCCCTCATTAAAAAAGTTAATCTATCCATATCAATTATTGTTAACATTTTGTCCACCATTGTTCTTTTGATAGAACTTCTCCTGCTTTCCTGTATCTGGCATAAGTCATCATGGCTGAGGTTGTCAAACATGTCAATAGAATATCTTTATTGTTGTCCAATTCAACTTCTGTATCAGTCATTCCTAATAGAAAATATTCTGGCTTCATTTGAAACTTAATCTTGAGGATCTTTTGACATTCCTCATATATCATTCTTCAGAAATCCATGGCTTTTTAACAGGTCCACCACATGGTGCCCTCCTGTTGATCACATTTCCAACATTTGTTATTTGAGTTTTTGTACATTTCCTAATTTCTGTGGTAAAACATCTTATACCAGTTCTCTTTTGATTCTATTGCATATGTATATTTCAGCTTTTTATTCCATATTGTTTCCCATTCATTTAGATTTATATTTCTACCAATGTTTGATGCCCATTTCATCATGCATCTTTTTACTGTCTCCGTTTCGGTGGATTATTCTAATAACTTATTATATATCTTTGTAATTGACTTTTTATCTGTTACAGTCAATCAATTCCAAAAGTTCTCTTTGTCATCAAAGCCACATTTGTAAGACTTTTTATAGAGCCAGCCTAGTGTGTGGTTTGAGTGTTGAAGTTCAGCTCTGGAGACCAGGTTTTGAATCTCTGTTTGGTCATGGAAATCTCTTGGATGACCTGGGGCAAGTCACATTCTCTCAGTCTCAGGGACTAACACAAATACCCCTTTGAACCAATTGCCAAGAAAAACGCATGACTGGATTGTCTTTGGATTGTCATGATACTGCGACAATATGAAGGCACACAGCAACAAAAGTCTTTTGTGGTTTACATCTTCTCTTCTAACTCTTCCTCTCCACTGTGGTCAATTCCTCTCAAATCCCAAAAAGATATTTCATGTTATTATGCAAAAATGATTGCATGAAGCCATTTGTAGTTTCTTACTTTACTTACCTAGGCAATCCCTCGTAGCCCGACGATGATGGCCCTCCAAGTGTAGTGTCTTGGTGGTGGATGCATAGGTGGCTGTGGAGACCTATTCTTGACATGCATGTCCTTCCGCAGTGAACAAATCGGTTTCCAGATGGAAGGTGGTCCTGGTCAGGGTTGGCTTGACATGCCTTCCTCTTGGCACATTTCTCACTTAAGCCCTGCATTCATGCCTCTTCGAATTCTGCAGCACTGCTGGTCACAGCTGACCTCCAGTTAGAGTGCTCAAGGGCCAGGGCTTCCTAGTTCTCAGTGTCTGTGCCACAGTTTTTAAGGCTGACTTTAAGCCCAGCTTTAAATCTCTTTTCCTGTCCACCAACTTTACATTTCCCATTCTTGAGTTGGGTGTATAGTAACTGCTTTGGGGGATGGTAATCAGGCATTCGGACAATGTGGCCAGTCCAGCAGAGTTGATGGCGTAGGAGCATCGCTTCAATGCTGGTGGTCTTTGCTTCTTCCAGCACGCTGACATTTGTCTGCCCGTCTTCCCAAGAGATTTGCAGGATTTTTCAGAAGCAACGCTGATGGAAGTCATTTGTAGCACTAGAAAAACAGCTAAAAAGCATCAATCGCTATATACAGGACTTCCTATAGGAGATGGGGGAAGAGAAGATCCCAGAGCTTAGAGCAAAGGTACTTGAAATAGGTTTGGAACAAAATCCACCACATTAAGTGCCCACAGGTCAATACAGCTCTATGCAATTACCAGTCCAAGTTTTTAGGTGAGTTCGACTTAGCTAACTGCTGTAAGGCCAAGTACTAAAGCAGCTCGCTTTCCATCCATCCAGGGCACAGTCAACGATTAGATCAAATGACTCCCATAATGTCACCATGACAGAAGCATAGCAAAGATCAATTCAATATAAATCTCCCACGCTGCCATGACATTTTCATTTGTGTAGCACCAGGAACCCATTATGCTATGACAGTGTCCTTGCTGATAAACTCAGTGAAAGAGCAATGAATGGAATTCATTTTGAGAAAGAGCATTTTTAAAATTGGTAACAGCAGACCCAAGTCATACTAGTAGCAGGAGCACAGGCATTACAAATAAACCCCAAGCCTGCAAAAAAGAAATCGGGGAGAAAAAGATTGCATAGAGACCAAGATGTGAATAATTGAAATCTCATCAATATATCAACTTGACTTTGATGTTCCAGTGCTGTTACATTAAGCTCACAGCCAAGGCAAAGGTCTCATTAACTGGAAAGGAAACAAGTATCGAAGCCCAGTGAAATATCCATTTAATTCAAGAAGTTCTGCTTGCCAGCTCCACCCCCAATGGAAAAGTACGGCATCTTATTGCATTACTCATTGTTTCTTCTTCTTCATTTCTGATATCCCTTTACACTGCAGCAATCAGGTTTCGGTTGATATTATGAGATGTTGCTGGGGATTTGTTCACACTTGGCACAGGCAGACAATGTTTACTTTCATTTAGGAGAGATGTTTTGGGAATACGAGTTGTTTTTGCTTGATTGTTAAACTTACTTAAGCAACCTTCATTTCTTCTAAACTGGGATGAAAAGAACAGGTTAGCTTGATGTCTCACTGAGGCAGAAATGCAGTTCTTAGTAACTATCCTTGAGACAAACTCTGTATCTTACTTTCTTCAAAGCTCCTAATGCATGTAAAATCCAAGGAAGCATATGTTTGTTTTTATAGGCTGTGCTTATTTTCTCATTTTCTTGGTGTGCGTGTGCATTTTTACTTCTTGAATAAATCTAGTATGGCTCAATGAAGCACTGTTTTGCCCTGAAAATTCAAAGAATATTTAATAGCATTGCTGGCCAGGACAATTTCATTATTAGGTAGCAGAAATGTTCCATGTGTTTGGTGTTTCAAGGCTCATCTTGTGATGAGGTGCTCAGTTAAAGGTACCAGAGTCAGCATTTTTGTTTCTTTAGCTTACATTTTTAGTGTTTTCTCCCTTATATCAGTCTTACAAGTCTTCATCATGTTGTTGTTGTTGTTGTGCTAGTCAACTTCACCTTCATAGGAACCCTATCCTAGGATTTTCTTACTAAGATTTATTCAGAGGAGATTTGCCATTGCCTTTCTCTAAAGCACGCTTGTCCAAGGATGTCTATGAATGTGGCCCAACACAAAATTGTAAACTTACTTAAAATATTACATGCTTGTTTTTATTTCGCAACTTAATTTCATGGTTCTCAAGTGCAAACTTTGTAGATGACAACAGAATGGAATGGAATAATCCAAGTATGTTACATCTACAAATATCGGTGTATTATCCCTAATTTGCATTATAATTGCAAATAGTTGAGCTACAAGATCTGCTTGATTATTTTAAAAGACCCTCAGAACAGGATGGCTTATAATTAGGATTATGTGAAAAGACTTATTAAAAATCTGTGGTGGTAAATATCACAAAAATTATTCACTAACTTTTCTTTCTCATCAGTTATTGTTGGTGTTAGCATATTGTATATGTGGCTCAAGACAATTCTTCTTTTTCCATTGTGGCGGGACACCAAAAGGTAGGATACCCCTGCTGTAAAGGCTGAGAGACTGTGAGTTGCTCAAGTTTACCCAGTGGATTTTAATGGCTGATCAGGGATTTGAACCCTGGTCTCCCAGAGTTCTACCAGTTCATCCCACGTAGTCAACTCCCCATCTTATCTCTGGTTTAACATGCTGGCAAAACAGTCCCATGGAAGCCATTCCACAATGCACAACCACTTCCGGTGACTGCCTGTGGGAATCCTTGCTGGCAGCATGTTAAAATGGAGAGAAGACTCCATTTTCAGGAATCAGGTGCTACTTTACTCCTGACTCAATAAAATGGGGAGGGTGTGGGGAAAGCATAGGAAAGGACAGGAAAGGATGTGGTATGGTTGGCCATCCCAAAAGATGATAAGCAACAAATCAAGATGGTTTCTTCCACTTTCCCCCGCATTCAAATTGTCAATGTGATGAGGTCTCTAGTCCAGTGTTGAAATCACTACGTTACACTAACTCTTTTTTGGGGGCAATCTAATCTTGCTTTTACACAAATAATATTTTGTTTCTCTCCCTTTTCCCCGTTATTGTGATGACTCATGGGCCATGTAGTCCTGTTCCTAACACTGTTGTGACAGATGAAGAGGAAAACTTCGGTTTCCCACCGTTTCAGCCAGAATTGGAGCTTTTTCAGCCAGAATTGGAGCCCTTGCACCTGCAGGAGATTTGCCTTCCAGAAGTCTGCCAAACAAGCCTTGAGCCGAAATCTCCCCCATTTTCTCGCCGCGATTATTATAAACAACAAAAAAGCGCTCAGGAGGCTTCTTGCAGGAGCGCTAGGATCGCTGCCAGGCATTCAGATTATTAAGCCTGCTTCCCATGGGAAACTTTAGGGAGTCATGCATCTGGACACAGAGAATGGCTTTCGGTTCTGGTTCCCCAGAGAATTGTTCTTTGGCGGGGAAACGAGACCCTATTTAGGTGTTTTGCCCACGTAGGAACCTTGCGGAGTCAATTCGTCAGCTACGGGAGTAGGTTGTGTGTGGACTACGCTACTCCCGCTTCCAAGCCCTCGTTCCCGTTTTCAGCCTTGCTTTGCTTCCCAGGACCTTGTCTTGCTCCACGGACATTGCCTTGCTTCCCGGACCTCGCCACGAATTTACCACGGATCCTGTTCTTGCTCCTCGTTTCTTGTTGCCTTGAATTAAGCCTAGTGTTCCAAGAATCAAGTTTACTTCCCAGCCTTGCTTAAGTTTCGTGGACTAAAGGACCTTGTCATTTCCCCTCACTTTGCTTGGCAAAGTGAGTGTTTCGGTTATTGGATTACAACTTTGGACCTTAATATTTCATATTGGACATTGTTTCTTTGGACTAATTTTGACCTTTCCTGAAAGGTCTACTTCTGGACTATTTTCTTTCTTTCTATTTTCTATTTTCTACACTTGTTTTTATTAACTTTATATACTCTTACAATAAAGATATTAGATAGATTCTGGCCTCTGTGAATGGTTATTGGTGCTCTGCAGCCTGGGTCTTGACAGTTTGACTCCGCCACCTTAAGCACCAATCAACCTAGGCCAGAATGTCTACCGGAGCCGGGAGACCAGCCACTCAGCTACACCATCGCCAAGGATGAAGTGGACAGAATCCGTGATATGACCCATGCACAGGAGGGAGAAATACGGGGCTTGAAGGAACGCGGAATCCGTCTCCCTGCCCTGGCCTTGCCAACCAAGTTTTCTGGAGAAGCTTCCAAGGTTCATGTTTTCCGTCGTCAATGCCAGGCATACCTAGAAGCCCGTGATGCCGAGTTTCCCAAAGAAGACATCAAGGTGGCGTGGATTTACAGTCTCCTGGACGGCCCCGCGGCCAACTGGGCCACGGCGCTGTTCGATGAAGCCTCCCCACACCTAAGTTCCGCGCAAAACTTCCTGAACCACCTTAAGGCGACTTGGGGAATCGAGGACAATTTAGAGGCGGCCGGCCACAAACTCCGGCGCCTTTCCCAAGGGGACAGGCCCTTGTCCCAGTACATAGCCGAGTTCCGAGTGCTGGCTCAAAACACCGGTTGGAATGACATAGCCCTCAGAGGACAGTTTCGGGAGGGACTCAATATCGAGATGTTGGAAGAAATCTCCAAGGTGGATCCTCCGAACTCTCTTGAAAGACTTATTGACCAATGTTTACGAGCCGAAGTCATGCTTGCCAACAGAAAACAATGGCTCCGAGGCCAGAGTGGGAGAGCTGGGGCAAAACCTCCCGCTCCCGCCGGCGTCCAACCATGTCCAGTATGGAGACCCCCGCCACCAGCCCCATACCCCAGAGAAAGCGGGGAGGTGCCAATGCAATTGGGCAATGTGCGCCCCAGGTTAGATGTTGCCGAGAAGGCCCGCCGCCAACGTTTAAACCTCTGTTGGTACTGCGGAGACGGGGGCCACTTTGCCAGAGAGTGCCCAGCCAAAAGAAAGCCCGCCGCTCGTTTGGCGGTGGCGTCCTCCATGGAGCCGGAGACAGCCGAGGCGGCTGGCGCAAAGCCGGCGGGGGAAGCCAACGACCGGGCGTAGAAAGGCTCGCCAACCCGGTCAGAAACCCCACTCAAGAGCCGCCAACCGGGGTCCTATTTCTCCTAGTGGTCACCTTGTGGTCAGCGAAAAAAGGACCCGTCATGATCCACGCCATGATAGACTCAGGAGCAACAAACAATTTCATTGATAGAGAGTATGCCGACTCTCTGGGATTACAATATCACGATTTCAAGAACGCCCGGGTGGTGCAAGCTATAGATGGCCGTCCCCTAAAGACAGGTCCAGTAAGCCAATGGACTGAACCCACCAGAATGTGGATAAGGGAACATATGGAAGAGATTTCCTTCTTTGTTACCGAGGTTCCTCATTTCCCCGTGATTCTAGGGATTCCATGGCTGACACTCCACGACCCCAGCATCTCTTGGACCAACAGAGAATTGCAGTTTGCTTCTAAATATTGCCAAAACCATTGTCTTGTAGCCAAGGTCTGCCATGCCACAGATGCTGAATCCATCATCACCTTGCCCAAGAAATACTCAGACTTTTGGGATGTTTTCAATGAGATGGAAGCCGAGAAACTGCCCCCGCATAGGCCTTATGATTGTGCCATTGATTTGGTGGAGGGGCCCCCGATCCCGCGAGGACACCTCTACTCCCTGACTGAACCAGAGCAAGAAGCTCTCAGGGAGTTCATAGAGTCAAACCTCCGCAAGGGGTTCATCAGACCCTCTCAATCCCCAGCCGCTTCCCCAGTGATGTTTGTGAAAAAGAAGTCAAGGGACCTACGCTTGGTGGTGGACTATAGAGCATTGAACAATATCACTAAGCGGAACCGCTATCCCCTGCCTTTGATCTCGGACCTATTAGACCGGCTTCGAGGGGCCAAGGTTTACACCAAGCTGGATCTTCGGGGGGCTTACAATCTAGTTCGCATCAGGGAGGGGGACGAGTGGAAAACCGCCTTCCAGACTAAATTCGGATTATTCGAGTCCCTGGTCATGAATTACGGATTATGTGGAGCTCCCGCAACGTTCCAGCATTTTGTCAATGACATCTTTCAGGATTATCTAGATCGGTTCTTGATCATCTATGTGATGACTCATGGGCCATGTAGTCCCGTTTCTAGCGC
Source organism: Anolis carolinensis (assembly GCF_035594765.1). Lineage (NCBI taxonomy): Eukaryota > Metazoa > Chordata > Lepidosauria > Squamata > Anolidae > Anolis > Anolis carolinensis. Next base: position 236,310,331 of record NC_085843.1, on the reverse strand, counting down.
TGTTGTGACAGATGAAGAGGAAAACTTGGGTTTTCCACCGTTTCAGCCAGAATTGGAACTTTCCCAGCCAGAATTGGAGCCCTTGCACCTGCAGGAGGTTTGTCTTCCAGAAATCTGCCAAACAAGCCCTGAGTCAAAATCTCCCCCATTTTCTCGCCGTAATTATTATCAACAACAAAAAGGAGTTCAACAGGCTAATCGCAGAAGCCTGAGAATCGCAGCCAGGCATTCAGCTGATTAAGCCTGCTTCCATGAGAAACTTTAGGGAGTTATGCATCTGGACACAGAGATTGACTTTCGGTTCTGTTTCCCCAGAGAAGTGTTCTTTGGTGGGAAAACGAGACCCTATTTAGGTTCTTTGCCCCGTAGGAATCTTGCGGAGTCAATTCGTCAGCAACTGGAGTAGGTTGTGTGTGGACAGCGCTACTCCCGCTTCCAAGCCTTCGTTCCCGTTTCCAAGCCTTCGTTCCCGTTTCCAAGCCTTCGTTCCCGTTTCCAGCCTTGTTTTGCTCCACGGACCTTGCCTTGCTTCCTAGGACTCAGCCTTGCTTTCCAGGACCTTGCCAAGTATTTACCACGGATTTTGTCCCTGTTCCTCGTTCCTTGTTGCCTTGTATCAAGTCTTGTGTTTCAAGAATCAAGTTTACTTTCTAGCCTTACATCAAGTTCCTTGGACTAAGAACCTTGTCATCTCCCCTCACTTTGCTTGGCAAAGTGAGTGTTTCGGTTAATGGATTACAACTTTGGACCTTAATATTTTATATTGGACATTGTTTTCCTGGACTATAATTGACCTTTCCTGAAAGGTCTTCTTCTGAACTATATTCTACACTTATTTTTATTGACTTTACATATTTCCTTAATAAAGATATTAGATAGATTCTGGCCTCTGTGTATGGTTATTGGTGCTCTGCAGCCTGGGTCGTGACCATCTACTTGGACGATTTTTTGGTGTTTTCTAGATCACAATCAGAACATGAGAACCACGTCAGAATGGTGTTACAACCATTGCGGGATCATGGACTTTATGCCAAGCTGGAAAAATGCGCTTTTGATCTACAAGAGGTAGATTTCCTGGGATACCGTGTCTCGCCACTAGGGCTCTCCATGGACCCGGCAAAGGTTTCAGCAGTATTGGAATGGCGGGCGCCAACCAACAAGAAAGAGGTGCAGCGTTTCTTGGGGTTCGCGAACTATTACCGCAAGTTCATTCCAGACTTTGCCCGCTGGTCTGATCCAATCACCAGCTGCATCCGTGGGAAACAGCCTTTCCGCTGGACGGAGCAAGCAGAGAAAGGGTTCCAGCAACTAAAGAAATTATTCACGTCCCAGCCAATCCTTCAGCACCCAGATCCTAAAACCCCTTTTGTTGTGCAGGCTGACGCCTCCGATGTGGCAATTGGGGCTGTACTCTTGCAACCAGTGGGAGATCATCTTCATCCTTGTGCCTTTTACTCCCGTCAACTAACAGCCCCAGAGAGAAATTACACTATTTGGGAAAAAGAACTTTTGGCCATAAAGGCAGCCTTTGAAACTTGGAGACATTGGTTAGAAGGGGCCAAATTTCCCATTGAGGTCCATACTGATCATCGGAATCTAGAACATCTAAGAACTGCCCGCAAGTTAAATCAGAGGCAGCAGCGCTGGGCTTTATTCTTTGAGCGTTTTGACTTCCAGATCCATTATGTAACCCCAGCTCAGACCAAGCAAGCAGATGCTTTATCACGGAAACCAGAATATGCTGCAGGGCGTAGAGAGACCTTTGAATCCCAATTGCTGCAGCTCGAGAACTTTGCCACGCTCACAGTGGGGAACACCAAATCCACTCCAATTGAATCTACTTCCTCTGCTCCAGGGCCCCTTTGTGCTCAGGAAATCAGGGCCAGTCAACAGGCGGATGCCTGGGCTCAAGATCAACTTCGCCAAGGACTACATTTTCCTTTCTCGCTTAAGGATGGGTTGCTTTGCTATAGAAATCATGTCTACATCCCTCCAGGACCGAGCAGGGAAAAGGCACTTCGTCTGTGTCATGACTGCAAGCCAGCAGGGCATTTCGGATTATTTAAAACCATGCATTTGCTCCTAAGAGATTTCTGGTGGCCCAAGATTCGCAAGGATGTGGAAAAATATGTCAATACCTGCCCGGTATGCCAGCGCTCCAAGACAAGAAGAGAAAAGCCCTCAGGGCTACTGCATCCCCTCCCTACTCCATCTCGTCCATGGGAAATAATTTCTGCGGATTTTATCACTGACCTACCACCTTCCCTTGGATTCACCACGATCCTAGTGGTGGTGGACCTTTTTACCAAGTTAGCCCATTTCATTCCCTGCGATGACCTCCCCACGGCCAAAGAGACTGCAGATTTATTCCTTCAGCATGTTTTCAGACTACATGGTTTGCCCAAGAGTCTGGTCACAGACCGTGGGACTCAATTCACCTCTCGTTTCTGGAAAGCACTACAAAAACTATTGGGCATAGACTCTCGTTTATCTTCGGCTCACCATCCCCAAACGGATGGGCAAACTGAGCGCACCAATGCCACTTTGGAACAATACCTTCGCTGTTATGTAAACTATCAGCAGGACAATTGGGCTTCCCTGTTACCGCTGTCGGAGTTTGCCTACAACAATGGTGTCCAGGCTTCAACTAAAGAAACCCCGTTCTTTGCAAACTACGGCTTCCATCCACGTTTCTTTCCTTCTGTCATTGAAACCTCAGAAGTTCCCGCAGCAGAGGACTGGCTGCAAGAACTCACAGCGGTGCAACAACTTTTGCTCCAGCAACTAGACCAAGCCAAGGAGGACTATAAACGCCACGCTGACAAACATCGCCAGCCAGGCCCCGAAATCAAGGTAGGAGACCGGGTTCTTCTGTCCACTCGCTTTTGCCCTCCCACCGCCCTTGCCGGAAGCTAGATGCCCGTTTCATTGGTCCTTATCCAGTGGTGGCGCAACTTAACCCCGTGACTTTCAAACTTCAACTTCCGCGCTCTATGCGCATTCATCCAGTGTTTCATCGCTCCCTGCTCCTTCCGGCGGATGGTGTGCGCCCTGATGCAGACCGGCCGGCCCCCACTCCTGTTTTGGTGGATGGGGAGGAGGAATTCGAGGTTCAGGACATTTTGGATTCTCGCTTTCATCGCCGCCGCCTTCAGTATCTCATTGACTGGGTAGGTTTTGGCCCCGAAGAACGCTCATGGGAAGACGCTTCCACAGTCCATGCCCCCGATTTAGCCCGCAGCTTCCACCAGGCCTACCCCGCCAAGCCGCGGCCCTGCACCTCGGGAAGGGAGCCCATTTTTGAGGGGGGCCTTGAGGAGGGGGATAGTGTGATGACTCATGGGCCATGTAGTCCTGTTCCTAACACTGTTGTGACAGATGAAGAGGAAAACTTCGGTTTCCCACCGTTTCAGCCAGAATTGGAGCTTTTTCAGCCAGAATTGGAGCCCTTGCACCTGCAGGAGATTTGCCTTCCAGAAGTCTGCCAAACAAGCCTTGAGCCGAAATCTCCCCCATTTTCTCGCCGCGATTATTATAAACAACAAAAAAGCGCTCAGGAGGCTTCTTGCAGGAGCGCTAGGATCGCTGCCAGGCATTCAGATTATTAAGCCTGCTTCCCATGGGAAACTTTAGGGAGTCATGCATCTGGACACAGAGAATGGCTTTCGGTTCTGGTTCCCCAGAGAATTGTTCTTTGGTGGGGAAACGAGACCCTATTTAGGTGTTTTGCCCACGTAGGAACCTTGCGGAGTCAATTCGTCAGCTACGGGAGTAGGTTGTGTGTGGACTACGCTACTCCCGCTTCCAAGCCCTCGTTCCCGTTTTCAGCCTTGCTTTGCTTCCCAGGACCTTGTCTTGCTCCACGGACATTGCCTTGCTTCCCGGACCTCGCCATGAATTTACCACGGATCCTGTTCTTGCTCCTCGTTTCTTGTTGCCTTGAATTAAGCCTAGTGTTCCAAGAATCAAGTTTACTTCCCAGCCTTGCTTAAGTTTCGTGGACTTAAGGACCTTGTCATTTCCCCTCACTTTGCTTGGCAAAGTGAGTGTTTCGGTTATTGGATTACAACTTTGGACCTTAATATTTCATATTGGACATTGTTTCTTTGGACTAATTTTGACCTTTCCTGAAAGGTCTACTTCTGGACTATTTTCTACACTTGTTTTTATTAACTTTATATACTCTTACAATAAAGATATTAGATAGATTCTGGCCTCTGTGAATGGTTATTGGTGCTCTGCAGCCTGGGTCTTGACAGTTATTCTAATTTTTCCATTTGTTAAATATTTGTGCTTTGATTTAAAATCATCACCACACACTCATATAGAAAGAGAAACCAGAATTGATTGCATTTCCACTCAAACTACTTTTCTCCTTCTCCTTTCACCCTCTGTTGGCAACATCTAATATTTTCATCAAGTTAAGAGGCTGGACATTAAGCTTTATCCATTGCTCCCATTCTTGAAGTGCATTAGCTACTCTTTGTCTCTATACCATTTCTCAGTACTGGCCACTGTTATCTATCGATCCTACTAAAATCTTTACATGGACTCTTTTTTTCTCTTATGCTGACTATAGCAATGTTTTGCTGCTTCCTTTCTTTCTGCTTATACCTATTATGAAAGTCAGTGTGGTGTAGTGGTTTCAGTGTCAGCCTACAGCTCTGGGAGACTGATGTTCAATCCCTATTTGGAAATGCACTGGGTGATCTTGGGCACCGTCTTAGCCTCAGAAGAAGGCAAAGGCAATGGCAATCTTCCTCTGAACAAATATTGCCAAGAAAACTGCATGTCCGTAGGGTCTCCATAAGTCGTAAACAACTTGAATGCACTCAACAACATCTGTTAAGCAAACTGATCACACTTATCATACATTTGATCAATAATGATAGTTGTTGTGGTTTGGGTTCTAATTTCTCCATTTTGGAAAAGACTTAGAGTTTAACTGAGTTTTTCAATAAGTGTTTTCACCCTTGGTCAACTCCTATCAAGATCAGGAATAATATTTTATAATAGTACTATAAACTAAATCCACAGCTGTGCCACATTGTTTGTGGTTGACCATGCTGTGTCCTTAGGTGGGCTTTTGATAGCTTTCTTTTGGTAGCTAAATCTCTTGCTGCGTTTTCCATTTGCTCTCCTTTTGCTATGCAAAGGGATAAGGGCAACAATCTTTATCTTGGTGACCCTTTCGGATGAATCCTCCTGCATGTTGTACCTGTAAGTTTTTAAGTTTGCCAGTTATATATTACATGAGGATATATTATATTCAGATGAGTTTTTTTTTAAAATCCTTTTTGGGGGAAAACTCCCTCTGTACAACAGTAAGTAGAATACCATACAATTCCTAAAACGTTACTGAAATGGCATTTTGTAACAATAAGGTGTGTAGTTGTCGGTGGGTCAACCACTTTTTTCTTTGAAAACCTTAGACTTGAAATAATCTTGGCAGATAAATCATACCTTGCTCATTGAGTTATATGTCAATTATGCAATGCTGCCTCATTAGTGTATTCCACCATTGTAAAACCAAATGTACAATTTGTAGCAATGAATATAGTGGCACTACATGTGCAGTTCTGCTTCTGTACATTTGAACTAAATTCAAATATCCACATGAGACAAAAATGTCCAGCTGCTACTGTAGCAGAACTTTTGCATGTATAAGAAAGCACTGAGATTCTGGTCACGAACTTCATAGCATTAAGTACAATTCTGGAAGGCACTGTAGTCTATCAAGGAGAAAAAAACCTGCTTGGTGTACAACAAGAGAAGAGGCATATGCATACATTAAACCAGAGCTAAGAAAACTATGATCCTTCTATTGCCTCTTATCACCAAACGCTGCCATATATTAAACCAGTGCTAGGAATCTGTGATCATTGTAATGATGCTGAAATAGAAACTGCATCATCGCTGAATATTTCCGATGTGGGCTGGGGCATATAATTCAAACAACATGTGGCATGCCATTGGTTCTGCATCTCTGCTTTAAGGAAATGACAGTATAGTCTTATACATTTTACATAGAAGCAGGTTTCATCAAGTTTAGTGGAGTTTAGACTGAAACTAGACCTGATGTTAAATGCATCATTACATTTAATTAATGTATTTAATTTTTGAAATTAAAACATTCAGTGGGGAACCCCCTACATCACCAGTGAAATATCAGTTCATAAGAAAGCTTTACTTCAGGTTAGATTGCTCCCCCTTCCTTCTACAATCTTGCAGCAAACATCCCTGATTGAATGTTTTTAAGAACATGAAGGTAAACACATATACTAAATACAAAGATACATTTCATATCACTTCTGATTTGGCCCTAGTAAGTGTATTTAGGATTGGAGTCCCCCAAGCGTACCATTTGGTCAATGCAAGAATTCTTTAGTACATTGAAAAGGTTTGCTCCAACATCTGTAATAACTTGGAAAGATAATTTTAACAGAAACAAGCCATCTAAAGTATTTAAGTGATTCTTGAATCAGTGCTTCATAAATATTACCTTTTGCACTTCAGAAGATTTATACATTTCAAAGAGAAATTAAATGAATTCAGGTTGTCATTTGCAGTACTACTGAATCACTTGGTTTCATTTTTAATAGGTGGATTGCATTGTGTGCAAACTCTGAGCCAGGGAAATGCTGCATTTTTCAACTTCATTTTGCAACCCGAGCTCATTTAAAGTAGGATTGAATTCCCATATGGAACGTGAGATAAATTTGCCCAGACACCAAGACATAAAGACTTATGAACATGCATTTCCCCAAAGACAATGGAGAAATGAATGCTCTAGTTAAATGTGATCAAAAATCGGAATAATGTGTGCTATACTTCTTGTGGCTTAGGGCTCAACTCATCCATATGAAATAATGCATTTGAGATCTCAAATACTTAAGCTGGCTGCCAATATCTATTCCCACAGGAAAATCCTTAAAGCCAGCCAATATACTGCAGCCCTTACAATATTTTGCACATGGAATCAGAAACATGGGATGCCACCTCACACCATGTTGTCTATCTAATATTGTCTACTCGGACTGGCAGAAGCTTTTCAGAGACTAAGACACAAGTTTTTCATGGCAGTACCAAGTCTTCTAGGTAGAGATGTTGGAGACATATCCTAGGAATTTCTGTGTCTAAATCAGTGATTCTCAACCTGTGGTTCCCCAGATGTTTTGGCCTTCAACTCCCAGAAATCCTAACAGCTGATAAACTGGCTGGGATTCTGGAAGTTGTAGATCAAAGCACCTGGGAATCCCCAGGTTGAGAACCACTGTCCTAGAGTGATGGTCACACAACTGATCTAAATAATGTGCTTTATTCCTGAAGTATAAAATAAGTTTTTTTTTCTTTGTTCCAGCTCTCTTAGAATTTCTTCTGTGCAGTTGCTGCTATTGGCAATAATAGCTGAGGGATTCTGGGAGCTGCAGTCCAAAAAAATAACTGTACCTATGCATTTCTGGTAAGCATTTTTGAGGGATCTCTAATCTTTTGTTCTTGTTACTCTTGCTTCCCAAGAATTAGATAGAAGCATAATGCATTTCAAATTCTATGGTGCCAATTTTATGCTCAAAGAGGTAATGACCAGAACACATCTACTTCATGAATTGAAGTATACTGCACCCAGGCCTGTAGCGAGGGGGGGGGGGGGGGTTAGGGGTTCAACCCTCCCCCCTGAAATTTTTCAAGTTATAAAAAAAATCTCGTTTACTCATGAATTTTAACTGGTTAACCAAATCCCCATGCTAAGTCTATGAGATGCAAAACATTAAGAGTCCCTCCAGGCACTATTTCAAGCAGATATTGACAGGTTTGTAGCGGGGAGGGGTATGTGCTAGGGGTTCAACCCCCCCCCCCCCCCGAAATTTTCAAAACCCCTCCCGAAATTTTTTTCTGGCTACGGCCCTGACTGCACCTATATATTATATACCTCTTCATTTGGCATTTGTGCAATGGAGAGTAGGTATTTATTTTTTCCCTTGCATACTCAAACCATACTCTACCTTTAGATTTGTTAGGCCCACAAAGGAGCTGTCAGCATGAACAGGAAGCAATCAAATTATTATTATTATTATTATTAATTTATTTCTATCTCTCTTTTCTCCCGTGGGTGGGTTCAAAGCGGTGTAAAACATATAAAATTCATACAAATACATCTGACCCCAATACATAATCAGTTAAAACATCATATCCTGATATAAAATCAATTCTAAAAGGTTGTATAGGTCCAAAAAAATTATGATAGTCATTTACAAACCCAGAAATTTTAGTCCAGTCAAGAGGAAACAGTTGTGATTACAGGGGACGGCCTTGAACTATAAAGGCTTCAGGATCAGAATAGATAAAAAAATATTCTGATAAGGAATGCCCTGTATGATCTCTTCCAAGGATGGACAGACCCTTTTGGTTCATTTTGTAATTAACTGTGATGCATGCAATCTTTTTTTTTTGTCCATATATACAATGTGTTAGAGAACAACCTTTGTAGAGGTTTTCATCAGCTGCAGAGCCCTTTTGACGGGAGTCATTGGCCTGGAATACAAATGTGCTTCTGTTGGACTCTATGTTGTAATAGATGCCTATGCTCTTTACAATGTATTAATCATTTGCAGACACTAATACCTCCCCTTGGGCCTCTCTGGAGGTCATTTTCCAGATTTTCATCTTTTAAAATTCTTTTGGGACATTCCTTTGTTTGGGCCAGTTAAAAATAAAGCCACAGCATTGCTGCAGAGACCTCTTGGACCAGATCTTGGAAATGAAATTTCAAAATATGCTATATCTCTTAGGGTAATAAAATAAAATAAAAATTATTGCAGCCGTCACTCTACACTTCAGTGCAAAAGATTTCAAGTTAACTTTTGCAGTGAGCTAAAAAAAACATGTCAGGACTGACAGTATTTCATAGATGTATTTTGGATCACTGAATTAGAAATATCTATAAGGCATAGATTGCATAATATTACAGATCTGTATGATAAAATTGAGAAGTTAACAATTGCAATTCAATTTTTGTAGTGATGAGGTATTCTATGTATTATGCATAATAACTGGATAGATGAGCGGAACCTGGTGTCCATGTGTGAAGATGGAAACATGACTACAACTCTGATCATTTTATTGTCAAGTGATTGACAGAACCCAGGTATTTGTATACTAAACACCTTGCCCAATGGAAATATAAGAATCAGATTTATAAGAAGGTGTTCATTTATAGTCACAAGAGTGAATTCCTATTTTGGTTCTTTTGTTTCATGTTGTCCATTTTTGCTGTTATTGCCCTGGTTCCAGATTTTGGGAAAGGTCTTAGCAGACTGACCCGAGCATCACTATGAACTGCTTAGATCTGCCAGAGAGGCCCTGCTCTCAGTCCCACCCCCTTCACAAGCACGACTGGTGGGGAGGAGAGACAGGGCCTTCTCAGTGGTGACCCCTTGGCTATGGAACTCGCTCTCCAGTGATATTAGATTGGCCCCCTCCCTCCTGGTTTTTAGGAAAAAAGTAAAGACATAGCTTTGGAACCAGGCATTTGGGGAGTAGTGCAATACAGACTTGACATTACGTAGCAGCACAAGTGATGGCTTTAGGACTAGATCTCATGTTTTTAACAGTTTTAATTGTATTGTATTTATATGTTTTATCTGTTTTATTGTCAATGTAATTGTGTTGTATTGTATGGTATATTTGCTTTGTTTTTCTGACATTGAATATTGCCATATTGTAAGCCACTCTGAGTCTCCTTCAGGGTGAGGCAGGGCAGGATAGAAATATAGTAAATAAATAAAATCACCTATCACAACTTTTTTAGTATGGTGCTTTTTCAAGTCCTATGTGGAGCAGCTGAGGGAGAAGATACAGTTAAGAGAGAATATGATAGCCATGCTTAGTGATTTGAAAGGATGTCACATTGGAGAGGGAACTGAGAAGAAATTTCTGATGGTAACACCTGTGGAATATGCTGCCTTAGAGTGTTGTGGAGTCTCCTCCTCAGGAGGGTTTGAAGCAAAGTCTGGATGGCGATCTTGTCAGATGGGCTATGTGTTTTCCTGAATGGCTGGGACTTGGACTATATAGTCAACCTATATAGTTTAGTCATTGAAATATATGGGTTGGAGTAAGAACTTCCAATGAGGCCTTTGTCTGATGTTACGCCCCTACAAAAGACCATGGATGGGGATGATTGTGTAGTGATACTTCAAATTTGGAATATACTCTTCAGAGTGATACAACTGTTGTTTTCCTCACTTCCTTTATGGTAACAAATCAGTTTTTACCTATTCTACCATTGCATGTGTTATTCATTTTTAATGGATTGGTTTGTTGTCTGTTTTGTTGGTTTGTGTGTAATATTATGGCTGGTGTTCTCTTGTACTTATGGATATTGGCTGGGTTTCCTCGTGAGCTAAGTGCAGTTTACATACTTAATAAATGAACGACTTCATGAATGTATTGCCCTGAGTAGTTTTCTTTCTCGTGCCCAGATATTTTTATGCATGGAAAAATGGAAACATTCACTTACATGTGTATCTATATGCAGAGCCGGCCCTAGGTAATTTTCAAGTGTAGGCGAACAGATTTTGGCGCCCCCCCCCCCCAAAAAAAAACAATCACTGAAAAATAAAAGCGTTGGATAAGCGAATATGTTGGATAATAAGGAGGGATTAAGGAAAAGCCTATTAAACATCAAATTACATTAAGATTGTACAAATTAAGCACCAAAACATCATTTTTAAAAAGAAATCAACAGAAAAAGCAGTCTCGACTACGCCCCTGTATGTTTTGTGCCCCAAGCGACCGCTTAATTCGCCTCATTGTTGGACCGGCTCTGTCTATATGCAAAATAGGTAATATCCCACCATTTGATTCAACCAATACCATCACTATTTCTGAAACATCTGAGGTTTTTGTTTTTAGTTCCTGATCCCCACTCCCTTCTCCCAAAATACAGTACAGTCTCACTTATCTAACCTTTGCTTATCCAATGTTTTGTATTATCCAACACAGTCTGCCTCCCGTCCAGATCCACAGCTGTTTCTCTAGGCAGCAACGTGCAGCAGGCCAACACGCTCCACAACAACACACGTGCCGCCACACTCCCGAACAAGTGGCAGACTTACTGTAAAACATGATGTTTTGGTGCTTAATTTGTAAAATCATAACCTAATTGAATGTTCAATAGGCTTTTCCTTAATCCCTCCTTATTTTCCAACATTTTCACTTATCCAACGTTCTGCCGACCCGTTTATGTTGGATAAGTGAGAGTCTACTGTAGGTCTTTCTGATTGTGGTTATACATATCCATTAGACTATTTTGCATGTAAAAGAATACATGTGAACAATGGACATAAAATGGGAAGCTGCTTTCTACTGAGACAGACCATCAATCCAATTCAGTACAGTATTTTCAGTAGTGATGGGCAATTTTCCTAGATGGCATGCAGGTTTCTTTACTGTTTTTATCTGGAGTTTCTGAGCACTGAACCCTTCTGCAATGCAAACTGGTGTTCTTTCACTTAGCCATAGCTTCTTCTGGTGCATGAGATTGCTGGAGCCAGATCTGTTGAGGACTTGGTTCAAAGGCAGCTCATAGCCCTCTCCCCATCAATCCCAATTCAACACTGTAGAGTATTTGTGTGTAGAAAGGAAGCTCTACATATTCTTGAGAATGCATGGCAAGGAATTATTGTTCCATTTGCACTTAATCTACAAAACCAAATGCTAGGAAAAACACAATATAATTCTGTGTCAGAAAGCATTCAGGCTTCCATTCCTTTCCTTTGCCAAATACAAGTACTTTTCTATTGTTCAAACCATTTCTTAAAACATACACACACCACAAAACACTATATGGGTTCATCTCTTTGCATGAAAACACAAAGTGAAGGAAGGAGTTGGTGAGATTGTGTGGGAGTACAACAGATTTATTTGTTTGCATCTCACTTAGCCCATTCTATTTATCTTTTCTTATACAGCACATATAGCATGCCTTAGCTATTCACTATTCAAGGGGGCCTCTCCTGACTCTATTTCCAAGTGAACTTGTCATGTGGAACAGTCCTGCTGAAAAATGAAATTGAACAACAACTGTATTCCTTTCTTTGCTCGTCTTTTCTTTTTTGTTGAAAGTCCTTGCTCTTACAGAAGCATTGTGTTCATAGGCCTCAGGTGTGCAGAAAGGGAATCTGTCCTGATATATGTTCACAATGCATGGGTTTCACATATCTTGCACATGTTGAAAGATTATCTATCAGAATGATAATAATATAACTAGTGCATTAAAACTTGGTTCCAAGAAAAGGGGATACACTGAGATGTTGCTTTGAGATATGACAAACCTGAAATGCGGGACAATAGAAAGCAAACACGATATGCCAGAAAACATTAATAGCCCAAATTCAAGTGTTGATTCCAACTAAAATAGATCCATGGAATTAATGAATTTTACATACATACCTGACCTATTGAGTTCCTATTGATTCAGTGAGGGCTCTTTCAAACTATACAATTATAGCACAATGATTCCACTTTAACTTCAATTGCTACTTCCTGTCAAATTCTAGGATGTGTATTTTGCAGTGATTCCCAAAGTGGGCGCTACCGTCCCCTGGTAGGCACTGCAGCAATCCAGGGGAGCGGTGATGGCCACAGGTAATATATCTTTCTGTTTAATTGCTATTAAAAAATAAAAAAAATAATTTCCAGGGCACTGAGTAATATTTTTTTCTGGAAAAGGGGTGGTAAGCCACATAAGTTTGGGAACCACTGCTCTAGAGCTTTCTCTCACATTCTGTGGCTGAAAATTGTAAGTACCCCTTCCTAAACTGCTCACCCCAGGATCCCACAGGAAAGAACCATGATAATTAAATGGGAATTATAGTGCTATATGTTGTAGTCCAGCCTTTGATTGTGCCTGTACCTCAATGGGGATTCTGGGGATTCTGGTCCTGGGCCTGTTAGACAGCCTGATGATGACAATGGGGATTGGGTGCCTGCAGACTAGCAGGAGAATTAGGGGATTTTAGGCTGTGAGAATGAGAGCTCTCTGTCCGAGGGAGGCCACCTTCCAGAAAGGCAGTTCCCTAAAGATGCAGGGTCAGAGACAGAGTTGAGCTCAGAGGAAGAAAATGCAAGTCCAGGTGGCTGGGCTAATGAGCGGCAGCTAGATAGGAGATTGATGTTTTGTCAACATAGACCTTCTCATGAGAAAGTACAAAGGTCAAGCCGCTTATTAGCCAAGAAGCCCTTATCAGCTTTTGAAGGGAAAAAGCATGGTTTTGTGGCTATATTAGAGGCACCAGCAGATCAGTCCCTCAGTCCAGGCAACATTGGTATTAGATGATAGAATTTCTGTCAAGTCAAGTCTTCCAAGGGATTTCTAGTTTCAGGTTTCTTTGTGTTCATGTTCCATGTTTCGTGTTTCAAGTTTCCAAGGACTTTTCTTGTATTGAACGTTTTGGTTGTATCCTGCTTTTGTATTCCTAGTTTTTGATGCATATCATGTGCTTTGAACTCTGAGGATTATTGCTGTCTTCTGGACATTGATTTTTATACTATTTTGCTGAGCTGCATTTTGTATATATTCTGCAATAAATTGCTTTGCTATTTTTACCTAAGACTAGATGGTGTGTTAAGTACAGAGGTGCATCCCAGCCTTGGGGTGCAACACAATAATTGTGTGGTGTCTACTTTTGTTTGGTTTAGCAGCTGAGGTTAGGCCAATGGCTTCACAGCTCTTTGTCAGACTAGGGGAAATTTCTTGTGGTGTAAGATTTTATGGAGCCAGTCTTAAATCTGATGAGGTGAACTGTGTCCATAAAATATTATTCCATAATGAATGTGTTAGTCTGTAACAAGGGTGTGACACGTTGAATAGTGTGGAGACCTCACTCTTTCTCCCAATGTGACTGGAAGTAACACCGACTTTTCACATTCTAGATTCAGTTGATCTTTCCTTTTGGGGTGGGGTAATGAGGGTCAATATGAGTTTGGGGAACAAGATACCACATGGGTTTGTGGGCATTTGGATAGTTTTCCAGTGTTTGATGTCTGAAAATCTTGCTGAAAACTATTGGAGGGTAAATTCTCTTAAGAGGGATTTCAGGGCTGCAAAATGGGATCATACTTCCCCCACTACTGGTCTGGAATGTGTCCCAAATTCTGTTATATTCCTGAAACCGATTGATAGATATCCCATATGATACTGAAATAACAGAGAACACCAGAATCACAGCTATTCTCTACATGTCTGTGATAGTCATAATAGAAAAGGCTTCTAGGAACATGAATCTGAGTTTATGCATGTATGTTATATGGCTTAGGTGACTGTCTGCAGAATCAACTTGACAAATGTCTTGACATTTCTGTTGAAAAATTAATGGAGTGTTGGTAGATCTTTTTCAATCATTCTTCCTCTATAATCCAAAGTTACTATATCTCGGGATATTCAGCCTAATTCTCAATATACAGGGTGTTTGAAAAAGAACTCCCTATTCACCATTTAATTTAAATGGTGAATAGGAAGTTCTTTTTCAAACACCCTGTATTTATGCCAAAGTTAGAGTTCAAACAGTATCTGCTTAATTCAATAGAGTTTAAAGGGGTTTCCTGCTTTTGGGGCAATGAGTGGACAGTGAGTTTTACTAGAAATGTAGGAGAAATTTTAATCGAAATTACAAAGGTGCCTACTTAGGATGCTGCACATGTTTTTGGAGATGGATTGTACAGTTTGGACACCTCCTTTAATGATCAGGCTTAATCTACCAACCCAATGACATGGAAGCCACTAGCTGGTTTTTGCCCTCCCAAAGATATTCTGGAAATGATTGTCATTCAAAACACATTGACATTTTCTCTATGTTCAGTGCATAAGCATTTTTGATAAACAGGTAGTGGATGGAGATGTTGAGAATGTGCTGGGTGTATATTCAGCCAAGTTGTGAATTGCTTTTGTCCATTTCAGCTGATACAAAACTAACACATTTTAAACCAAGCTTTATAGGAGCCAGAGCTGGGTAATGGGGGTCAATTTGTCTGGGAACTGGAATGCCCCCATTAAATAGTGTTATTAAGAAACCATAACTATGATGACAAGCAATAAAGGGATTAGGTATTATTAATGAGCTGGTGATGTTCTGTGGAAGACAACGAGCAGGATTTAGAGCTAGGTTAATGTGTCATTTGCACTCTGGGGTTTCAACTTTGCTGAAAGAGGGGACTAAAAGGGAAACCAGGGTGAGACTTGGTAAGAGAAAGGGAAAGAAAAGGATAGAGAATAAAATTATTCCTGATAATTTTGAGATGGAATGAGATAGTCTCTTTGAAGTGAATTTCACTACTGTCCCCCACCTACTTTAGCCTTATGAATATTAACTAGACTTTAATGTTAACTGTGGTTCTTTTAAATAAAATCTTGGTGAATAGTAACTGTTAGTTAGCATTAACTGTAGTTAAAGTCAGCACCAGTCATAGTTAAGCTCAGTTGCGGTGGGGGAAATTTCTGTAGACTGTGGAAGAATGGAGCTTTGGAAAGTGAAGCCCACTCTCAAATCCCTTAATCGGTGTGGCAAAAGCATTTATTTCTAAAAAGAGTTTCTTGATCTGCCATATAGACATGGAGGGAGTAATTACAGCATAAGCTGGTCTTCTTTTTGTGTATGATAGGATTTTAAAGAAGAGCTTTTTTATTAATGCAACCTCATGTTTAACAGGCAGTACAACATTTCTTCTGATTTCAAAGATTTGCATTTCTAAAAAGCATGTCTGCATCCTTCAACTACTAAAAGAAGAAATGATTTTTTTTAAATGTACTCCCTTGACATAACCCACTGTCATTTCATATTATATTTCAGGATACGGAGTCTCCATACCTTACTGCTTTTTTTAAAGCAAGGGTGGTTCCAGACAGGATTTTAATGTGAGGCCAATCAGGTTTAAAAAACCTGATTAGGCCTGCATTACAGTCCACATACCTCCCCCCAACACCTGCGTTTTCCTGGGTGTCTGTGTTTCTAAATGCCCTGCTGGATCTTCCAAGGAAAGTAGTTGATAGCCCTCCATTTTCAGTGGATAAACAGGATTAATTATTTCTTCTGCCTAATACTCAAAGAAGAATGTCATCCCAAGATGAGATGTAACAATGCTATTGGTTCAACAAGTTTCATATACTTCAGACACTTAGGATGAGCTGCAAAAAAAATCTCTCTGAAAATGTTTGCACAATTTAAAATGCTATTATATTATATTTATAATTTGACTTGTTGCACATTTACTGAGAAAATGAAGACAGCAGTCACACTACTGATTCCTAGAATCTTTTATAATATCTTACATTTTATCAAACCCTTCCTCTCCCACCTTTTTTTCAAACAGTTCTTGAAAAGAACCCTCAAAGATTTTATGGTTCAAAATGACACACTTGCAAAGATGTTGAGACCATTTATATTATAGTGCTATGATCCCACCTTAACTGCCATGGCAACATCCTATGCTATCCTGGGATATGCAGCTTAAGAATAAACAAAGATAATTCTCAATCAGAGACCTCAAGTGCCTCACAAAACTACAGGAATCCACAGGCTGGAACCATAGCAGTTAATTTGGCATATTAACACTATAGTCATACTTTGGTTAAAAAACCCTCTAACAAAAAAAGCTCCTTTAGATCATCTTTTTATGGAGCCAAGCCCAGCCCCCTCATTTTGTTTTCTGTATAGCTTGAAGATTTTTTTTTACAGTATTGGGAATATGATGAAGAAGGCTGGAGAAAGGCAGATCTTTAGTGTTGGGTCTCAGCAGCCTGCCTTCAGCAAACAATGCAATCAAGTTTGAATTGGGAAAGAATATGATTATCCTCTGTGTGATCCTGATGTAGATGGGTGCTTACCTACAACAGGCAAGATAAGAAAATTGCAAATTGCTGCAAATTCATCATATGTGAAGACCAAAATAGAAGAAAATGTGAAAGCAGACTAAATTGCCTCATCAACTAGTATGTTGAAAAAACATAGATATAGAAGTTTCTCACCAAAATGGAAATTGTAAGAAAGCTGAAAAGAACAAAAGATCCCGGGATGCATTTTGTAAGAAGCTTTCAAGTGGTCTCTAGAAGATTTTTTTTCGTGCCAGGAGCAACCGGAGTTGCTTCTGAAGTGAGAGAATTGGTCGTCTGCAAGGATGTTGCCCAGGGGACGCCCGGATGTTTTTACCATCCTTGTGGGAGGCTTCTCTCATGTCCCCGCATGGAGCTGGAGCTGATAGAAGGAGCTCATCCGTGCTCTCCCCGGGTGGGATTCGAACCTTGGCAGCCTTCAGGTCAGCAACCCAACCTTCAAGTCACAAGGCTTTTATCCCCTAGGCCACCGGAGGCTCCTCTAGAAGCCTCCTCTTTAATCTAGAAGATTAAAAATGCTTTTGTTTACTTATGCAAGGCTTACCTTATCTGCGTATAAAAAAGTGGCTGAAAAATGTTGAACTGCCCTTTTTTGTGAGGAACCCATTCCTATTATTTCCATGTTATTTCTAACTCTAGTCACAAAGTTGCTGTTAAAGAAATAAAGCCCAGGAACATATCTATTTTGTTAATTGAGGTATGTTTGTTTAACTGTGTAGTGTAAATGGGCTCTGGACTTGGTTCTGATGCCTGCATTTGCACAGACTGCATTCATTTTCAGTTTGCATGAGTACTTTTTCATATATGTTTTTCTTTTTGGATAACACTGTGGTGTAGTTGTTAGAGTGTTATACTAGGATTGGGAAGACCATGTTCAAAGCCCAACTTTGCCATTAAGGACTTCATCATACTGGTGCCCCCCCCTCTTTTGTTCCATTTCACCAGCAATCACTGATGAAACGGAAGGTGCGTGTGGTGCCTTGTAGTGACCTGCGTGCCCAGCCTCCTTCCCCTATCACACGGGGGCATCAGGGCAAGACGGACTGGTGCCCTGTCCCTTCCCCTTCCATCAGACAGGGGAAAGTGTGGCAAGGTGTGTTGGTGCATTGACGTAAGCCCGAAAACAACGGGTAGCTCTGTTGGAGCTATCCAAAAGAGAATTTACTCACTGTGTTTGGTGAAGAAGCTTCTTGCAACACTTCCTCACCACTTCAGCCATTGATGAGGCAGGGCCACGGTGTGCTTCATATGATGGCATTCAGCAGGATTCATGGCCGAAGAGGAGCAAGGCACCAAAAAACTTCTGTGTGATGAGGTGGTAAGTTTACTGCCTGACTTTGGGCCAGTTATTGGTCCAGATTAACGCACAGGGATGTTTGGAGGTTAAGAACGGGGAGAAGGTTCATGTCTGTGGTCTGGAGCAAAAAAGCACGCTATGACTACAACCACTGAATAAAATATAGTTTGCCAGTATACATCAGTACATTCATACTTCGATTAAAACAACTGAGAAAATGAATTGTTGGCTTAAATCAAATTGATAGTCCTAACTAATAGCAGATTCATTAAGTCAACTACAATTTGGCAATCTTACAACTATGTAAATTCCATTATTTCCATCTTTCTTCTCTAGTTGGCACTACCAATGGGATTCAGGCTTTAATTGCATCAAAATCCCTACACTATGATTTATCAATTAAATGTGCTAAAAGGAACCCTGATGTAATTATGTGTCTAATCAATGTGCATATTCCCATATTTATGTGCACATTTTTGTCCACTCACCAACTTGGTGTTTTGGGCTTTAATTAATGCTGGATTTCTATTATCTCTCATAACTGCTTTCACTTGACCCTTAACTTTCTGGCAGTAATGTAAGGTAAAGGCTTAGTCTGAAAGCTGCTTAGAAATACCAATGCAAAAATTACTAATCTTTCTGAAGGAAAAGCAAGACAAACCAGACATTGCTGCTAAGAAATCACTCCGTTGCTGCTTTGTGAACATTTGAAATGTTCTTGTGTGACAGTGTCTGGAATACTTACTATTGGTGATGGCAGGGTTGAGAAGGAAGAATGTAGAATCATATCCATAGTATCACATTTCTTGATAACTGGGTTATTTTTGGATGGGCTTTAGACACACATCTCAGAAGTACATTAGCTTTCAACAACATATATTGCTGATATGAGGTTGTGTTATTGTCTTTCTTTGTCTGAGCACTGCAAAATGAGAGAGGGGGGAAAAAGCCAGGTAGAGATTGAAGGATGTAGTCACTATGATAATATCTGAGGTTTTCTTCAACTTGATAGTGAATTCAAATTTGTGCTGACTGGGAGTATAATGAATACTTGCAAATTTTCTTTCTCTCACTGAGTGAGTCTACATACCAAAAGTTTCCATAGGGTTTAATTAAAAAAATACAATGAAAAAAATTGGAGTATCAGGCAATTTTGTCATTTTTTATCACCTGGATTGTTTTAGATTTTTGTTCTGGCCAGTGTTTTTTGGTAGAAATAAAGCTTTCTACCTGGTCTAAAACATTTAGTGTAGGTTAAAATGATTAAATTGGCTTCTGAAGGTAAGGCTTCAAAAAATTATTTAAAGCCCTAAATTTTGGAATGAATGTATAAGTGAGGAGTACCATGGTAAGTAATTATGTTGGTGTAAAATAAGAATTAAAGTTCAAGCTGAATGCTCACATTGACTGTATGTCGCACTGCTAGAAAAATCCAGCTCTTTTCAGGTTCAGTGGTACCAAGGTAGAGCTTCACTCACATTGTAATACAGAAATAATTTGTCAAAGATAGCACATACAATCATATAAGAATAAGCAAGCACATTTTGAACACAATTCCTTTACTCTTGTGATGAAAATTAGGTAATTTTCACCCCTCATGAAAAAGTTTGTATGATTAAAATTTATTTTCTAATTGCATTTTGTTTCTTAGAGCACAGTTTTAAATCATTTTAATATTGTGAATAGTTTGACATTGCCCTATTCATTTTAAAATTGTAATCCACCTTGAGTTCCTCCTCCTCCTCCTCCTCCTCCTCCTCCTCCTCTTAGATGCGGCTTTTGAAATACCAAATACAGGAGATCAGCTAAAGAATTCCAAAGAAATATCGCACAATGTATTATTTAGTGCAGCTGTTTTAAAATATTTCAGCAAACAGAATGAAAACAACTATTTTTTTTTACCTGAGAGAACACCATTCTAGGAATGTCTAGGTCCTCTAGGGTGACTTTATGGTTGACCACAGAGTTGCCCTGGATTGGTAGCAGAATGAATAGATTTGGTAGCTGTGTAGGTATAAGTTGGGCATTTAAGGAGCAAAGAACACTTTCATTAGAGAAGGAAAGGAATGTTTATTATGAACACCCCATTATCTGATAAGAAGTTGGGACCTATTCTGGTCTGTTTATATCCCAGAGAGGGTCAGAGGGGAGGCAGGAATGGAAGCAGAATGAGGAGGTGGATAAAAGACCTTGAGAGATATCCGTCTATGGCATACAGAGGAGCAAGGTAGTTTTCCATAAGTGGGAAGAATTTCAGGTAACCCTGCCCAGCATTACTCAGTTCAATAGGAAGGAGAAATTAAAGGCATCATGGGTTAAATTAAAAGTACTGCCACTGTGATATCTTTTGTGTTTTTCTTGTGTAGAGCATTGTTGTATTCTGACATGGAGGCCCTAGGAACATATATCTAGGTCCTACAGAAAAGGTGACCACAGGGGCCTAGAACAGTGGTTCTCAACCTGTGGGTCCCGAGGTGTTTTGGCTTACAACTTCCAGAAATCCCAGCCAGTTTACCAGCTGTTAGGATTTCTGGGGGTTGCAAGCCACACATCTGGGGACCAACAGGTTGAGAACCACTGGCCTAGAGATTCCTTGAAAGAACAGATTAATCAAATCCACAAATAATCAAATCTAATCCAATCTGAAAAAGTTAAATGCAGCAGTGTGGAGGGCCAATTGCATCTCATCTCCTTTCTTCCCTTAATTCTTTCTATAGTTTTTCACTCCACATTGCGTCCAGAAGGAAAAGCACTCTTGGGTCACCCTGGGTTATTTTGAGCCAAAGTTGTTTTCCTTCTTCACTCCTTCCTGCCTCTCTCACTTCACGACAGAAGCAGGAGAGAAGAGGCCACCATCATCAAAGAGAAAGCATCTGTGGGAGGGAGAAGAAGGAGCTTGTTGTGGCTTCTATTGCGATGTGGTTGCTTGGAAAGCTTTGAAGTAGGTCGGCTCTAAATACATCCAACAATCTTACTGACACTTCAGATTTATTCTCAGCATTACTCAGTGCAATAGGAAAGGGAAATTAAAGGCACGGTGGGGTGGGGGAGGGGAGAGAAGATAATTTAGAGCCATAAAATGTTTTAAGGAAATGCTTTAAAATCTTGGTTGCGGTATTTATGGCTCCAAACTGTTTGAAGGATATTTACGGGTTTTGTGGCAATATGAAACATATGGTAACCTCCCCGAGAAATACTCTTTCAATCTCTTTCAATTATACTCCTGCACGGATCTCCTAAATATTCTCCTTCTTTCATCAGTCTGTACATTAGGTGAGAAAGAGTTTCCCATTTTACAAAGAGATGTAATAAACAAACATCTTGTCCTAGCAGATGTTAAAATGTGTTTTAGAGAATAAGCCTTTTGCTGCTGATTGGAATTCTGGCAAACATGGGCTTTGTGTATGTTTATGTGTTTGTCTGCACATACATTTGTATCTCTGTGTCTCTGATTATAAATATCACAGTTGTTGGGCCACGCAGCATGTGTGATTTACGCAGTATGTGTGATTTATTTATTAATGGATATAGTGAAGATTCCTTAGTGTCAGCCTTCCCCAATGAGCTTCTCTTGCTTCATTTCTAGTGAGTGGCTTTAATAATAGTTCCATTGATACCTATGGTGCAGTAGCCTTTCCTGAAAAGCCCAGGCACCAAATTCCAGATTTCTAGAGTTCAGCCAAGAAACTCAGCAGTTATAGTGTGGGAAACATGGCCTTTTATGTCTGTTATTTCTTTTTGGTGCAATAATTAAATTGGTGAGCTGAAAAGGGAAGCAGATTTATAAATAAAAGAAGAGTCTTTCTGGATCAGACCAGAACTGAGAATGTTACTTTTTAAAAAGGTCCTGTATTCCTTTTATTTTAAGATTGCATTGATTGAAAGATGCACACTAATTTCAGTAACACCAACCCCCCCCCCCCCAATTCTAGGATGAACCTATTTTTATAAATGTTTAAATAGAGGAGAATAGGAGCCCTCGGTGGCTCAGCGTGTTAAAGGGCTGAGCTGCTGAACTTGTTGACAGAAAGGATGCAGTTTCGAATCCAGGGAGTGGAGTGAGCATCTGCTGTTAGCCCCAGCTTCTGCCAGCCTAGCAGTTTGGAAACATGCAAATGTGAGTAGATCAATAGGTACCGCTCCGGCGGGAAGGTAATAGCGCTCCATGTAGTCATACTGGCCACATGGCCTTGGAGGTGTCTATGGACAATGCTGGTTCTTTGGCTTAGAAATGGAGATGAGCACCAACCCCTAGAGTTGGACATGACTAGACATTAAGTCAGGGGAAAACCTTTACCTTTACTATATAGAGGAGAAAGTTTCTGCATTGGTGCTTGTGTTTGAAAGCTATGTGCTATATTGCCTTTTATCTGTTACAAATCCTTCACAATTGACTTTGCTGGATAGTCCTTGTTTAGTTAAAGCAGTGGTTCATAACCGGTGGGCCCCCAGATGTTTTGGCCTTCAACTCCCAGAATCCAAACAGCTGGTAAACTGGCTGGGATTTTTGGGAGTCGTAGACCAAAACATCAGAGGACCCACAGGTTGAGAACCACTGAGTTAACACATTAGGGAAAAGGGGGAAAGTCCCTGCTGTTTAATGGTTACTTTGGAAAGAGACATGAAGATGTTTTAAATAAAATGGTTTTATTAAGAATTAGCTGCCAGCAATTGTTCTTCATCTCTTTTGGTTGTAGCTGTGAGGGCCACCCACTTTTTATTTTAAACCTGTCATTCTTAGAGTCAAAAACAGAGATGCGCCTGTATCTTGCGAAGTCAGACTTGGCCACGGTGGTCCACGCTCTTGTTACATCTAGGATAGACTACTGTAACACGCTCTATGTGGTGTTGCCTTTGAAGGCTGTTCGGAAGTTCAACGAGAGGCAGCCAGGTTAATAATTGGAGTGGCGTACAGGGAACACAGAACTCCCATGTTGTGTCAGCTCCACTGGCTGCCAATTGGCTACTGAACACAATTCAAAGTTCTGGCTTTGGCCTATAAAGCCCTAAACAGCCCCGGCCCAGTTTACCTGTCCGAACGCATCTCCATCTATGATCTTCCGGGGAGGCCCTGTTTTTGGTCCCACCATCGTCACAGGCGCAATTGGCAGGGACAAGAGACAGGGCCTTCTTAGTGATTGCTCTCGGCTATGGAACTCCCTCCCTGGTGAGATTAGATCAGCCCCCTCTCTCATGTCCTTTAGAAAGATGGTAATGACCTGGCTATGGGATCAAGCTTTTGGGGCAGTGCAATGAGGCAATAATAGGAAACCTACTCCGATGACTGAAGCCAGCATGGTGTCCTGAGTTGGTTTAAACAGTTGATTTTAAAGTACAGTAGAGTCTCGCTTATCCAACATAAATGGGCCGGCAGAATGCTGGATAAGTGAAAATGTTGGATAATAAGGAGGGATTAAGAAAAAGCCTATTAAACGTGAAATTACGTTATGATTTACAAATTAAGCACCAAAACATCATGTTTTACAACAAATCGACAGAAAAAGCGGTTTAATACATGGTAACATTATGTAGAAATTACTGTATTTATGAATTTAGCACTAGAACATTGCAATGTATTGGAAACATTGACTACAAAAACACTGACTACTAAAAGGCAGACTGCGTTGGATAATACAGAACGTTGGATAAGTGAAGGCTGGACAAGCAAGACTCTACTGTAGATATAACTGATTTTAATGTTTAATGTTTTTAATGTTTTAATTTTTGTGTATATTTATAATTATTTTATGTCCCTGCATGGAATGCTTGCCATATATATGTTGTGTTCCGCCCCGAGTCCCCTTTGGGGTGAGAAGGGCGAAATATAAATGTTTTTAAAATAAATAAATAATAAATACATATTTGAATAGAGAGCAGAAGAGGCGCCATGACTGAGATAGAAGAATAAGGCTATGACAGGACCATTGGTTCCTTCATAGGTGATACCAGGTTTGCTGTAACATAATGATCCTCATCTTTCTGTTTTTGACCAGATTTTAACATCTGAAGTGAAATATCTTGGAAGGGGAAAGAAAGAAAACAGCAGCTATGTCCCTGAGGCCAATGAGACTAAAGATATGGAAGAGCCTGGCAGCTACCTCACCTGCTCTACCCAACTGAACTCTGAACGTGGGGCAGATCTAGCTGGAAAACAAGACTTTATGTTCTCTTCAAAGACTGGGGTATTCAAGAAGTTTGCGGAATTTTCTGTCTTATTGCGAAGTATTTAGGACATAGTCCAAGGTGAATCTGAATTTCCCCTGGAACTGTGAATGATGGCACCTTAATGTATTTCCTGTAGAGTGCTATCCCAAAGCAAAGGCACCATGCATTATGTTAAAGAAGTCATTAATGTAATTCTAAAGCAGGCTGCTGTCTGTGAGACTGTCAGCTCTAAAGGAGTGTTTGAAAGGTTTGCCTCTGAGATTTCTTAATTGCTTTGAACGGGTTCTATGGGAAGACCAGACTGATAGTTTTTCTTACATCTTGCACTCTTTTGTAGTGCTACTAAAAGGGGAGACTTTAAAGATTGTCTTAAAAGGCAGCATTTGAAACAGCTTCTTTTAACATAAGGCTAAAATTAGATCCTCTTACTGTAGCAGCCTCTTTTGCAGGGTGGTGTTCTGGACCCCTAATGTGGAAAGAAACAACTTAGAAATCCCAGGTTTGAGTTCCCTTCCAGCTATCTTTCATGTAAACCCTTTTGGGAAGCTTTAAAATGTTTTCTTATATAAAAATTGAATTAGGAAGACTGGGTATATGTTGTTTCCATCTCCAGAAGTAGGCAGCTGAAGTTTCTGTCTTGTTCGACTCAACAGTTAAGATGTGGAAGTCACACCATTCCCTGTTTTGAGTCCAGCCATGTAATGTACAGGCATTTCCCCATTTTACCTGCAAGCCGCTACCCCCAGATTTATTTGGGTCCCTATTTGGGCCCATGGGGAGGTGGGAGCAAGGGGAATCTTTTGTTTCAGCAATGGTGTGATATCGTGGGGACCTTCAAAGGCTGCCTGAGCTACACATGGAGATCTTTTCTGAGCCAGAATGTCAGAAATTGAGTTGGTCTGGCTGCAGATCGAGCCTTGTTGTTAGTAAAAGGAGAACTTCTCTCTTGCCCATATGAGAAGGTTAAAAGCATATTTTTTAAGCAAACATTTGTCACTGGGCTTTTGTAGGGAAACATTGGGAAGGAGAGGATTGAGATTGGCACAGAATGGCAAAAGCAATGGCTAACCATAGAAGCAGAGACTGGGAATCTCCCCACTCTTGCATGATATTTCCTGTTCCTCTTTAGTAGCCAAATTTGCTCTTTCAGGGACAGTTCAAGATGGGCACTGGCCCTCTAAGACATCACACTGTCAGGCTCTGAGGTGTGGCTCATCATCAGTAAATCATAGATCACTCAGATTCAGGGAGAGTGTTCATATCTGCATTCAAACTGGTGGTTCTGTCCATCCTTGCCTGTTTTACCATAACCTCCCCACTGTGAACTGTGGTGCTGGAGGAAAATTCTGCAAGTGCTTTGGACCACAAGAAGATCCAACCAGTCCATACTCCAGGAAATAATGCCTGGCTGCTCACTGGAGGGAAGGATATTAGAAGCAAAGATGAAGTACTTTGGCAACATCATGAGAAATCAGGAAAGCTTGGAGAAAATAATGATGCTGAGGAAAAAGGAAGGAAAAAGGAAGATGGACCAACCAAGGGCAAGATGGATGGATGGTATCCTTGAAGTGACTGGCTTGACCTTGAAGGAACTGGGAGCGGCTCTGGCGTGGGCTGGTCCATGAGGTCACGAAGAGTCAGAAGTGACTGAATGAATAAACAACAACAACCCACCACTTCCTCAGGCACTTTGACCATTCCTCACTCTCCAAGTGCCAGTTTGAAAAGTCCTCTGGCTGCACCTGCCTGTTACAGAGCTGGATGTGAATGAGTTTGTAATTAATTCACATAGGATGGAGGAAGGCACCTTAACCAAGCAGCTGCAATTGCTTGTCTGTAACCAAACATTGGTAGCTACAGGTTATAAAACCCATCCCCTATAACTGCCTTGACTTATCGCAATCCAACAAATGTAAGCCACATGGGATGAAAATAATTCAAAACACTCTAATCTCTTGGATTGTGGTTAATATTGCTTATTAAAAGGCTATCTTTTGTTGCTGAATGTAATAATATTCAAGTGTTACATACATACCCACCAAATATGGAAATATGGAAGTAGTAAAGATAACCTTGGGATTGGTGCAAGGCCTAAATGTTTTACGTTGTGTTTGTGACTGTTCTATAGTTTTATAGTTTTCATTGGTTTTAATCTATTGTCATATGCTGTTGATTTGATATGTGATGTTTTTATACACGTGAGGCCTTGTATTTTGCCATTGGTTATGTTATGAACTGCTTTGAGTCCCCCCCCCCAGGGGTGAGAAAAAGATATATAAATGCAATAAATAAATAAAATAAATGTCCAACTAGTAGACACAGTCCTATTTTTTTGACATCCCCCCTTTTGAGATAATTTTACAAAGTTCAAGTTTTTAACTTTCTTCCACTTTCCCACTTTATCTTCAGCTCTCCTTAATTGCTGTAAAATTAGTTCAAGGTGCAAAAATACTTTGTACTCAAGTGAAAGAAGAGGTGGGGGGTGGAATCTTGCACTTCCAAATAGGTTCAAGCAAAATTGAAATATGCATCCTCTCGTAGCTTGTGTGTTCTTCCTCATTAATAACTTTTCCAACGTGACCACACACAGATATTGCATGGCAGCATATGCCCTAGGTTCCTTTTATGAAATGTTGGAGGACTTATAAGACCTATATTAACCACAATCAGATCTATCTTTTAATGGCTTCTCTTTGTAGCGGTAGCAGCTTTGACTCAAATATTAACTTAATCCTATTGGCGCAGTATGGTTCACTAGGCAGAAATGTACACAGCAGCTGTGAGATGGTGACTGTACTTTGGAAAGGAGGGGCTGCTAAAGATCACCTAGATTGGCAAGTGAAGCATGATGCTGGATTCACTCCTATCTATTTTTCTGCCTCCCCTGGCCTCATCCAGTTGGAAGAGAATGAGGTTGCCTCAACCATACCTGCATAGCTGAAGTCAACCTTGGGATCTTGCTTGCCTGTTCTGTGTCTGTTCTGGATGGATTTGCTAGAGAGAAGCATGTGGTGCAGGACCCTCTTCCCAATGACTACAACAAGAAAGAATGAGCTGAAATTACCAGAAAAGATATTCCATTTAAATTTTAGAAAAGTTTCTTTTACTGCAAGAACTGTAGGTTAAACTGCCTGAAGGAATGGGGGACTCTTAATCTTTGGAGGTATTTAAACAGAGACCGGATGGAAATCTTTTAGAAGTGTGGAAATCTTTTAGAAGTGATATTCCTGCATGGCAGGGGGATCAGACTAGATAGCCTTTATGGTCCCTTCCAACTCCAAGACTCTGTGATTCTTTGATCTACATAGCGAGATGAGTTTCATGATAAGACTCAGGTAGGTGGAGGTGGCATGTCATCTGGCATCCAGACTTTTTATTTGAATTTGAGGTGTCCCTTTTGCCTGATTCAGTCCATCCTTGATACTGGGGACAGGACATTTGACTTTATTTATTTATTTATTTATTTATTTACAGCATTTATATTCCGCCCTTCTCACCCCGAAGGGGACTCAGGGCAGAACACATTACACATATAGGCAAACATTCAATGCCTTTTGACATAGAACAAAGACAAGACAAACATAGGCTCCTAGCGGGCCTCGAACTCATGACCTCCTGGTCAGAGTGATTCATTGCAGCTGGTTGCAGCTGGCTTGCTCTCCAGCCTGCACCACAGCCCAGGATTCCGCAGAAAAATTTGTCTCAGATGCATATGTAAGATCTTTGGTTGGAGACCTGTGGGTTTCTGACTAACTTCTTGTGGTTGTCTGGCCTTGTGAAAGAATCATCTAGAGGTGAAATGAGGCCAATGTGCTTGTCTCATCCACTTTTGAGAGTAGGAAAAGCTGCAGAGCAAGACCAGCGCAAGGCTGTCAATCTAGCGTCCTGCGGAATCATGAAGTGATCTGCTCCATATTGAATTCCATATATCGTCATCATCATCATCATCATCATCATCATCATCATCATCATCATCATCATCATCATCATCATCATCCGGCTCTCCTAGAAAGTGATCTGGAGAAATGACAGATTGTCTGATATTTGCATCATTGTCCTATGGTATGTCAATTATTTATCAGCTGTTTTCATATCATGATCATGTTTAACTCCCACAATGGGTTTGTGTGTTTGCTTTTGCTCCTCTTGCTTTTCACCCCACACTGAATTGGCAACCATTGGAAAGAGTGAGCTGGCTACCTTAGGTTGGAAATATGTGGTGTTCTGAAATGGGACAAAATTCAGTGCATTTCATATTATTTATTTCTCCATTTATTGGTACGTTTCAGGTAAAAGAATGACATAACAATTCAGGCATACAATTCAATTTAATTTAAATAAACAAATAAAGGAAAGTGGGATGGCAGTGTTGGAGAGGATTAAATCCTGAAGAAATGGTCTCTTCTCTCGCTCTCTCCCATGCCAAGGCAGTGGCACTAAAGGTGGAAGGAAGGCCTTTCATCTGCTTCTGTGCTTAGGCATGGTGGAT
The DNA here is from genome assembly GCF_035594765.1 of Anolis carolinensis. Classification (NCBI taxonomy): domain Eukaryota; kingdom Metazoa; phylum Chordata; class Lepidosauria; order Squamata; family Anolidae; genus Anolis; species Anolis carolinensis. The sequence goes on along the minus strand of NC_085843.1, from coordinate 236,281,492 downwards.
CTGCACCTGCCTCTTCTTCTTTCTGTTTGAGAGCAAGGCAGTGACAATTGTTTTAATTTTTTAAAAGAATAATTAGATCACTAAAAATGCCTAGCCACTCTTCCTATTATCCCTCCACCTACCAGGTAATGAATTTAAATAATTACCTGTGGGTGTGGTTTAAAGACCAGCTGAATGGAATGAGGAGAGAGGGAGAAAGAGTTTGTCCCATTCAGGCCAGTTAACTCTGGACTGGCCTAGTGTGGTTGGGAATTTTGCTGTACTGCCTAAACCAGTGGTTCTCAACCTGTGGGTCCCCAAATGTTTTGGCCTTCAGCTTCTAGAAATCCTAACAGTTGGTAAACTGGCTGGGATTTCTGGTACAGTAGAGTCTCACTTATCCAAGCTAAATGGGCTGGCAGAACCTTGGATAAGCAAATATATTGGATAATAAGGAGGGATTAAGGAAAAGCCTATTAAACATCAAATTAGGTTATGATTTTACAAATAAAGCACCAAAACATCATGTTATACAACAAATTTGACAGAAAAGGTAGTTCAATACGCAGTAATGTCATGTTGTAATTACTTCATTTACGAATTTAGCACCAAAATATCATGATATATTGAAAACATTCACTACAAAAATGCCTTAGATAATCCAGAACCTTGGATAAGCGAGTCTTGGATAAGTGAGACTCAACTGTAGCTTCTAGGCCAAAACACCTGTGGACTCACAGGTTGAGTGCCACTGACCTAAAGCATTATCTCCTTGGAGCACAACAGTCCCCTGCTGCATCTGACATTTAACAATTAAAAGAACTAATTTTAAATTGCTGCTTTAAAACATAATGAATTGATCCAAACAAACTAATTCAGCCTGACAGGCTGTGTGTCAGTCACTCAAACTCCTGTCCTAATCTATTTTATAGGCAAGTTATCATAAGGATAAAATTTGAGGGGTGGGGAGAAAGAGTAATGTTATGAGCCACCTTGAGTTTCTTGAAGGAAATCAAGATTAACATTCAAAAATAATTTCACTCGTCCTTACCTTACACCAAACAGAAGTATTATTTTGTCATGGAATAACATGCTGAATTTCATCAGTAAAGCTACATGATGCCTAAATCTCTTCATCCTTACCTACTGAAGGCATTTACCATCCAGGTATGATGTGCTATATTTCTGGAGACAACTTATTCACACATGGGCTTTGCTCCTGCTGCCTCACTGCACTCAGTAAAACCAATTATCTTGTGCCCAACATGAAGTAAGTTCCATGTGTAGGCTGAAGCAAAATTCCTATATTTCAAAAGCAAAAAAATATTCCAGATGTGAATGAAATGGGCTGACTTTGTAGTAGGATCTTGAAAGGTAAAGAAGCAAAATTGACCCTGTTCTCCTTTTAGCATTTCAGAGATTTATCACTTCACTCCATCCCTCTATTTATTATGTCCATGAAAGATATTATGTCCATTCTATTATCTACTTTGCAGATATGTTAGGATATTGCTATATGGTGTGGAAACAAATGACCAACACTACTTTGAGTTAGCCTAAATTGGGTTGTCTCCTGTGCTGAAGATTGTCCATACTTATCTGTTTTGTTGGGGAGATTAGCTCTCTGTACCTATCTGTAACAATGCTAGAGACATACCTGAAAGTGAGGGCATCTCTTCTCCCCTCTTCTTTCTTCTCTTAATGCTAATGGAGATGGCTTTGTTTGCTTCACCCTGTAGTTACAGCTCAACCTTACAAAAGCTCATCATGTTAGTGTAGTGCCTGTGTGTAGGATAAATACACTAGCAAAGGGAGAAAGGGGATCTCAATCCAATTGCTAATCCAAACTGGATTAGATCCATTCAATAAGTGAAATTAGGATAGAATTGATTTACCCATTTTCATTGATTCAAAGGGTCTTCTCTAGTTGAAACCAATCAACCAACTGTTGGAACTAACATTTGGATCTAGGCCATAGTCAGAAAGAACTGAGCTGAACCTGGCAGTATCTTGGAGATGTGTGCTCCAAAAGATTCCAGAGAACATCTTATATAGGTATGGTGGATTGGTTGTCTCTCTTGGGGTGCTTAATGCTTTGCTTCCAGTCTCCACTCAGCCTACAAATGTGTATTTGTAAATAAATGTAAATAGTACAAAATACCAATTAGCCAACAGGGACTGAATTTTGAAGGCAAAGAAAACATGTTAAGTGCTGTATCTCTGGGAATTCTCACTGCCTGAAGAATTGGGGTACACATAAAAATATATTCAAGTACTGGTAATGCAAATGACAAGAAAATATGATCTCTAAGAGACAGGAAACACCACAGGAGATAATCATCTTGGCTTCCCCCAACAAATAAATCTCTGATAACAGGTTTTAAATTATTCAGGTACATCAAAGATCACCGTTGTAAATATGAGAAAAGACTTAGTAGCAATATCAGCAACACACCAATGCTAAATAATGGCAACAAATTATTCATGCCATCATCCCTTAATTTTTCCTGCTTGACCTTTAAGCCTCATTGTATGTTTCCAATTTAGAAATCTTGCTGCTGAGCTGAGGCTGGATGAGCATAGACTTTAACACTACATTGAAGGTGGTGAGCATACAAAGTAGGGGAACAATATCAGAATGCTACTCCTAGCACAGTGCCATGGCAAAGAATTCATCTAAGGTCCATGGCCTTACATCCACGTGCAGCATTGTGAATGAGAAGAGATCCTTGCATGTAGGCTCTCACCACCTGAAAGGTAAAAGAGCTATCACTGCTCTGACATCACAGATCATTGTTTTTGTCACTTTATATATATTCTGATTTAATATGTTTCTATAGAAACAGTTTCAACATTCTGGTTTTGGTCAATGATGTATCACCAAGAATGTACTTTTTGGAAAGAGAGAGATGAAGAACTTGCTTCTGAATAGAACAATCCAATAGTTACTCCTATACTGCCAGCCTTTCTAACACAGAGTGTAGTCACGATTATATGTACGGTAGTTCTGATGGAACAGCTCCCATTTCTCCAATAAGTAATAATTACATAGAAACAGTGACAACTATTTCCACAGAATACATAAAAACATATAATCATAATAATAATAAAACTTTATTTATATACCACCCTATCTCCCAGATGGGACTTAGGGTGGTTTCCAATCATAAAAACAACACAACATTACATAACATAATAACACATTATTAAGCAAAGTAAAATAATACAATTATAGCAATAAATAACACTTACATGACCTGATCAAACTTCTGCTACTGCCAACTTTAGCATTATACCCTATGCTAGTTGTGGATCAAATAAACTAATTAATACATATATAGAAAAGAACTATAGTTCAGTGCTAGAGCACATGCTTTCTAAACAAAATTGCCTTGACTAACATTCCTGACATGTCCAGGGCTTGGAAGATTTCTATCTGAAATCTTGCACAGCTTCTGCAAGGCATGAAGCAACTATGCATAGTTATTGGCAACTTGAGGTTTGCTATCCTTGACCATTGGCATTTTTGGCCAGTTAACTGTAGCTGTATTATTATAATTCCTAGTCAATTGTAGACTTGAGTGGGAAAAATACATCTGTCCAGATGTTGAATTGATGGGCTAAGGTTAATGGATTTGCAGTGAAACATCTGGAAGGCTGCATAATACTCCTGGGATATTACCAGTCTTCCCCTGAAAATGGCTGCCTTGTATATGAAATACTGAGCTATATGGATACAATATAAGCCATCTCCCCAAATGTCCTGCCCTTATGACTAGGATGGGGTCAGCGTGGCAATAATTTTAAGTTCCCTGTTAAGTAGAAAGGAAACGCTTTAATTTATGTCTTTTCTTTTGCGGAAACAAATCAATGCCAATAGCAGACCAAGACATGAGAGTCAAAGAAAGCTCCCCTTATTTTTGCCCATACACCAAATAGTATTTCTTGTTGGCTTTTGAACCAGTTGAGTTGCATTGGTGATATAGTCATGTTCTCATAATTATGATGCTGCATTGGCACATATCCCAGAATTGGAATAATTTTTGGCTCTGCCTGCATGAAGGAGCTAGGTTGCTCTTGTATTCTTATCCAAACAGCAGACATTTGAGTTTGGTCGGCATTGCTGGAAAGAGTGTTATTTAAAAAGCTGAAATGCGTAAGAAGTTCTTGAAGTTTAAGTTTGTATTTTTTTACATAGTGGAATTTGAATATTCTCTGTATATTATTAATCCTACTTTTAATGGAGTATATATAGAGAGAGGGGAGAGAGAGAGAGCACCATTAGACTGTGTGCAATGCTGCTTGTCTCCTTAAAAATATAGATGTAGCTATTTCAGTGTATAAATATTCAAATCCAAATATAAATTATTCAGATACATGGTTATTTTTGAAATCTCCATTCCTTCTTTCCCCTTTTGTTGTCTTCTGTGAATATATTGTTCTATCAAACTGGGTATAAATATTTATGCATTCCCATCGTAAGTTGTTACAGACACCGAAAAACTAATGTAATTAGTAATTATAACAAACATTTACTATTGGAGGCATGTCTCAATTTCTAATCATATATCTTTTTTTTAATTCCAGAAATTTAAATTTCAATAACATGTTGGTGACTCATACTGGTCTAAACTCCAATGTAACTACTGGGATCACGCAAGGAGGTATTTCAATCTCTTTGCATAATACCTTTGCCCTAGCTGTAGCTCTGGCTGCCCAAGCTTTGATTGGCCAAGGGGGTGTTCTTAGGTGTCCTTGTGCACCTAGAAAAAAGGAGAAACTTTTGACTCTGTCAGGAGTGTAAAACTTGTCCTTTATGCACAAAGGGAGCTAGATCATATCTGAGTGTGTTTGTGCATTCAACTGGTGTTTGGCAGGACAGATCTATGCCTTAGAAACATCTGGCTCGCCTCTAGGACCACCAGCATAAATGTGCTGGTGGAGATTTATGCTCTGCCAACAGCTCAATGGGATTTTGGGCTTAGCCACCCTACATTTTGGGATTTGCCCTTCTGAAGTTATGCATGCTGGTTTCAAAATGAGCAAGATAGCTATAAGAGAAAATGGAGAATGTTCAGGGGGACAAAAACCTTCCTCTATTGCACTATAGCTTGGTGTCTTTTTTTTTTTTTTGCAATTATGACAGAACTAATGGAGCTGTCCCTCCTTTCCAAGGTGTTTCCCCACTTCCTTCTATTACTGATGCATGATTTCTGGTTATTATATGCAGGGAAGGTCACAGCCTCCAGCCAAGGAGTTAGAGCAGCAATCTAAGGCAGTAGATAGGGATGTAAGAGAAAAGAATGATGATTAAATTTTAAGTTAAAATCCCAGCCAGAGGCATATTATGTGGGACCTGTATGGTCTGTATTTTCATACTCTGTTTCTCCAAAAATCTCTGGGTAAGATTCTGGGTAAATAAACTGTTTTGTTCCTAAAATAGTCTTGGAGGAGCAAAAACACAAGGGCATGGGGGCATTTGGGGATATGGTTCCCAAGATCTACTGGGGGCTAATGCAACCCCCCCCCCCAGCTTCCTATACACCCCCCCAATTGGACAGTGACATTTCAGAACCCATTGCCCAATTGATTGTACTGTTATATACTCTTCTGTTGCATAGAGGTTTCTTCAACTCTTCCTACTCCTAAAGAGCACACAGTAATCAGATCTGCAAGGCACGCACAACAATATTGAATGGTTTGTGCAATCTGGAAGAAGGAATAGCTTGTTGGACAAACTCCAAGAAAGTATTATTCCATCAAGATGACAGTGTCCCCACATCTTAAGGATACTGTACAATCATATACTTTTCAAGTGTAAGATGCTTTTTTTGATGTCCCGTAACCAACCTTAGATGCAAGTGCCCAAAACTTAGCAAAAGCCAAACAGATCAAAGATGCCCATAAAAAATCTCTCAAAGTGAGTTACAGATCTTCTTGTCAGTAGACCATCTGCTTAACAGTCTGAGATAGATTCCTTAGTCCTTCCAAGGCACAGAAGGTAGAGAACAAAGTTTCTGTATGCTGTTGCACACATTAAAAAATGAGTAGCTAGACTGTATTCCTGGGCCTAAAGCACTGGGTGTGGTGGAAGTATACTGTATTCCCAGAAATTCAAGGATTGTCAGCCAAGGCTGCAACTAATTATGACAAGGAAGAAAGTGGCCTTTAAATGATGATGATGATGATGATGATTATCCATATGTATATCCCATCTTTCTCAACCCCTGGGGGGTCTCAATGCAGCTTACAAATGGCACTACATGGTGCCTACAGCATAAAGCACGAGAAAATTACATTAAAATTAAAATAAGCATACATAAAAACATATTTAAATACAATCCAATGTTAAGACCCAGCATCCAAAAAGCAAGGGCTAAAGCCGATACAGAGTCAACTGCACGATTTCAAATAAACTTATTGCACAACTACTTCTCAAAGGCTTTCTCCCAAAGCCAGGTTTTAACTCACTTTCTGAAAGCCAGGAGGGAGGGAGCTGACCTGACATCATTTGGGAGAGAATTCCACAACCGAGGGGCCACCACTGAGAAGGCCCTGTCTCTTGTCCCCACCAATTTTGCCTGTGAAGGAGGTGGGTCTGAGAGCAGGGCCTCCCCAGATGATCTTAGACTCCGAGGTGGTTCATAGGGGGAGATACGTTCGGATTGTGTTTAGCTGATCTTTTTAGTAATGTTAGATGGTATTAACAAAGAATCTAACAAATTAAAGAATTAATTAATTAAACTGCTAATTCAACTATTTAACGCTATAATAATAATACTTTCACGAAGCTCGACTTAGAATCTGGTGAGCTTTCAGCCTCAGCCAAACTGACAATTTTACCTCATGGACAAATTTGTTTGCTGAACATTTGAAATGCTGATGATGTTCTGTGGCCTGATACCAGCTTATCCAATCTGGACTAAAGATTTCACTGCCACCGGTGCTGCATAATATAAATGGAATAGGTGGGTCTTGGAGCATCTCATTATGTTGCTGGAGCAACCAAACTGGTAGAGGGCTAGGCTGAGAGAACCAATGATGTAAGAAATATTACTGCTCAGCAAGCAATCTTTGTTTCCTTTTTGAAGATTTTAGAATTATATGTATTTCAATGAGGTAAGAAGCATGTAATGATAGAACAGCCTTTGGTACATCAAAACTCCTTCCCAAACACATCATTTAAAAGGGATACCACAATTCTGAGAACAAAGGAGTCTTTCTTGACCTTCCAAGTAACAATGACCTATGGATTGACCCCCTACCCCTCTGGACACATTCTCCTTTCAAAAGAAAACACCCAGAGGTAATTTTCACCAAGGCTATGGTGAAATAACTATTACTGTTTCATTTTCTTTTCTTGTCTCTGAAAAGATGTGCAGGTTTTTGACCTTCTTTGTTAGCCCTTTCACACTTCTAAATGACTTTTAACTATCCCAGATTTCTCGCTGGCTATGAAGCTCATGGGGTGAGCTTTTAATGGCTTCAGTGATTTCAAACCTTTCTCTACATCTGGGCTTCCCTATAATACCAACAATTTAAATGCCCCTAATTTTAAGAAGATAGAAATTTCATATTTTGTAAACTTGTTATGATTTTTTTTAAAGTTCAACATGTTTGTTACTCAGAACTCATAAATAAAGATCAGTTAGATCTTCAGGGATTTTAAAATTGACATCTCTGGGGGTGATGTGATTTTTCTTCATTTTGTCATTTCCACTTTTCCTTTGTGTGAATCTCTCTTAAATTGTGAACCACCTGGACCAAACTGCACAGAGCTGTTGGGGCAAATACAATACAAGAATCAAAGGCCATCAGATCCAACCACCTGCTCCATGTAGGAAATCCAGACCTCTAGCATTTCCAATATATGGCTCCTTCACATCCCTGGTTCCGTTGTTCAATGGCTGTTATAGCTGGAAGATTTGTTTTTCAACCAAACATCCAGTAGTTTATGATTCTTGGATCTAACTTTACTAACAGAGGCTGCAGAAAGCAAGAATTTGCCTCCTTTTAATGGTAGCACTTCTGGTATTTGAAGAGGACTACCATATATTCAATCCTTTATTCCCCAGGCTAAACAAATGTCCATCTTTTATGTTCTTTATAGTCCTCAGAAATTTACTTAATCCACAGCTAACTCTCTAATGTCTGGCTCTTTAATGATAGGATATAGCACTGGCATTAGAAACTGTTCTGTCTTCAAGCATGTGTTGCCCAATAGGACATACTGTAGGGATGGATGTGACATTTGTGAGTTAACATGAACTGGAAAGGGATGAAACCATCTCTTTTGATATCACTCTCCTGAACTGCCAGGACTTCCCAGCAATGATGCTGGGGAAAGATAATGAGGAAATGGAGCATGTATCTGTGTGGGTTGACAGGTGGGTGGAGTGTGTACTGTGAGGTGATCCATGCACTGTCACTTCTGGCTCTTTCCACCATGATTTTGAATGCTGTACACTTTGATTTTTGGTTCTCTTTACTGCTGAATGAGATTTGCAGAGAAGGATGTCTACAAAGAACTGTGGTCTGTAGACTGCTTTAACTGCAAGGTTAAAACAACTGTAAAAACAATCAAAGTGGTAGCTTTGTGTCACGATATCTGAGGTCCCCAAATGAAGCAGAGAATGATACAGAAGCTATGCTGCAATGTGTCAAAGATGTCTGAAGCAAAAATAAAATAATAGGTTGTGTGCATTCCTGTGATCAAAGCATTGGATCTTAGCATACTCTCTGCAGTGGATCTTGGGGGCATGGTGCATCTCATGGACAATGTTTTAGAGCTGTGTGAGATATCTCAAACGAATCCAGGTAAGTGTTAACAAAATGAAAATACTGCAGTCTTGAACAAAATTGCCTGGCATCTCAGTTCAGCAACCTGTATTTTGTCCAAGAAAGTTGGATTAATTTTTTCACAAGGCAGTAAAACTAAGGTTATGATTTCCCGCTGACATCCTGTATAGCTTTGGATAGGGAGATATTAGCACATTTCAGCAACAAAAACAGAACCACCATTATAGAAAAATGACTTTGTTGCTATTCAATTCCAGCTTGCCTCAGAAACCATATGAGATTTATGGGGTCACTATAAGTTAACATGCAACGTGAAGCCACATACACACACTAACCAAAGCACTTCACCATGGGCTGTCTACATTCTTAAAGAGAAATAACAAACCCTTTGCCAGATAAAATAGTAAACATTTAAGAGGTGTTATAGTTGTGAGCCAAGATCCTGACTGAGTCCACCATTTTGTTTATACCTTTTGCACTGTGGTGGAAAGAACATAGCCTTTCAATGCCATCTGAAATGGTTAGCTTTCTCATAATATTTAAATGTAATGTTTTAAAAATGGGGGGGGGGGAGTTTGCTCCAAGAATTCATTCAGAACACAAGAAAAGCACTGATGGGTCACACATAAATATTACTATATAATTCTGTTTCCATAGTGGTGAACTAGATTCCTATGGATAACCTTCAGGAAGAACATGAACATAAGGACACCCTCTGTTGGTGTTGTCCTACAGCTGGTATGGAAAGACATATGGCATTCACACTGGATGCTGTTACTAATCATCATAACTAGGGTTGCTACTGGCTAATATATTGAGGTGTAGTGTATATGTTATAGGTTTCATTCCAGATTTTAAAGGAAGTGTCCAAGGTACTGAAAACATAGGGATAGGATTCAGCACCTTGGATCTAAAATTTGTAAAATGAAACCCAGAGGAGAATCACTGTACCCTTGTCATGACCACTATACTCACATAGTAGTAATCAGTAATCTAATCATCAATGAATTTGTCTTGTTCTTAGTTAATGTGATACAATTGTCCACCATCACTTCTTCCGTTCATGTTTATTTGATACCCACGATCATTCCTTGCCTATGAAATTCATAGGGTCACCATATGTTGACAGGTGAATTTAACTTAATAATTGCTGATTCCACTTCAATGCCCGTATGTAATATTTCTGCTCTTTAATAAATGATGTTTGTCTGAAGAGTTTCCCCATTCAAGTGGCCATTCTCTGCTGTTGTGCATCATGACATTTGTTAAAAGGTCTTATCACACATCAAGTGGATGCACATGCATGCAAGCGCACAAATTTAATGAGGACATGTGATAATAAGTGGAATGCTTATTGTGTGGTGGCACTGATCAGCTTCTTTCAACATATGAGCCCAACTCTTCAGAAGAAAGGGGACAGAGGATTTAAGGTCATGAAATTCTGTCCATTAAATGCCATTTCTAGCTATACTTCTGAGCTTTGATGAACTAAGAAAATTCAGATAATTGTCAAATTTCCATATTGATAGGAAGATGGCACATATGGGGATACAATAACTTAAATGTGAATGCAAGCTTTCCATTAGAATGGAAATTGGGCAATTATCTGAATTATCTTTAATTCATCAAGTTCTGAATTACTGATAGAAATGACTTTTTTTTTTTTAAAAAAAGAAAAGTATATAAAATGTTAAGATCTTAAAATGTACCATCCATTTCATTTTGAACAAGCTGGCTCATTGTCAAGTGTTGCTTTAGCCCATTTAGCCTTTACTCATTACCAATCACATTCACCCACTTTATTCACAGAAGGAGTTGTGTGTGCAAGTGAAGCAGAAAGAAGTTAAAACTATCCCTGGTGTAGGTGGCATTATATTAAGGGATCATTCACACAAGAAATTTTCCATTTAGCAACTCAGCAAGTAACCAGCAATCAAGTGGTTATTGCTTTCCTAGGCTATATTTCGCAAATAACGGGAACATTTTCCAGGCCAATGCTAGCAGTGAGCCTGTAAAACCAACTAAGACATGTCTTCCACAAGCTTCAGTTGTGGACTCAGGAATGGAGTTCAGACAAAGGTTGACTCAGGAAGGGCAAGCATTCTGTGGATTGTTTAAAGGATTTTCAATGAGTGAAATTATATGAACTACTTTAATTTCAAAAAGGAGGTGCTACAGTACTTCCAGTCTTCAAACCAGATGATTTCAGCCTGATCTGGAACTAAGGATGGGAGAATATCTCAGTTTGTTTTGTTCCACATTTGGATTTTTTTTACAAGTTTTGGTTCTGCATGTCTTGAATGTGAAGGGCTTTTTGAATCTTGGTTAAATCTTTAAATCTTCAACTTTAAGATTAGGAAGAAATTGGACACTTGATTGTACTTTGCTATTATTGTACTTGTGGGGATTGAGGTGGGTAAATTGTTGCCTTTCAAGCTGTGACCAATGTATAGGTTTTCACACTTTATTATTATTATTTAATCATCATCATCATCATCATCATCATCATCATCATCATCATCATTTGTTGTTTATCCATTCAGTCGCTTCTGATTCTTCATGACCTCATGGACCAGCCCACACCAGAGCTCCCTGTCGGCTGTGGCTACCCCTAGCTCCTTCAAGGTCAACCCGTCACTTCAAGGATACCATCCATCCATCTTGTCCTTGGACGGCCCCTCTTCCCTTTTCCTTCCATTTTCCCCAGCATCATTATCTTCTCCAAGCTTTCCTATCTTCTCATTATGTGGCCAAAGTACTTCATCTTTGCCTCTAATATCCTTCCCTCCAGTGACCAGCTGGGCATTATTTCCTGGAGTATGGACTAGTTGGATCTTCTTGCGGTCAAAGGCACTCTCAGAATTTTCCTCCAACACCACAGTTTAAAAGCATCTATCTTCCTTCGCTTAGCCTTCCTTATGGTTCAGTTCTCACATCCATGGTTTACAATGGGGAATACCATTGCTTTCACTATGCGGACCTTCATTGCCAGTGTGGTGTCTCTACTCTTCATTATTTTATCGAGATTGGTCATTGCTCTCCTCCCAAGAAGTAAATGTCTTCTGATTTCCTGGCTGCAGTCTGCATCTGCAGTAATCTTTCTGCCTAGAAATACAAAGTATGACGCTGCCTCCACGTTTTCTCCCTCTATTTGCCAGTTATCAATCAGTCTGGTTGCCATAATCTTGGTTTCCTTGACGATTAACTGCAACTCAGTTTTGCACTTTCTTCTTCACCTTGGTTTTAAGGCTCCTCAGTTCCTCCTCCTTTATTACAAATAATGAACTTTATTTGTACCCCACCAGCATCTCCCAGAAGTGACTCGGAGCAGCTCACAAAAAGCACACAATAGTGCAGAACACACAAAATACAACAAGATACGTAACAAATAAAACAATAACAAAATAAATTCACAAAACAATAATTACATAAAATAACATACAACCTTACCAATTAAAATCCAACAATGAAGCAAAGCTGCGAGTATAACAGGCTGTGAATCCCAATGGCATACATCATCTTCCAAACAATCCAGGTATCTTCCTGACATTAACAGAATTCTTTTCAATAGGCATCCACTGCAAAAATCAAAACTAATGCATTTTGATAGTGTTCATTTTCCCTGCAAGTCTTTTCATACCTCAAACTGTTGTTATTACCATAGGCATGTTGCTTCTTGTGTGGCAATGATGGAGGGTCCCACAGCAATTGTCCTCGTTTCGATATCTCCATGCTCCTTTCCACACCTTTGGTCAAATTAAATTTTACTCATCTAACAGGAAAGATTGACACCAGTGGGAAGAGAACTGGAGCGTGATGAGGTGTGATGTTATGTGGCACACTATCAGAAAATGGACGTAGGTTTTCCATCATGTTCTTGGATAAACAAATCCCATGGTATGAATCCCCAGTCACATTTTTTCTCAATTTAGTGAGGTTCTGCATCTAAGAGTTTTTTTTATAATTGGAAAGGTATCATTTAAGATGTGCTATACTTAGATCTTCAGATGTTGAAGATCTTCAGATATAGGAAATAACTATTTCAATAAATAGCAATAACAACTAGCTATAATAAAAATATATATCTCCCCACTGAGTTAATGTGATAGCAATTTACAGAATGTCCAGAACAAACACAGAACAAAAAGGGGGGAAACATATATACAATAATACAAGAAGTATTATGGTTTAAGAAGTAGTTTAATCACTATTGAGAGGGTTTGACTGTGTAAGTTTTATGTCAAACCATAGCTAGAAAAAATATGCATACCTCTATAAATGTCAGGAAGCTGAAAAGACACATTGGAGATGAGTGAAGAGGCTTCAGAGGACAGCAAAAAATATAGTACTAGTCCATTTTTTGTAAAATTAATATTCCTTACTGTTGGTCTATGCAGGGTATGTTTTCACACCATTAATGGTCTTTTCCATACTACATAGTTCCTGTTTAATATCAGTTTGCCATTGCTCCATCCTGGTTTTTTTATCATGTCAGAAGCGAACAAGTCACTTCTGGTGTGAGAGAATTGGCTGTCTACATAGACAGGGGACACACAGATGTGTCACCATCCTGTGGGAGGCTCCTCCCATGTCCCTGCATGGGAAGCTAGAGCTGACAGACAGGAGCTCACCCCATCTCGTGGATTTGAACCACCAACTTTTAGATCTTCAGGCCAGCAGTTCAATTGGCACAAGGACTGCTAAATCCTAGGTTTTGTAGTGTGATGAAGCACTAGAGCTTTCAGACTAATAATAATAATTCTAGATACCCAATTAAACTACTAATCTCAGGAATCTATAGGCTAGAGTGCTGGCAGGTAAAGTGGTTATCAAAATGTTAGGTGTATCCACCCACTTCCATTCAGAAGGTTACTTGAGAGATTTCCAACTACATTTTGTGACAACTTCAATGCTACGTACAATTATTTGAAGATGGCTTTGTGCTGAATCCACTGTAATTTGATTCAGTCTCATTCAGGGGCCGGGCTATGGCGCGGGGCCGGGCTGTGGAGCAAGCTGGTTAGCAGCCAGTTGCAATAAATCACTCTGACCAAGAGGTCATGAGTTTGAGGCCAGCCCGTGCGGGGTGAGCACTCGACAATTAAAAATAAAATATAGCCCCTGCTCGTTGCTGACCTAAGCAACCCGAAAGATAGTTGCATCTATCAAGTAGGAAATTTAGGTACAACTTATATGTGGGGAGGCTAATTTACAACACCATAAAAATCACCCAGCTGCTGTTGGAATGAGGAAGTGCCGTCCCAGTGGATGATGAAGCAGCTGCTCCCCCTGTGGCCGGAATCAAGCATACCCCCAGGAAGCTGGAAGCTGGAGAAGGTTCAAATTGCCTCTGCGTCTGTCTCTGTTCTATGTTACGGCATTGAATGTTTGCCTTATATGTGTACAATGTGATCCGCCCTGAGTCCCCTTCAGGGTGAGAAGGGCAGAATATAAATACTGTAAATAAATAAATAAAATAAATATTTCATTGTGTTTTTAGTAGATATACGTGGTCTTAATGTGGAAATATTCCATGTTCTCTTACTTTTGTCCTTGTAGCTATTTCCATCAATGAGGAAAGTACCATTAATTCTCTACAAATCCTTTCCCAACGAAACTGACTACAGTCATATCATAGTGAGGTTTTGTTTCCCAACAAAACTGACTATAATTCTATCACAGCTAGGAACTAGTAAAAGGTTATTCTTAAACTCCTCAATTGACAACTCCCAGAATTCTCTAAGGGAAGCCAGGGCAATTAAATGAGCTTGATGAAACCAACTGAGTTTGTAATGTAGGTAAGGCCCTAAGTGAATAATATTGAACTGGCAGATATGTTGTCCTTGTTAAAATTTGATCTTACTTCAAAATCAAAGTGGCATTGTTCATGCTGTTTGATGTTCTTATATTTCCTGTCTTGACTTGCCAAAAGATGCCAACAGATGGTGAAAAATTAATGGAAGAAAGCAGGGCTCTCACTCTTTATTATGCTCCACTGTTGATGGCAGTTAAGTGCTTTGTTCCTCTTTCCCCCTTCTCTTTTTCCCTCTTCCTGCTAATGAAACCTAAAGAGAATGACCTGAAATTAACACTGGAATAACCCTGCAGTGTCATCCACACAATTTATAATATTGATCAGCTAAGCCCTCTAAATTCTTCAGGTCAAAGACAGGCTCTGACAAGTTGAATTATTATGCTGAGAATCCTGTTGGGCTCACTTAATTTGTGAATGCTGCTTTTTTTAGCTTTGTAAAATTTCCCAAAAACTGCAAAGAGAAAAATAGCAAGTCTGGCAGTATGTAGCTGTCACATGTTTTAAAGGCAGCAATGAAAAAGAAACACATTCCAGACGGCTTATGTGAATTAAGGTGAATTGATCTCTCCCTTTTTCCTTCTATATCCTGCCTAATTTTCAGACAGTACATATACCATAGGAATCTTTTTAAAAAGAGGGAAGAACAATAAAAGCATGTCTCAAGAAATGGATGTGTAACAGACAATGTACTCCAACCTTTATTATCACAGCATGGGATACAATTTGGTGCTAAGTACTCTTGGACAAGAGCAGTGTTGTGTTTTTTGTGATGTACCATCAGTTTCACTGGGATTTGTGCACTTCACTGGGGCTTTTTCAATCTTACCACTAGGTTGTATTTGTGGTGGCAGTGGTGGCTGACAACACCACGATCAGTGAGGTGGTGAACCTATACTGTGTTTTGTTTGACCTTTTAAAATTTAAGATTCAAAGACCAGAACCTTTATTGCAGTAGTTCTCAACTTGTGGGTCCCCAGGTGTTTTGGCCTACAACTCCCAGAAATCCCAGCCAATTTACCAATTTACCAAAACATCTGGGGACCCACAGGTTGAGAACCACTGCTTTATTGGGAAGAGAGTTCAGCACCTTGGATACCTCCTTTGTGGACTAAATCCTGGAATAAATTCACAAATGCAGTGAAAAGGATGCTACTAGCTTCCACTGAATAGTGATGACCATCACATCTGTTTCCTTTTGGTCAATCTAATTCAACATTGCTTGTCAAGTGCAAAAGTCAGTGTGGCATAGGGAATAAATTTTCCCTGTACAAATAGTTGATATTATTTTTCAATCTGGACAATGATATCAGGGAAAAGTCAAATTGAATAAGGATTTTGAGAAAATAAAAAAATAGCCAATTTGGATTACTCCAGCAATTAAACCAATTCAGTATCATTAACTGAGGTAGCAGAGAAAATATATGATGAATCAATAATAACCATGACTGCTTTAGAACAGGCTATCCAAGGTAGTGTTGTGGTACAACTCTTTACATTCTTCTCTACTCTGAGGACTTACTTTGGGCATCACGTCAGCACTGGGCTGTGTCAATCGAAACAACTTGTTTTTATCTGCATTTTATGAATGTTAATGTTTTACATTGTAATTATGTATGTGTGTGATTGTAATTCTACGGTTTTATTGTTTTAGATTTATGTATTGTCTATATGTGGCAGTGGCACTTTGCTGTATTTTGTTAGCCACCTTAAGTCCCTTCAGGGAGATGGTGGCAGGATAAAAAATAAAGATGATGATGATGATGATGATTATTATTATTATTATAGCACTACATTGGTTAGGGATAATGGGAGTTGGAATCCAACAGATCTATTCTAGAGGGTCACTTAATGCCCATCCTTGCTTTAGATTCTAGGCCTATATGACCCAATAATGGAGAAAGTGCAGCTCTCCAGATAGTCTTGGATGGCAACATACATCAGCCCTAGGCATCACAGGCCATAGTGAGGAATGGTCAGAGTTAGAAATCCAACGAAATCTAGGTGTAATAGACCTAATGTAGTCTCCATGTCTTGTTAATTTTTCCTAGCTTCTGAAAGTGGAATCAATTATTATAGCAAGAAATTTCTCCTGAGAAACTGAAATGTAAGGATTAGATAAAACATGTTGAAAAATGAATTGTTTTTGGAGGGACAAGTTGGCGATATGTTGTAAAATTTAGCAAATGTGGTTTTCAAAGAGCATGGATCTCCCACAGTCTAAGAGAAATTGCAACTTTTCCCAAACAGATATAGTTCAGTACCTTCAGGCTATTTTCCTCACTCCTGTCAAGAGTATTCCGCAATACTTAGCTGGGTCATTTCTTAGCAAAAAGAAAAAGAAAAAGAAAAAGAAAAAGAAAAAGAAAAAGAAAAAGAAGAATGAATGGATGTGGTGGAAGGTGAGTTGGTAATGCACTGGAACTCATTGGAGTAATGTGCAGTTAGTACATGCCCATCATATTTAATTGTGTATTTGGTTGTGCATCTTTTGTACATTTAGTGTGCGTCCCATTTTGCATCAATGCGATTCAACATAAGAGCTGCAGAGCACAATTTATGCAGAACTCTGTATGCAGAGATGTATGCTATGTTATGGCAAGCATTTCTCAACCTGGGGTTTGGGGTCCAAGGAGTTCTTTGATTGTAAGTGAACTATAAATCCCAGCAACTACAAATCCCAAATGCCAAGGTCTATTTTCCCCAAACTCCACCAGTGTTCAAATTTGGGCATATTGAGTATTCGTGCCAAGTTTAGTCCAGTTCCATCATTGTTTGGAGTCTACAGTGCTCTCTGGATGTAAGTGAACTACAACTCCCAAACTCAAGGTCAATGCCAGCAAACCCTTCCAGTATTTTCTGTTGGTCATGGGAGTTCTCTGTGTCAAATTTGGTTCGATTCCATCGTTGGTGGAGTTCAGAACGCTCTTTGATAGTAGGTTAACTATAAATATCAGCAACTACAATTCCCAAATGACAAAATCAATCCCCCCAACCCCACCAGGTATTGAATATTTGTGCCCAATTAGGTCCAGTGAATGAAAACACATCCTGCATATCAGATATTTACATCATGATTAATAAAAGAAGCAAAATTTCAGTTATGAAGTAGCAATGAAAATAATTTTATGGTTGTGGATTACCACAACATGAGGAGTTGTATTAAGGGGTCGTGGCATTTGGAAGGTGGAGAACCACCGTTGTAACACCTCAGCTCTGATGTTCTACCAGAAGTTTAAGTGGTGATAATTACTTAAGAGTTGAGACCTTACTTCGAATTTAGCAACAATGAAAAAATGGTAAGACATACCAGTAGCCTGGTACTGGGTAAGAAATCTATCTAACTTAGGATATGATTGCTAAAGCCTGGAAAAGTTACTTATTTCAGCTACAACTCCAAGCATTCACTAGCCAGAATGACCATGCTAGTGAAAGAAGAAACTTTTCTAAACTACCATATGAAGACTTCTGAGTGGATAATCCTCTAAAAAAATTTTGCTTAGCGTATCCAGGATGCTTTAAAGATATACAACATTAGAAGGAAGATAGGGGAGAGTTGAATTTGCTTGCTAATAAATTGACTCCTTCATACGATCTGAATAGGAACACACCGGCCACTTGGCCTTGAACTTCCTTAATATTGTGAAGATGTTTAAACTATAGCAATTGTTGCTAAATTTGTATCTATACATATAAATGAGCATACACATATTCAATGCAGATCTCCACATTTGTCCTCCTTTTAATTTCTGCATTTTCTCTACGAGGTCACCCTGGACAGGCATGTTGCAGGGATGTCCTTCTTTCCATCTGTAAAATGTTGGAGGGGTTGCTTTCTAGTCTGGATCCTGCCTTAGGATATGCTGTTTAACTCCCCGGGTTTCCAAATTGTTCTCTTGCTGATGCCACTGCTGACTGATTTGAGGCAATAATTTCATGATCTAAATAAGAAGAGCTTTCTATTGGCTCCTGATAAATATTATAATAAGAACATATAAAAATTAATGTGCAAAATCACCAAATCCATCAAAAACCTGCTGCTCTAATTCTAAATGTAAATGAGTTTGAAAGATGAAAGGCCTTAAAGGGTGTAGCCATCAACATTTCCACTTCTCCATGCTCATTTGCACACTATGATAGCCTTGTTCATGGTGATTTGCATATACTTTCGATATAACATGCTTGGGTGAAACTATCAGCTTTCCTTCTAGAGTGCATGAAATCAAGCCTTAAAGATCCCATCCCTTGCTCAAGGACCCTTGGGAAACCATTTTAGCAGTCCTTACAGGCCTCCTGGCACTACCGCTTCTCCTCTTGACTTTAAAATAAGTAATGACCTTCAATTAGCTTGATAACTTGCTCTGTAGCTAACATAGATCTACTGAATCAAATTGTTCAATAAGATACATTTCAGGGTGAAATTCATGGGAGTCATTTCATGTAGTCAGTGCATGCCCATAACATTTAGTTGGGCATTTTGGTCTGCATTCCTTGCTTCATATCAAAAGTTTTGGTTTACAGTTCCTTTTTAAATGTTTTGGTCTACAGTTTATTTCTGCTGCCACTAGTTCTCTGTTGAATATTTTCAAAACAGATAAAACAGTTTCCACTGGGCAAAAGTCTACAATAGCCTGTAGGAAACCATAGATAGTTTTTGTCTACAGCGTCCACAATCCCTTTCATTCTCAGTGGTGCTGACAGTTGTCAGCCAAAACATCTGAAGAGCCAAAGATTCTCTATTCTGAACAAAAGGATGGGCTTGCAGGTTTTTTCCTTTAGCTGGCAATGGAAATTTTACTTTGAGTCAAATCGTGGCTAAGCTTTTATGAGAAGTAAAACTAATGTGTATAACTGAGCAGCCCTGTAGGCTTCATGTGTCCATTCCCATTTGGCAGGGGTAGGTGGGTTTAAAAATATTTCAAAATACACAAAAAATTATGACATGCAGAAAACCCTGAATATGATAATATAAAATTTCACACCTTTGGACGCATTGTGTACCAAAAATGTACTTGGGTTTTTCTTAGGGAGGAAAAAAAGACAATCCTAGACTTATTTAAGAGGCTATTTAGTGGTCTGTGGCAGGGAGTGGGAGGTAGGCTTTGATGCATGTTGGCATTGCTGACATATCTTAAAGTCCAGACTATCTTCGTGATCTTCTACTATGAACCTGCACAAACTTTAAGATCTGCTGAGTAGGACTTTCTCTTTTACTGGGCTTGGTCCCCAAGTACAAGGTTTGAATGAAAAATAATGCCTCCACCATCATAACTCCTCAACAGATAGCAGTACTGGTATGTGGCAGGTACTGGCTTGTTCAGTAGACTCTCCTCCATTTGGTGGGAAGCCCTAGCATTGAATGATGGTGTTGTTAAAGTGCAAAGTATGGAACCCTGCACAGACGGTTGGTCAATGCGACTTAAGCAACGTGCAGTCACTGAATTCTTGACAGCAGAAGGTGTCACCCCAAAGGAGATTCATCAGAGAATGCAAGCTGTTTATGGTGATTTGTGTTGATGTGAGTACTGTGCATCGTTGGACGAGTAAGTTTAAAGATGTTGAGGTGGGAACATCTGACTTGTGTGACAAACAAAGAGTTGGATGTCCTGTGACAGCAACCACTGAGTTTCACAAGCAAAAGGTTGACAGATTGTTTCAGAACGATCATCGTATCACTCAGAGAGAAATTTCAAGCATAATCGGCAGTTCACAAGAACGTGTGGGTCAGATTATTGCTTTTCTTGGCTATCGGAAGATCTGTGCACGATGGGTACTGTGTGACACTGGTTGTGGAAACAGAGTGTCAACTTCTTCCATGACGGCTTCAGAAAACTTGTTCATCATTGGCAGAAATGTATCCAATTGTCTGGTGATTATCTGGAAAAGTGAATAGTGGTAGTTAAAAAGCACATTCTAAGGATTATTTCTGCGTTTGATTTATTAAAATATTCCCATCCAAACCCAAGTAACAAAGGTGGAAGCATTGCTTTTCATTCAACCCTCGTAAGTCCCTTCAGGGAGATGGGGTGGGATATAAGAATAGAGTTGTGTTGTTGTTGTTGTTATAATTTCAGAGCCTATTGCAGTTTTGGTGAACTTCTTGTAGCAGCAATAAAACTTGCCAATGAGGTTTAGTGGAGATGATGATGATGATGATGATGATGATGATGATGATGATGATGGCAATAATATCCTGCTTTCCTCTCATAAAGGAGATGCAAAGGTTTCTCCATCGATGAGTCTTTAGCAAGTAAAGGCAAACTTTTAGCTTTTTACTCTGGGATGGCAGGATCACATAAATCATGACTCCTGCTGACCCAGCCTCAGTCAAGTTTTGTTTTTCATCCCAGCTCCCCTTGTAATAATATCTCTCATAACTTTGGCAGTTTATCAGAGGATCAGATCCTGTTTTTTGGGAAGATTAAGCCTGGGTGCCCAGCATACAGCCTGAGCAACGGTTGATCTGGCTTATGCCTGAAACTGAACTGAACCTTTTAGAGTTCTAACCAATAAAAGTTCTAGCTTTTCTCTATCCAAATTTGCAATGGGCTTTGAATTATTTGCCAAAGCATCACCACTCGTGATTTTGCTGCTAAGTACCTCAACAGGATTTTTTGATAGAAAAGCACGTTCTTCATAGAAAACAGCATTTTCTGTAGATAAAAAAATCTTCATGCACATTTCATTGCAGGAAACTTGTTTTATGCACAGAAAATGCTGTTTCCTGAAACAAAATTATATGTGTTTTGGGTTGCACAGAAGTCCCAAATGGTGAATAGTCTTTGAAAATTCCACAATATTTGATTACTTTCTTATGGAAAAAAGGAGAAAATGATAACATTTTTCATTCTGGTCTATGAGAATAGCATTTAGTTATTTATGTATATTTAAATTCCCACTTTTTCACCAGTACATGAAAACTCCTCTTTCCTATTAAGGTTATGCACATGGAGAGGGGGACTCACATTAATTCACGCCTCAGTTAAACACGCTGCCAAATAGAAACTTAGACATGCATGCTGTTTGTGAAATATCAAATAGAAGCAAGCCAGGGGGGAAATGCTGCTGGGGACAAAAACACAGAGGCTGGAAAGTTCATATTGAATGAACTGCTGGTGCTCTCTTAAAACAGAACACATGGCAATCCCTTGAACATGGGGGACAGGACATTTCTAAAACACTTAACAAACATTAGTGCTATTCTCAAGTAATATTGCTGTCTGAAAACACGAAATGAAAGCTGCAGTCTTATGCCCACTTACCTCCTGAAGCAAGCCCCATTGAGCACAGTGGGACTGGCTTCTACATAAACATTTGCTGAACTGGCCTGCACTTCAAAGAGTTCTTTTCATGAGGAGAAAAAAGCCACTGTTATGAATATAATTTGCAGCTGAAGCCTAAATACATCAGTGTGTTTAAGACTGCTGCTTTCCCGTAGGGTTGGGATGTAATCACAGTCTTACTGTGTAGGTGTGAGTCAGATGCTCACTGAGAAATACAGAATTAACTGGAGACAAATTAGCCCTATTCTGATGTTATAAACTGTACATCAAATGCAAGGAGGGGAGTTTAGTAGCCTCATCCCAATTTCTGTCTCTAAGACTGTTGCCCTCTACACATGTAGATCAGAAGAGGAGAGCCTCGACTGCCTGTTAGAGGATCTATGTATCATGTGAAATGATGGTTTTGCAAGAATCACATTCACGTGGAGAACCTCTACAGATAGTGGGCTTGTCACTCTCCATGTATAGAAAAGTGACAAAATTGACAACTGATGGAGGCAGGACTAGTGTGTGTTTGGTACAGTATACCCAAACAGACCCAATGTTTAACAGAGCTTGCATATACACTATAGAATTTATGCAGTTTAACTGCCATGACCCAATGCTATGGAATCATGCAAAGTAAGGGCTGGGCTAGCACAGTGGGCTAAACCATGAGCTATAGAAGATCCTGCCAACCGGAAGGTTGGGGTGAGCTCCCTCCATCAGCTCAGCTTCTGCTTACCTAGCAGTTCGAAAACAATAATGTAAGTAGAAAAATAGGTACCGCTTTGGTGGGGAGGTAAAAGACGCCCTGAAAAACATGCTGGCAAAATCCAATCCTGAAAGGCGTCCATGAATGATAGGCATGGAAAATGAAACAACACCAGTTCCCCATGGCCAATTCGAGCACAGCCGGATGCCTGAGATGAAAAGAGGGAAGCCTTGCCTCTGTTTATGTAATGTCTGTCAATTGTATGACGGCATTGAATGTTTGCCATATATGTACCTGTAATCCACTCTGAGTCCCCTCAGAGAGATAGAGTGGAATATTAATAAAGTATTTTATAATAATAATAATAATAATATTGTAGTTGTACTGGTGGCACAGTGTGTTAAAGCGCTGAGCTGCTGAACTTGTGGACCAAAAGGTCCCAGGTTCAAATCCTGGGAGCAGAATGAGCGCCCGCTGTTAGCCCCAGCTCCTGCCAACCTAGCAGTTCGAAAACATGCAAAATGTGAGTAGATCACATTCCCTCTGGCGGGAAGGTAACAGCGCTCCATGCAATCATGCTGGCCACATGACCTTGGAGAGGTCTATGGACAACACCGGCTCTTCGACTTAGAAATGAAGATGAGCACCAACCAGTTGGTCACAACTGGACTTAACATCAGGGGAAACCTTTACCTTTACTTTTTACTGTACAAGATCTTTGGCCTTCCGCCAAAGAGTGCTGGTGCCTCACCAAACTACAAATCCCAGGATTTCATAATAATGAGCCATACCAGTTAACGTGGTGTCAATCTCCATTAATTTTACAGTGTAGATGCATTTAAAATAAGAGTGAAAAAATTGACAATAAATTAATTAAAACTAGGAATGTTCTAGACTCCTTACTTTCCTGTACCTTTTCCCTTGCTATCTTCCAACTGTGGATCAACATTTCCATTCTTCCTCCTTTGTTATGCTTCTTTAGCTTCCGAATCACATTTTCTTTACGATCAGTTTTCTCACCCATCCAAACACAAATTTTAACACGGTCACTCACTGGGATAGAACAGCTATTAACTCTGTGGAGTTGATTGACTGCTCCATAAGAGGATCTTTGGCTTTCCAAAGATTAGATTTTGGACCGCAAATACCCAAAGTCCTTATCAATAGGGTAATGGTTGGGGATTGTGAGTGTGTAATCCAAAGTATTGAAGGGCCAAAGTTTCTTTACCCCTGCCTCACTGGAAGGAGGAGAAGATAGGGAAGTGTGGCTTGTTAGAAAACAATTAATAGTAGCTGTGAACAAAAAGATAAACAATGATGTATGCCTTCATTCTTCTCCCACACTATTATTTCAAATTTCTGGCCTCCAATCCAGCATATAGTCACTTGTATTTATGTTTTGTGATGAACACTTGCTATTCAAAATACATTCCTGTCTTTAACCTCTGCTAGACTACAATCATGTGATTGATATAAGAAGAACAAATACATGTTAGCCTAACTTGTCACATGAAAAAAGGAAGTATTGTTGCAGCTGCAATGTAGATCCTACACTGATGAAATCTCCATGGTACTATCTTTCAAGTGTCACCACTGCATCAAAATATCAAATACACAGTCTTTCTAAGCTTGTTTCTCCTCAGTTTTGTAGACATATTTCCATTTTAACTTACCAATGTTGCCTTTGTAAGTGATTCCTAGTGACAGCTAATGAGGCCCCTGTCATTGGAAGAGGCAAATCTGCTGTGGATTGTATCCTAATATTTAAAGGAGTTATCCAAGGCACTGAATTTACTTTGAGATAGGGTTTAATGGGTAGCTCTAAGTTTGTACTCAAACCTGAAGTGGATTCACAGTCCCACTGACATGAGAGTCGATAACCACTACTGATATTTCCTTAATGATTTCACATTTCCACTCCTATAAGGACAGTTAAGAGCCTCCAGTGGCGCAGTGGGTTAAACTGCTGAGCTGCTGAACTTGTGGACCGAAAGGTTGGTGGTTTGAATCCAAGGAGTAGAGTGAGCTCCTGCTGTCAGTTCTAGTTTCTACCAACCTAGCAGTTCGAAAACATGCAAATGTGAGTAGATCAATAGGTACCGCTCTGGCAGGAAGGTAATGGTGCTCCATGCAGTCATACCGGCCACATGACTTTGGAGGTGTCAACGGACAATGCTGGCTCTTTGGCTTAGAAATGGAGAGTCAGACACCCCCAAAGTCAGACGTGACTGGACTTAAAGTCAGGGGAAAACCTTTACCTTTAACCTAAGGGCTGTAATCAAAAAGTGTATCTGCCTATTGGGAAATGGATGGTACTGTTTCTCCAAATAAGAATCCTCCACCATCAAATGACATTTTCCTTATTCTTCAAATTTCTACCATTGCAGAGAATGAGAGATTGAAAATAATCATATCTAAGACTTCTATACTTATTGTGTCCCTTGGGATCCTTGTTCCTTTTCTTTGGTATTTCTAAAGCTCAGCTGGAATGGTAAGTTACTGAAATGCTAGAAATTTGGACAGTGCAGGAAAAATACCACAATTCTTATGGGAGAGGCCATGCATTCACCTTGCCCTCCGCCCATAGCTATACCCCTGAATTGCCCTCATTCCATGCCCCAGAGTATCTGCCTTTCTGTGTTGGAAGGCATCCAGGTAGTGACTAATCTCTTCTACACAACTTTGTTCTGTAAAGTTACCCTGAGGCCATCCAAAGTGATTTTAAAGGTTGCAGTTGGTTTGCAGTTATTGATTTTTCCTCCCTGGTTTCTGTCTCACAGGATCCGTGCAGAGGAGTGAAGTTGAAATATTATGCATGCTTGCTTGCTAGCGACCAGCTGTTCACAGCATACAGTGTGACTGAATTAGCTGAACTGTTACAGTTATGGCAGGACAACGAAGTTGGGAATGGGGAAGGGAGGGTCCAACTTTATTTTTAGATCACATCTATCAAATGCAGTAACATTCCTTGTTTTGCTCCTTGTGTTCTTTAGGCACTGGATTCACTCAGCACTCATCATGATATGGAATAACGCTAGGTGTGGGTGTTTATCAACATTTTAACCATAAATATGAATGATACTGACCACAATAAAGAAGAGGTGAAAGCTTCAGATTATATGAAGGTTGTATTTGGTGCTTGTCTACACCACCATAATAATCCAGATGCAGTCCAGATTATTAAACCACGAAGCTATCCCAGATTCACCCTGTTAGGGCCACACATACTGAAGTTGCATTGCTGTCCACATGGAGCCCTGGTGGCACAGCGGATTAAACCACTGAGCTACTGAACTTGCAAAAAGTCAGCAGTTTGAATCCGGGGAGTGGGGTGAGCTCCCGCTGTTAGCCCCAGCTTCTGCCAACCTAGCAGTTCAAAAACATGCAAATGTGAGTAGATCAATAAGTTAAAAACTAACATATTTAATAAGGAAACACCAAGGAAAGCTGATGAGGGAAACGGATTGGACAAAAATAAAAGATTATATGATCCAGAACAAGAAGAATGTAATGATATAAAGACTTACTTAGGTGATCCCTCATAGTTCGAGGATGATTGTCCTCCATCTGTGGGGTCTTGGGGGTGTGTCCGTAGGTGGCTGAAGAGACCTATTCTTGATCTGCATATTCTCCCACAGTGAGGACATTGGTTTCCAGGGTTGGCTTGATGGGCCTTCCACTTGGCACGTTTCTCCCTTAAGCCCCCCATTCGTGCCTCTTTGAACTCCGCAGCACTGCTGGTCACAGCTGACCTCCAATTAGAGCACTCAAGGGCCAGGGCTTCCCAGTTCTCAGTGTCTATGCCACAGTTTTTAAGGTTGGCTTTAAGCCCATCTTTAAATCTCTTTTCCTGCCCACCAACATTACGTTTCCCGTTCTTGAGTTCCGAGTAGAGTAGCTGCTTTGGGAGACGGTGATTGAGCATTCGGACAACATGGCCAGTCCAGCGGAGTGGATGGCGTAGGAGCATTGCTTCAATGCTGGTGGTATTTGCTTCCTCAAGCATACTGACATTTGTCCGCCTGTCTTCCCAAGAGATTTGCAGGATTTTTCTGAGGCAACGCTGATGGAAACGCTCCAGGAGTAGACCATCCACATTTCACAGGCATAGAGCAGGGTTGGGAGGACAATGGCATTATAAACGAGCACCTTGGTATCTCTACAGATGTCCCGGTCATCAAACACTCTCTGCTTCATTCTGAAAAATGCTGCACTCGCAGAGCTCAGGCGGTGTTGTATTTCAGTGTCGATGTTGACCTTTGTGGAGAAGGTAGCGGAAATGGTCAACGTTTTCTAATGTGACACCATTAAGCTGTATTCCTGGCATTGCAGAGGGCTTGTATGGTGCCTGTTGGAAGAGCACTTTGGTTTTCTCGATGTTCAGTGAGAGGCTGAGCTTCTCGTATGCTTCTGCGAAGGTGTTTAGAGTGGCTTGTAGGTCTTCTTCTGAGTGCGCACAAACTACGTTGTCATCGGCATATTGGAGTTCTATAACAGATGTTGTGGTGATATAAAGAAGCAGACAATACAAAAAGCCTACTGTGTTTGGTTAACAAGTGGAAGCGAAGAGGAACTGGAGATAATATTAACAGAAGAAGGATCTAGTCCTCTTCGAAGACGACCAGAAGTATGATAAATGCTGTATGTATGTGGTCTTGGTTTTTTTTTTTTGTTATGTTTTTAATTTTTTATTTTGGGGGTGGATGTACATGTGTCAGGTATGCGTCTTTTTGTTTTCTTTTAATTGCATTGAAAATAAGTGTTAATAAAAATTATTTTTTAAAAATAGGTACCACTCCGGCAGTAAGGTAACAGTGCTCCATGTAGTCATGCTGGCCACATGACCTTGGAGGAGTCTACGGGCAACGCTGGCTCTTTGGCTTAGAAATGGAGATGAGCATCATCCCCCAGAGACGGGCATGACTAGACTTCATGTCAGAGGAAAACTTTTACCTTTACCTAACCACACACCTAATTCAAATCAGCACGGTTTTTATTTCTCCATCAAAGTGAATTGCCTGTTGCCATCATCCTGGCCAAACAGCTTTCCAGCAGAGTTCCAACAGTGATGAAGTAGCCTGAGATCTTTATGCCATTTTCAATTGGCCAATAATCATTATTGATCTCATAAGTGAGCATCGCATTGGAAAGGAATAAGTTTCGTTGGAAAAGAAGCAGTGGTGATGGGCCTGAGTAGAAAGGAATAATCCCACACGACCATTTCCCACTGCAGTGCAAACATAAAGGAGAAAATAAGGTAATGGCAAATCACTGATTTATGGTTGCCTTCTTTTCTCCCTTATTTTTGTGCCTTATTATTATTATTATTATTATTATTATTATTATTATTATTATTATTATTATTATTTCATTTCTATCCTGCTTTTCTCCCATGGGTGAGATTCAAAGTGGCGTACAACATATAAAATTCATACAAATGCATCCGACCACAATATATAATCAGTTAAAACATCATCATAGTGCTCACTGCATCTTTTTGGTGATCAAAACATTGCAGGAAGAATGTACTGAAAGACAACTAAGTTCCTGCCTTACTTATCACATTGTTCATGCTGATAAAATGTCCACAACCAGCATACAGGAGTGTAATTTGCTTGCCTGCAAATAACTGTGCGTCTGATATCTAGCTTATTTATATTGCTACTGGCAAACTTAAGATGTTGGAATTTGGAATCAACTTGAAGGCTTCAGTGTTACCTGCATCAGCACTGATCTCTAGTGTTTTCCCAAGCTGTTTCCCAATGATCACCTACGGATATATTCTTGATAGTCTCATATTTCTTTCCAAAGAATGTTCCCCTCAAGCATTTTAGAGGCCTAGTTCAATTTAATCTTTATAATTGGAGGGAATTTCCTCAATGATGTCAAAGAACTCTGGCTTTAAGCTGATAACATTGACAGCAAATGATCCACTTTTGCAAACCTAGAATACAATATTTCAGGTGTAGATGAATAGGTGGCTTGTGTGCCTGTTAATTTAATACCACAGAGCCCAAATCAATCAATCAAACAATCATCATCATCAAATTTCTGAAGCAATGTTTGGGTGCAAGCTTAGACTGGGAGGAAATGTATTTGGTTCTTATTTGAATTTGGACCAATCTAATTCATTCTTTCTCACCTAATATACAAAATAGAATACAATCTCTTTCAGTTACAATTGTCTTTCAGTTTTTACACAATTCTTCAAGTAAGTTTTTATTTAAAAGGCATAACATTAAGAAAGATAGTACAAAAAGGCATATGTCTGAGGGGAAAAGGTATAGTGTACATAGTAACACAAATGTGTAAATTATGGGCAAATGCATATAAAATCCAAAGGGGTTGTAATATAATTTTTTAAAAAAATGTGAATTGATTGATGCAGAAATTGAATGACACAAACATGGATTGAAAAAGAGCACAAGCATTATGGGATGCAAAATAGACAGATTCACTTTCCCACTAACAGGTCCTTCTCCCATGCCTAATGTGACATTTTCCAAAACCACTCAGTAGAACACCAGGTAAAGACGAGGAGAGGTGTGACATAATACCTCTTGAGGTACCAAGATGAAAAGGGCTGCCACATGATATCTGGGTACAAATTCCTGAGCTTTGATAATAGAGCACTGACTTCTACGATTTGCAAAGATTAATTGATTTCTGATGCATTTTACAAAAAAAAAAAAGCTTCAGGATGCTTGAATATTTACTTAGGGCTATGAGTATATCATACTTCATTATTACAGTTCTATTATTTCACTTTAACTGCCATGGCAATGTGCTATAGAATTAGGGGGTTTGTAGTTTGAGGAGAGAAGTTAAAATTCTCAGCTAGAGAGCAATAGGACCTCACTAAACCACAAACCCCAGAACCCCATAGGATGTTGCCATGGCAGTTTAAGTGGAATAATAGTACCATAACTATATGGTATATAATACGATAACGTTGACATGGTCCAATTTAAGGCTGAAGCATGAGGTTTTTAGACAAATGGATCTAATTTACATATGTTTTAAATGTTATCATGTCTTTTAGTGATGTATTTTTTATAGTTTTCATTGATGGTGTGTACTGTTTTTGTTTTATTATCATGTTCTTGGCATTAAATGTTGCCAACTGTTGTAAGCCAACCTGAGTCCTCTGGGTGAGAAGGGCAGGGTATAAATGCTGGAAATAAATAACATTGTCATACCTCTTCCCCCACCAGTTTTGTAGCATAATGGCTCAATGTCCACTCTACTCTGTATCTGTCTAGAACAGTGGTTCGCAACCTTTTTTTCACCAGGGACCACTTAGATAGACACCACTTTGACCAGGGACCACTCTCCAACATTAGTACCAAAAATGTTATGATCAGTTTTTTGTCAACTTTAGATTCAGTTTAGTTATCTGAGGTGCCGATTCAAAAAATTGCATTGGATAGACCACATCAACTCTAATTTCCGATACAGAACATAAGCCATCCAGTAGTCGCTATTTGTTCACCCACAGAAAACCATATTTAATCTAGAGCTGATGTGATCTATTTAATGCAATTTTCTGAATCAGCACCCCAAATAACCCCAGGAACAGGCCTAACAATGAAGACAACAAGGTGCTCCTGTTTTCAGGAGCCACATGGAACGGCTCCGCTCAGAGGGAGAGGGGAGGAGAAGCAGCAGTCAGGAGGCTTGTTGTTGGCCTTTTGAAGATAATCTGCCTCTCCCCTCCCGATGTCCTCATTGCCTCGGCCCTATAAGAAAGTTTTGTGAGACTAGTCACCCTCGTTGCAACAGTGTAGTAACAGTGTAGACCATATTTTAGTTCTTGGGGACTGCTGGTGGTCCACGGATCACAGGTTGGAAACAACTGATCTAGAAGCTAGATTTAAGCTTTCACTATGAATCTCCACTCAGTTTCTGTTAGTAAAAACTTGTCATTATAAATATTTATTATATCAATGGTCCAGAAATTCACATCTGATGTTATGTGTCCTTTCTCTTAAGTGCTGTACCAATGGGATCTTCCTCCTAAAATACCTAGATGTTTTTCCAATATAAAATTTCTTGCACACACACCATATAGCATACCTCATAATTGGTATTACATCTTCTAGAATGTCTCAAGATAGCATAGTCCCTGAGCTCTGTCATTTTATTAGCATAGTTAAACACATTTTTCTGCCGGGATAACATCCCATAGCTATTGAAGCTTCTGGCATAGAGTGAGAACATGTAGATGCTTTTACACTGAGATCATAATGACTAGTATCCCTCTTAGGTTTTTGGCTCTTTAAAAGGAAATCAGGGATTTGTTTGACTGCCTGGTGAAATATGCTTACAGTCTCTAATCTAATGCTTTTTTCTGCAAATCGTTGGTCACATAACTGAATGTTAGCCCACAATTAGTTTGTGCCTTAAGAGATCAGATAAATGGTGAAGCCTTGAATGAACTGTCTGCCACTACTTTTTACAACAATACCCTTTACCAATAATTTTTTGATATATGAGGTTACTTTAGAAAGCTGTTAATTATTGTACAAGCGTTCCTTGTTTTCAAAAGCTGCATAGGAATCTCATGTGCATTGTCTCTAAGAAATCTTTTGCCTTTATGATTAATGGGCTGTATTTATGAAATATGTGGGCTTCCATATATAAGGTACAATTAATGGCACAAATGGATTCAGGAAGTAATTTACAGGCATACTTCCTGAATTCAGAAAGTTTGTTTTTTACACCCATTAATCCCCTTTCCTCCTATTCCTGGCAATAGAGGACTAGAAAAAGGCAGGCTTTCAGTGTTGGGTTGCAGGAGCATATCTGAAGTAAACAATATTGTGATACTCAATCTAAGAAAGAACAAGATTGCCTTCTGATACCCTGTGTTGCTGTCTACAACAGGAAAGGTAAAAGTCAGATACCTCAAAACATTCTTACTGAGCATATGTGAACAGCGAATCAGAAACAAAAAAAAGAAAAGCTGTCAAGCCTTTCTCATCATCTATCCCAACATGTTAAAAAACATACAGATCAGTAAGTTTTCCCACCAAAATAGACATCACAAGGAAAAAGAAGCTGGTGAAAGAAAGAAAGAAAGAAAGAAAGAAAGAAAGAAAGAAAGAAAGAAAGAAAGAAAGAAAGAAAGAAAGAAAGAAAGAATGAATCACTGGATGAATTTTGGAAGCTTTCATCTGGTTTCTGTGATATTCTTTCTGTTGATGATGATGATGAGGCAAGGCTTACATGAGCTTGTTTCATTTCATATATGTAGCTTTGGATAAAGAGTCTGCTGAAACATATGAACTAATCATTTCTGTGGTGTAGAAAAGTATCCCTCTTTTTTCCATGTTATTTCTGACCAAATAGTTTAAAAAGTAATGCTCAGAAACACATATACTTTGTCAATTGAGGTAGAGCTGTGCAAATTTTGCAAGTAATTCTAGGAGTATCACTGTCCAAAACAGTAATATAATATATGTAACAGGGGAAACTAATGTATGTAAGAAGGAAAACAAGTTTTTAAATTGTCACTTTGTTTCTGTGGCACTTCAGGGGAAGTGTATAGTTCAATGACAGAGTGTGCACTTTGCATTTAGGACATCCTAGGTTCAGCTCATGCTGTCCCAAAGTGGGGCTGAAAAAAAATTCTTGTCTGAAGCCTGGAGTCTTGCTGCCATCTGAAGCCTTCCAGATGTTTGACTGCATTTTTTATGATTCTAGATCATTGGCTGTGGAGGCTGAGGCTGATGGGAGCTGCTGCTAAACACGATCTGAAGGGACATACATACCCACCTTTTGTGCAGATAATACTGATCTAGATGTATAAATGAACTAATCCAGTTGGTTCAAGAAAAAAACAAACTACTGTAGCTTTTCATGACTTGTTTGTTCTTCCTCATTAATAACTTTTGCCATCTTGTCCACAATAAAATGTTCCTTGTTTATATTTGTCTCAGTGAAATGTAGTAGGGTATATCATCTTTGACCATCTTTATGGGGTGGGAATGGGGGGCAGAGAAATAGAGGTGTATATGCACATGCACACACATTCATTTCTGGAGTACAGTAGAGTCTCACTTATCCAAGCTAAACGGGCCGGCAGAAGCTTGGATAAGCGAATATCTTGGACAATAAGGAGGGATTAAGGAAAAGCCTATTAAAGATCAAATTAGGTTATGATTTTACAAATTAAGCACCAAAACATCATGTTTTACAACAAATTTGACAGAAAAAGCAGTTCAATACGCAGTAATGTTATGTTGTAATTACTGTATTTATGAATTTAGCACCAAAATATCATGATATATTGAAAACATTGACTACAAAAATGGCTTGGATTATCCAGAGGCTTGGATAAGCGAGGCTTGGATAAGTGAGACTCTACTGTATATGCTAGCTTTGAATAACAGCCTGGACTTCTAAAACAGAGAAAGCAATGAAAGTTGGGGCTGGGCCAAATGAGGGACTATTTCTACTTGTGGCATCTGAGTCGTTAGACCGTAATCTTCTTTGTTGTATATCTTAAATTACGAGTGTGACAAAAATAGGGACGATGGCACCTGAGAAGAGATTTACATCATTAACTTTGCTCATTTTCAGTTTTCTGTGCTCTGCGACCTTCAATGTATTAAGTTTATTTTGTGTGTAAATCTGCATAAATGTCCACTTCAAGATGGAAAGTCACAATGTCTTTCACAAATGCTTTGATGGAAATGGAGTGTGGTTTGTCACTGAACATTTCCAAAATCTACACTGCTGCTCAGGGCAAGGGAAATAGACTAATAAGATACCCCATTGTGTTAGCCTGAAGGTAGGTTAGGCATGCTCCTGCAATCAAAGAAAAACTAAATCATAATTAAAACTCCATAGTAACAATCACTTTTGGCAGAACCGTAGGTCCTTGGAATGCAAAGGGAAGCACTGGAATTAAAACCCAAAGCAACTTTCCCGTAAGGAGGCCTGAAGCATCTCTGACAATTGCCTTTAGGCAGCACAAAAACACACACACCAGAAAACAAAACCCTGATCTAATACATGAAGGCAACCTTGAGAAAGGATTTTAAAATAGGATAGAAAAATCTCTTTGGCACCCCAGTAGTATAACAATAACAGCTAAGTCTTAGTTGGTTTTATATCCAAATTATATCCCTACATTGCCAAAGAAGGGATTGTTTGTGCCATTCCTTAGTGAGCACCATGCTCCTGGGCATGTGTATATAGCTCAACATTGGCATGCAAACCCCTCACCAGCATTTTACATGCATTTTCAACACATTCATCTTTTTATTTGTACATACACATTGAATGTGGTCTAATGTTACTTTGAAAATTGAATGGAATATGGGGCTCCACATGGCACAATTGTTCCTACAGTTATGGGGCAGCAGTGGGAAGAACTGGATGATATTTCCTCTTCTTTTTGACTCTTATGGCAAGGGAGAACTACACAGAAAGCTACATGCACATCCCATTTTTCGGAGATGCCCAAATCCTATTTCTTTCTCTCTCTCTCTCTCTCTCTCTCTCTCTCTCTCTCTCTCTCTCTCTCTCTCTCTCTCCTCTCCCCCCCCCCCCCCCCCGCTTTGGTTTGAATACAAGGAATTGCATTCCAAGAGGCAAAGTTCTGCTCTAAACAAAAGCAATCCATGCAAGTTTCCCCCACCAGACCAAAATAGGTGTAGGTGGGAGAGAGCGGTAAAGCACTCAACAAATAAAGTGTGCATGTGGAGAAGTGCTTCACATATCCTGTGATGGTACTCACCTCTGCTTTGAAAGCTGCTCTTGGCAAGCTGTAACCCTTGCACATGCAATTTGTCACACGGAGGGGCCTGTCTGGAATGCAAAACTGACCTGAGCATTAGCAATGGCCCTTATATATTTCTCCCGGATATTACCCTCAACAGAGTAGTCTTCTGAGTTCTTTCTGATTAATTGGGGGTGGGGGGATCTGTATAATATGGCTGTAGCTTTACTATGCTGGAAGCAATTATGACCTTGAAGAAGTGAATTTCTTTTAAGTTTAAAGCCTCTTCTTAGCAGCTCACTAGTGTAGACCTCTTTAGTTAGTAGAATTTACAAAAATGTTGATGTTTCAAATTCCAATCCATTTAGGGCAGTGGTTCCCAACCTTGTTTTAATCAGGGCCCACTTGACCAGGGATCACTTTGACCAGGGACCAATTTGAACAGGGACCATTTTGACCAGGGTCTACTTGACCAGGGACCACTCTCCAGCATTCATACCAAAAGGGTTACGAATCAGTTTTTGTTCAACTTTAGATTTGGTTTGGTTATTTGGGGTGCTGATTCCGAAAACTTCATTGGATAGACCATATCAGTTCTAGTTTCTGATACAGAACATATGCCATCCAGTAGTTGGCATCTGCTCACCTACAGAAAATCATATTTAATAATCTAGAGCTAATGTGGTCTATCCAATGCAATGGTCAGCTCTGTGGAAGGAGCAGAAATCAAATTAATGAAATAAATAAATAGGAAGGAGGTTCGTGGACCAGATTTTCATTCTTGTGGCCCACTGATTTATGGAGTTTAGCAGAAACTAGAATCTGGATGTAAGCCTTTTAGTCTTTACTCTTCACACAACATGTATGTGACTTAGAGAGTCACATTGCTTCCAGGAGAAGGCAAACTTTTGTGAGTTTCTTGGCAAGATACAGTTTGGCTGTTTGGTCTAAGATAATGAGGAGGCCTTCCTCATTGTTGAAATAGTTACATCCGAAAGAGTCTAATGCAAACTGACTCTTCATTTCCTTGGTGGTAGGGAAGGGGATGAGATTTGCCATCTGCCTAGACTCATTAGTGAGCAGTTTTGGTTCCATGGAATTATTTTTTCAGCTTTGAATGTCAAATCCGTAGTTCAGCCTTCCATATCCTAGGGGCCTTCCAGTTGTATTGGAAGTATAACTCCCACAGTCTCCCAGTGAAATGATTACGGGAGTTGTAGTTCCACTACATCTGGAGGGCACAAAATTGGGGAAGGTTTCTATTTGGCAGGAATGGGGCTCATGTAACCCTCCAAATATTGCTGAACTGTAATTTCCAGCATTCCTCACTATTATCTATGCTGTTGTTGTGAAGCTACAATCAAACAATATCTGGAGGGCCATACCATTCCCTCTCTTTATAGTTATAATGTGCCTTCAAGCCAATGATGTCTTATGCCAATATCCTCATGCAGTATTCTTGGCAAGAGTTACTCAGAAGAGTTGACAAGCTGGAATGTGTCCAGAGGAGGGCAACTAAAATGATCAAAGGTCTGGAGAACAAACCCTATGAGGAGAGGCTTAAAGAACTGGGCATGTTTAGCCTGCAGAAGAGAAGGCTGAGAGGAGACATGATAGCCATGTACAAATATGTGAGGGGAAGTCATAGGGAGGAGGGAGCAAGCTTGTTTTCTGCTGCCCTGCAGACTAGGACACGTAACAATGGCTTCAAACTACGGGAAAGAAGATTCCACCTGAACATCAGGAAGAACTTCCTCACTGTGAGAGCTGTTCGGCAGTGGAACTCTCTCCCCCAGACTGTGGTGGAGGCTCCTTCTTTGGAAACTTTTAAACAGAGGCTGGATGGCCATCTGTCGGGGGTGCTTTGAATGCGATTTCCTGCTTCTTGGCAGGGGGTTGACTGGATGGCCCATGAGGTCTCTTCCAACTCTACTATTCTATGATTCTATGATTCTAGTTGTGCCATTTTCTTTCTCTTAAGCTGAGAAAGTATGACTTTTCCATGATCACGCAATGGGTCTCAATGGCTGAGTGAGGATTCAAACCTTGGTCTGCTAGGGTTCAACACACAAGCCACTACAGAGGTTCTCTTGCACCATGCAATTTCATCAAGAGCATTACTGCTTCACTATGTGTCATTTTCTTTAACGTGCCACATGGCAGAAACCTCCATTTGCATAGTAAGTAACAGTGATTTGGACAGATTTTCAAAAGCTGTCCGTTTTGAAAGCTCCCCACTCTTTATCGTCCAGCCATTCTGAAACCGCCTTCTGCTTTGAGATATTGCTGTGTGGTAAAACATTTCAGAGATGCAAACCTGTCAACAGTTTTCAAAAATTTTCCATTTACTGCCTGCTGTGCAATATGTCAGCTAATGGACTGCTAAAGAAAGCTCCAAGTGCAAAAGAATTTGAAGATGTCTTAAGTAGTTTTTGAAACATTCATTAAGAAAAACGACACATTTGTGCATCTTAGTAGCCAATGAACAATATTTTGACATTTGTACAAATTCATATATGCCAACACAGAAGCCATTGCCAGCTCCTTGGAAAACTAAGGACTGCCTTGCTGGATCAGAAGAAAAAGGCCTCCCAGTCCAGCAGTCTGTACTTCATGTGTGTCACATTCTGGAAGCTCATGAGCTGAGCACAATAGACACCATCTTCCCTTAGCATTCAGTTATCAAAGGATGATCAAACATGGAGAGCCTTTTGCTTCTTGCTCTCTAACAGGAGAGCTTTGAGACTAACTGAGAGAATGAAGTCAGTAGCATAAACTTGCATCTTAAGAAGTAGACTTATGAAAGCTTAGGCTACCAACTTTGTTCCTTCAGTTAATCTCTAAGGTGCTTCAAGATCCCTTTGCTTACTGATATACCAGATTAATACAGCTATATTTTTAATTTTAACAGGAGAAGTAACTCTTCAACCTTCTGAAAGTTTTGAACTGCACGTTGTCCCATCCAGTAGAGCCCATGGTATAAGAGACTGGGAATTTTAGACTAGAATATCTCCAACAGTTCCCTAACCTTATAGATACATAATTGTCAAACTTTTTCCAAGTGAGCCCACTCCTTAGGAAAAGGAGGATACTTTTAAAATGAACACAGTTCGCTTTTGTGCCTCTTACAGGTAATCTGTTTCCAGTATAAAATATTCCTTTCTTCACTGCTTTCCTAGCTATACCACCTGAGCAGACATGGTTGAACAAATATCATCGATTCTGCAGTACATATAAATAAGTGAATCAACTCAAGGCATGTTCATATAAGCTTGTTTCAACAGATCTCCACTGATATAAGCTAATTCAGTGCTTATTGTGTCCTCTTCTCCTACCTTCCCCTTTTCAACCATTACATTTCCTTGGAGAATGTGGACTGCTGTGATCTCTTGGTTCATCTGCCTTCAGCACACTCCAAAATTCTATTATACAAGGTATTGTAGTTACCTCTCCCTGCTCTCACTCTTTACCTTATTTATTCTAACATACTAACTGATAATACACCATACAACAGTTATTCTAAAATACAAAGCTGTGTACATTGTTCAGATAGGCAAGCATCTCAGTTATCTATTTCTTCTTAAAGCCATCCAAATAGGTGGCAGAGTCAGGTTGCTTTTGAATATCTGTTGCTAGTGAACAGGGGCCCTTTCACACTAAACAATTATAGTGCTTAAAATACACAGTACTGTAATAACTTAGAATGCACTTTACAGCAATCACTCAGAAATACAAGCCTGTCAAATAGTCACACATTGCTGTCATCAGTGAATAATCCTTCTTAAAGCCGTTGAAATAAGTGCTATTATCACATCACATACTAATGATTCCCATATTATGCAATCTATTAAGAAATGTTTTCTTGTGTTTGTTTTGAATCTATTGCTAAGAAACATTCATGTATGGCCCCAAGTTCTGTTCTCTTGGCAGCTTTCTCCTATACTTTCTGCACTTTCCCCCTATTTATCACTTCTAATCTGTAGTGTTTCTTGCCCTTAATACTGTATATATAGGCATTTTCACATAACACAGTTATAGTGCTATGATTACACTTTATGACAACGTCCTTCACAATCATGGAATTTGCAATGTAGTGAAAGCTATTTAGAATTCTCAGCTGGAGACCTCCAATGCCAACAAGCTAAAAACCCCATGGTTCCATAGGCTGTTGCCATGGCATTTAAAGTAGAACCATAGTGAGGCAACTGAGTAGTGTGAAAAAGTATCATATAAACATATCTATCTATCTATAGATAAATAGATATAGAGATAACGAGGGACAGGGCCTTCTCGGTGGTGGCTCCCCAGCTGTGAAACACCCTCCCTAGCAACATCCAACAAGCCCTGACTCTTCTGGGCTTTAGAAAAGCTTTAAAGACATGGCTGTGTGCCCAAGCATTCAATGACTAAACATTCGAGTTGACATGGTCTGAATCAAGGTTTAAGCACGAGGTTCCGGATGAATGGATTCAACTATATAGATGTTTTAAATTTTTATAATGTGTTTTAATAGTGTTATTAATTGATTTGTATGTATTGTTTTGCTTTTAATGATTGTGTTTTGGGCATTGAATTTTTGTCGACATTTGTAAACCGCCTTGAGTCCCCTCAGGTGAGAAAGGCGGGGTAAAAACACACATACACACACACATATATATATACACGCACACACATACACACACACACACACACATATATATACACACACATAAAAACAAACTTGTGTAAAATCAATGGCATGGATTTCTAAGAGATGTGCATAAGTCTGCATGAGTAATCTCCTTTTTTCTGGACTGTCACAAAGCTGTAGCAATTGAAGACTTTCTTCCTAAGTCTGTACTCCAGCACTGGTTCAGATATGATTTCCACTCCCCAGTGTCATCCACAATGAAGGCAGATTCCAAGTTCATTTCTCCTGTGTGCAGTTTAGGCACTTGATATATTATATGGCAAAGCAATTAGAGACCATATCAAACTGACATATGACAACAGAATTACGATATGTGTATGTGAGCCTCTACTGAATCAAGTTCTCTTGAGCACATATCTTACTAATTGACAGAAAACACACAGAAGGTAACTACGAAATGTCACTCTCTGAATCATAATGGGAACTGGAAGAGAAATGCTTAAACCCTTAAGATCCAATTCAATCCATTGTCTTCTCTCTTCACTCTTTTGCTTATATCTGTCCAAACAAGCAAATTGTATACTCTGCAGATGTTGAAGCTGACTCATTTAATGCGGCTCTATCAAATGCTTCCTTACAACTACTCATCTTCCAAATGAGAACTTTTGAGGACTCAACCATACAGAAGAACTGCTTCAGTAACTTTAATTGCACTTAATTTGCATTTTCAGTTTCCACTCAAATGGAAGCACTTTTGATTTCACAGCCAGGGCTCACACAACATAGACTGTTGTGTGAACCAATCTTATTAGGAAGAACAGTTCAATAATGACCTAAAGTGTCAGCATTACCAATCAACACTTCTGAGAAGCTCTCAGGAGAGATTTTCTGGAGTTGGGATTTGGGATGAAAACTGAGTGTTAAGTAGTGTTCCAAGAAACCACTGTCCTAGTTCAATCCACTATTAATGAATTGAAGTCTGTGGTTATATCCCAGCTCTGCTGTTTCCAATTTCCTCTTGATCTTTTTTGGTTCACAGACTGCTATTCTAAGGTCCCAGCTGGACTGTCCAGGACACTTAAAATGTTCTGCAAATGGCTTTTGTGTATTGCTAATCCTAAAGTCTGATTTTATGTCCATGTATCCCCTGGCACAGAGACTGGCTAGTTTGCTGAAGGGCATTGCTGACAGAAGATGACAGATATCTTCACATGTCCCCCCCCCCCCCCCGCTTCATCACACAGGGGAAGCCATCTTGAGCTGGCTAGATCCATCTTTCCTAATGGAAAGATAGAAAGCCACCTGTTGACCACTGCCAGCAATTTTGTGGTGATGGTAGGGTGTTTGCGGCAGTTCAACCATGGAGCTGCCCCGGAAGTACTTTTCCAGGGTGTGATGGAAGCCATCGAGCTCCATGGCTGAAGTCAAAAAATGCCATTGCCACTGTCAAATTCTTGGACTGTGTGAAGAGGTATGTCTCAAAAGCTTATGCTATAAACCTATTTCTCTCAGTCTCAAAGTTGCTATAATGTCCTTTTGAATACAGATCCAGACTAATATGGCTATATCTTTGAACTCTCTTATGAATAAATTAGGATGAGCTCTTGGTGGTGCAGCAGATTGCACCACTGAGCTTCTGAACTTGCTCACTGAAAGGTTGGCAGTTCTGCCAACATAAGTAGTACACTATATGTATATTAGAACATCATATACATATTACATTCACAAAATCAATGCTCAGTCCTATGGTATATAATGCAAAAGTATCTTACTCAATATTGTAAATCAAACATGATGACCTAAGTTTCAGCAGTCCTAAAAGGATTAAATTGGCTTAAAGGCAAACCAATTCAGAGTCTCTGCAGTTCTGGAAGGATTCCTCAGGACTCCACAGGTTTAGAATCAATGGTAAAGCCAAGGAGACAGAATCAATGCTGATGTAGATCCTGAGTAGCTGGTTATTGACTGGAGTAGGTGGTAATATAGCCGTTTACAACCGGTTCCCAGGTTTAACCCCAGTTTCGGTAACCCTTCTTCTGTGTACTACTTATGTTTTGAATCATCATTGTGTTTTGTATAGCTCATTACATTGTTTAGAATAGACATCTGTGTTTATCCAGTAGTTCTGCCAACATATCAAATCGAAAACATGCAAATGTCAGTAGATTAGTAGGCACCACTCTGGTGGGAAGGTCATACTGGCCACATGGAGATGTTTACAAACAACACTAGCTCTTTGGCTTAGAAATGGAGATGAGTACCAACCCACAGAGTCGGACATGATTAGACTTAATGTCAGGGGAATACCTTTACCTAACCTTTGAATAAATTATGCCAAAAATTCAAGATAGGTTCACCATAAGGTTGCCATGAGTTAAAAATAACTGGAAGGTATAATACCACTACAGCAACATGACAATATGTTTTATATGTCTAAAGATGTCTGGAAAGCCTTTTGAACCACCAGGCCAGAGAGAACACATTTTGAAACTGAAAGAAGTTGCTAAAATAGATTGCGAAGGAAGCAAAGGGACTTGCTCAACAAAAGAAAGGATAACACTGGCCCACACACATTTTGGTGCCCCAAATGTTAGGCCTGTTTTGGGTATATTTGACCTGATTCCAAAAATCACACCAGTTTTTCCCTATCAGCTCTAGTTATTGAGATACAGAACATGCCCCATATATCAGTCTTCATCTGCTCACCCATAGAAAATCATGATGACCATAGAGTTGATGGGGTCTATCCAATGTAATTTTCTGAATCAGCACCCCAAATAACTCCAGCAACAGGCCTAGAAACCAAGGCACCAAGATTCCTTTTTGTTGGGCTGCATGATAGATTT
This sequence comes from Anolis carolinensis, assembly GCF_035594765.1. NCBI lineage: Eukaryota > Metazoa > Chordata > Lepidosauria > Squamata > Anolidae > Anolis > Anolis carolinensis. Next base: position 236,239,721 of record NC_085843.1, on the reverse strand, counting down.
TAGTAAATATATTGAAACTTTTGAGTGTGTTTAAAGAAAAATTGCATTACATTCACATTCACATTTTTTCCTTATGTAAAGCTAGGAAGCAAGTTAAATATTGTTAGATGTTTTTGATTTTTCTCTCTCCCCTCCTTTCTTTTTTAAAGATGGGAAGGTGGCAAGATGTCAACATTAAAAATTAAATGCACTGGACATATTGGTCTTGTCACCTTCTATTCAGCCTAATTATTAATCTGCTATGTAGACAGCAATAGTTTATTAATTGTATCAATAGCTGGTGATCAATGTGACAAGTCAAGTAAAAGAGCACTGCCATTCATCAGAGTTGTCAAAGGATAATTGTCCTCATATGCAATAGGATAAGACAGAGAAAGAGCTTTTGAATGTGTTCCTCTTATCATATTTGGGTTTGGGTTAGGTGTCAACACAATTAAAAATTAAGAAGGGTGCCAATTGACTGAAAACTTCATATCCCACTATTAATTTATACCAGTATAATGTAATAGAGAAGTGAAATGTACACTTCAAAGATCCCCTTAAGTTCTTTCACATTTCATCAACGCAATCGAAAAGGACATACTCAACAGATAAGAGGAAAATCTCTGAAAATGTTGTTGTAAACACACAATAATCTGGACAGAAAGAGCAAAATACTGTGCTCGGCTGTGGCATTTTTAAGCCTTTGGAAATACACATGCACACTAGACTCACAATACATGCTTTCTCCAAAGGAAAATATTGACTTGATCCTGAAAGCATTGACAAAGTCGCAGGGCTAGGGATTCAGCTTTTAAAGATTTGGATTGGATTGAAGTCCTGGATTGCCTGGCACTATTTATTAAATTATGGTCTCTTAAAATATCTCTGAGAATTTCCCAGAGAGTTGGTCCAGAATTGTATAGCAGGTTTTGACCTATGGACTTTTTCAATGTTTACTTCCAGTTCTCTCATCCTTCTGCTTTTTCTATTTATGTTCCTTCTACTCCTGTATCTTTTGCTTCATCCCCAAAGAGTTTCATGCACCAAATATTTTATCTCATCATATTAGATAAGGCATTAATAGTGAAATTTTGGAAACAGAAGATTACAGGTAATTTTTAATATTTTAATACCTGGTTGGAGCCAAAGCAACATTAGAAGGAATTCACTCATTAGTACTGTTACAATATACAAACTATGCTAAAGGAAACCTTCTGAAGTATAATATTGTGTGCAGTTTGTTTGTTCACTTGTTTAACTGATTGATTCATTTATATGCCATCTCTCTCCTTGTCCATGATACTCATTGAAACATTTTTGAAAGCATTCACTTAGATTTAAAAAAAAACACCATGGTTCTTTAAAACCCTTATGTCTTAACTAAAACTTTTGCAAAGTACAAATATAATGGAAAATCTTCCAACTTAGCCATCTGCATGTATCAGCAGTTAACACTAAAGTACCCTAGCTTTTCAAAAATTTCCAATTGTGAGTATAGTGATGTTAGAGATAGTGGTCTTAGCATGTCTATACTCAACAGCCAATACATTTCTGGTGGGACCTTGAGGGAGAACGTCTGCCCAAGAACTGTGGTATGTAGGGATGCGTGTGTTGTGTTCCTCCCCTGTGATCCATCCATAAAGCCAATATGCTATTGTTAGGATGTAGGAAAGGCCTTCTTGGAGGCCCAACATTTAAATGCCATAAAACAAGGCTATTTGTCAAAGCTTTTGGGCTTCACTTAATTATTTCAAAATATTTTAAATCTGTTTTAGCTTGTTAATTATATTTAATTTGTTTTTAGCTTATTTAAATATTTTTTTAACATTTTAATTTTTTTTGCATTGAATTTACTTGTACATCAGACTGAGTTCATTTGATATAAGGCAGGCAGCCTGGTATAGTGGTTTGGATGATGGACTAGTATCTTGGAGATCAGGGTTTGGAGTGCCGCTTGGCCATGGGAAGCCACTGGATGACCCAAGTCCAGCTGTCTCAGGCTCAGAGGAATGCAATGGTAAAGCCTCACTTGAACAAATCTTGCTTTAAAAAACTGCCAGAGGGTTGCTATATGTTGGAATTGACATGAAGGCACACACCAACAACAACAGGAATGAAATACATATCTCTTACATTCTCCAACATGTGGGCAGCATTCCCATGATGCCCGACTGCCCTATCTTTACAAGATATTTGGATGGATGAAAAGAACCTGCTGCCTTTGAAATTTATGGAGATATTTACAAATATGCTGGTGCAAAATGTGTTAATTTTTGAAGCTAAGGAGATGATGAAAGAGATGCAAATAAAGAAAGAAGTGGCACGGTTTTGTATATACAAATACATATAAATTGCTACCGATTAGCATGTTTTGTAGGAAAATATGTATTATTATATGTATTTTTTTCTGCTCCAAATTCACTAGCTTGGAGGGAAATGCAAAAAGAGTATTCTATGGATAATGGAATGAATGAGAGCACCAGATCTGCTCAACCACATATAGATGGACTACATCCAATTTCTGTCTCACCAATCTCAGTATACCTGTCTCTTGTGACAAGTGAAGAGATAAAGCAAATGTCTACCATAGCGTCCTTGGCAGCAGCTCATATCCAGGCCCAAAATTAGTGCTGTGTGTGCATCCCTTACATTTTCACAGTTGAAACTGGGATACATGTGGCCATATAACATTGGGGTATGGTCAAGATGGAAAAAATATTTATAAGGAGTTGCAGTAATTGAGGCAATCTGAGGATGATACAGGAAAGTGGGAGGAATGAAGAGAAACAGGGACATTTTAAGAGCAGTTAAAAATGGTATGACAGAGGATAAATTGGTACTGTTGGCATAGTTGAAGACCATGTGGATAGCATATGAAAATTATCATATTCAACAAAAAGTAGTCTATTTAAAAGAAACATTTACCATAAGAGATCTGGGTAAAGTCTCATGCGGCTTACATTTGTTGGATTGTGGCCATTACCATGCTTCATATTCACAGACCGTATGTAACAATTACTGTATTTAAAGGCTTTTGTTTTACTGCATATTTGATTTTCCCTACTTTGTATGCTATGTGGATTTTCTGTATGGATTTTAAAATAAAATTATCAAACAGATGTGCTACCGAGATGCCACCCCAAGTAAAAAAATTCCAGAGAATATACAAAGCTAAATACATGCCCTGTATTGTTCATTTATCATCCTGCAAAACGAAATTTTATGAGCAGTCTCAGGGGAAATCTGCCTAATATATTTCAATGTGTACTAAATTCACTAAATAACAAAAGACCAATAGTCTAGGAGAACTATTGAATAAAGCAGAATTTTTATGTAACATAAATTATCAAGTTCACAAGCCAAAAAGGCCCATTAGAAGTAGGGATAAATGAATCTGTCAGTTTTGGTATCTTTCATGTTTCTTTTCTTTCTTTCTTTCTTTTTTTAAGAAATCTCATGTTCACTCTGCTTTGTTTATGAGGACATTTGCAAATTTTGAAAAGCTTTGAATTTTTTTAAAAAAGCAGCAGTGCAAATCTTTCTCATCTCATTTGCTTGGCAAAGCTATTCCTAGAAAAATGCCATGTTATACAGGTTGAATCTCCCTTATCTGAAATGCTTAGAACCCAATGTTCTTTACTTTTTGAGAAACTTGTATGTAGTAAATAAAAGACAGGAGGGAAAGGGGGCTAGTCACATCTCCAGCTGCCACTGAGTTTTCCTCAGGGTGCCCTGACAGTGGAGAGAGAAAACAAATAATGGGAAGGACTTTGCTCACACAAAGCCCCTATAAAAAGCAGATGTCCCACATGCTTCCCTGTCTGTCAGCACACTTTCCACCCTTTTGGCAAAGCAGCTGGGAATAGAGGGGGAAGGCCTCCTTGTGTCTTTCTCATTATTTCTGGGCAAGTATCACTCTGCAACCATCCTCATTGCCATTTCCAGTGTCTTCACACTATGGGATTGTTCTAATTTTATGTGACTTGTTTTATACTGTTTTTACCTACTGTATGTTATATGTGCACCCTGGAGTGCCTTTGTAAGCCTTCCCAGTCCCTTCGGGGAGATGGTGATGGGATATAAAAAAATAAAAATTATTATTATTTATTATATTGCTATTGGCCTGGTGAAAGGCAAGATCAGAAGCATCTGGGATGTCTGCTTTTCACAGGGATCTTGTGTGAGAAAAGTCTCTCTTTGTTTCCCCTCTTTTCTTCCCCCTATCAGGGCTATTTGAGAAAAAAACTCAGGGCTGTGTGTGTGTGACTAGCCCCCTTACCTCAAAGGTGGATGAGGCTATTGGCCAAATGTTTTGGTTTTTTGAGTAATTCAGATTTCTGAATAAGAGTAATTCAATCTGTGTCTGCATGCCTCATCACTTTTGAAAATGCGGAATTTCTAAGGAAAAAAGGGGGCATAACAACTCCAATTCAGTACCTCCTACATTTTCACACTTTGATCGATTTAAATATTTATATTGAGCACTATATCATATGACACTAAAATCAGTTTAAACAATTTAAAATTTTACTGTATGAATAAGAAATGTTTCATATTCAAAGACATATTAAACATATGAATAATCAAAAATTTAAACAATTTATTACATATATACAGACTTGGATTAAATAATTACATCGCAAAGGTACTATTTATTAATTAAAATGCATTTCTAGGATCTAAGCCCATAGTAACTTCTGCCCAGATGAATTACTATTATTTATTTATTATTTCATACATTTATATCCTGTCCTTCTCTCTACCTCATCATATGAGGCTAGAATTGGCAGCATACGCCAGTCTAACTCTGGTTGCCCCATGTGATTGCCCTCCCGGTGATCCAAGCGATGCAGGCGATGTGAGGCATGGGGCGAGGGATTCCCCACGCTTCACAGTGAAGAGGAACACTGCCACATCCTGCCACTGGCCATCTGATGAGGTCATTAATCTTTCAGTTTCACTTCCACATTTGATTTTTAAAGTCTCACATTCTCTCCATAATCATATAAGAAGTACCTTGTAAGTTTGATTCCCCCCCCCCCCCCCCAATGAAACAAATAGGGCCAGGAACGTATTGCCTCTGAGGGTGAGGCTGTATTTGATAACCAGATTCTTGGTTTGCTCATCATCCAGGGAAGCAATTCACCAGAAAGGCAAAGTGATCAAGCAATTGACTTTTGGCCTCAAATTTTATTTCTGGAGAGAAGCCTGGTCTAGATGCTGAAATGTTAGTTTTTTGTGGGGGGTAAGCAATATATTCAAGATGTGTTCTAAACAAAATGGTGAGTGAGGGAGAAAAGAGCTATTTCCGTGGCAGCTTATTTGTTTGTAAATCTTTTTTCTATTAAGCAAAAGCAGAGCAATCTTCCAAAACATAATTATTTGCCTTCTCCTGGAAACTGGGGAATCACAAAGTGTACTTTACACATCTTGAACCCCTGAAAAAACATCAGAAGAGATTCAGAATGCACCCAGAGGCAAATTCTGAGAAGCAATGTTTAGAAAAATGTAAACCTCTTAACCCATGTGTGCGTGCGTGCCTTGCTTTTGAAGTCTGATCTACTGCGGAAGGTCAAAGCCCTGTGAATCACAGCTATGTTTTGCATTCATCCCATTCCTCACAGGTCAAAGTCACTTCGCCTTGGAACATTATGCCTGATGGTTACAGGTCTTGACAATATGTGACCTTTTTGGAAATCTGTAGTTGGCAATAGGAAGCTTGGAAATATATACTTTTAGTGACATTTTCCATTGCCAGACAAAGATGAATCAGGCTGCTAGACTATCTCTAGGATTCTGGTTTGCTCAGGTTATCTTGGAACATATATTTTCCCCCATGAACTAAACAGCAGACTGTAAAAGGCCAGAAGGTTTTATAGCTGCTTGATTCCTCTATGCTTTCCCTTAGAAAAGGTTTCATTTTAAAATGTGGAATTCTGATGTGTGTCTTGCTGCACACTAAGTTTGCCCCTTCCCCCAACCCAAATTTCAGGGCTGTTAATAAGATGTGTCAATCGGTAGCTCTAGGGCAAGAGGGTCTGATATACAGATAGGAAACAGCAGGGTCACTGATAACTCCTCGGAGTACTGAAGGGGGCATCACAGCATGATTTAAAAATCCATGGAGGCCAGGAACTATGATTTGACATGTGTCTCATTCCATATATCACAGAAAGAATGACTGGAGCTACTGCAGCTCCTAGGAGAGGGAAGTATTAATTGTCCATTCCAAGCTGGTTTCCAGGTTCAAATAGAATGTCTTTTAACTACTTCTGTTCTTTATTGCTTAGTTCATTTCCCGTATAATAAATCATAAAGGAAAGAAGCTCCGCAAAGAGTTGGGGGGGGGGGAGGGTGGAGGCATGGATACTTTACAACTGGAACATTAAACTATATCTCATCTTCAAATTCAAGCCGCAGTCTACAAGTGTACATGTTATAACCATTTTTTATTTTTTATTTTACTAGTGGGGCATTCAATTTGCATCTTAAAATTTCTCCTTAGCCAATGGTTACGTTATGAGATACTGCTACTTTATTTCTTCTTCCCGCTACTGCCATCCCCAGTTCATTTCATGTAAAATTATTTCCCTTGAGAAGGGAAGAAAAGGGTGCAATGTGAAGTCTTGCATACATCAAAATGACAGAAAGGTACATAAAATAGTTAATGAGTGTCCCAGGTTCCACCCTTTCATTAGAGAAGTCTTTCATTTATTAGCAAAATTAAACCAGAATAATGTGGTCACTAGAATATGGGATTTTGCAATGGGAAACCCCGTCATTGAAGATGAGTACATGTGTACAACAGCTAGCCTAACTAAGGAAAAGTGACACCTGGGATACTAAAACATGGTATAAATATTTACCAGACTACCTCCTCCAAGACTACATTAGCGAAAGGAAAAGTTACTATAGAATGGGCTAAATCAGAAAGTCATGGGAGGCAAAATGGAAAGACTTAATTTACAGAATAAAGGGGAAAGACAAATATAAGGAATGAAACAAGATTATCCTCATGATCGAACAATTGTAATAAATACGGGAAATTTGTAAACTGTTCCCGGGGAGGGGAGGGAGGGAGAAAAAGGGGGAGGAATGTAAACATGTGTTACTAATGGAAAATGTTCTGAATGTTTGTATAATTTTATGTAGCAAAGGAAAAGTGACACCAATAGCTAAAGAAACAATCCAAGGACTTTATTGCAAGAAGGAGGTAAACTGGCCACCTTCATGCAATGGGGATCTTTGGTGACAGTCCCTTTCTCACAATGCCAAGCACATTCTACTGGTAGCCTGCATCCTTCCCATGATTAATCTGTTCCCTGATATTAAGGGCAATAAGATGCCATACATAGAATATGCAAGGTAGCCAGTGGCCATGATGGCTGCAGAGCCCTTGAAATCTTCTCTCAGTCTGTGTGCCAAGTTTGATCCAGATCCGTCATTGGCTGGGTTCAGTGTTCTCTGGATAAGGGTGAATTACAACTCCCAGATTCTCAGAGCAATCTTCCAGAAACACCTGCCAAGATTCAGGAATACAGGTGAACTATAACTCTCAGAGATAAAGGTCAATCACCCCCAAAGTCCACCATTATTCCCAGTTGGCCATGTTGAATTAGTGTGCTAAGTTTGGTCCAGAACCGTCATCAGATGGGTTCAGTGTTCTCTGAATACAGGTGAATTATAACTCCTGAATGTCAAGGTCAATCACCCCCAAATCCCGCCAGTATGCAAATTTGGCCATGTTGGGTCTGTGTGCCAAGTTAGTTCCAGGTCCATCATCGGTGGGGTTCACAGTGTTCTTACATTGCAGATGAATTATACATCCCAGTCCCTACAACTCCTATAAATCATGGTGAATTATCCCCAAACCTCTCCAATATGTTGAGTTACTTATCAATTCCTCTGTTTGCTGTGTGCCATAGGAAAAGGTAGGAAAAGGTTAAGGGAGAGGCAGATGGAGTCATGCAAATTAAGAGAGAAAGGAACACTGGGATGTGCTAGCTGCAACCTGCAATGTCCTGGGAGGGAGTGACTTAGTGGCTCCTCAGCACTGAGAACTATGGCCTGTTTGTGGAGGCCGGAGGCAGTCTGTGTGAGTGGACAGCCCTGCACATACACACATACAGATTTTCACTTTTATTATGTGTATAGATAAGAACAAAATTAGAATGCAGCAACATACCTTGGCTTATCATTCTAATTTGTTATGGAATCAGTATGTCAGGATTCCCAATCGTTTACTTTCAGGATACATTCATATATTGGGAGCAAGCAAGCAAGAGTGGTCAGCCAGTGTTTATTCTGTTTTACCATGACTTCTAGCTTATTGTCACACATGAACATCCTCATTGTTATGAGGTTAAATACTACTTTGAGGTCCTCAAAAAGAAGGATGGAAATGGGCCACATTTTTAAGCAACTGACTCCAGTTTTACAAGCAAGATTTTAAATATGTAGCGTTATTGAATATGAAGGAGTTACAGACTTAAAACTCTAAGTTACAAATCCATAAATGCAGTACAGGATGCCAGAAGCTTAAAACCATTAAAACTGACCACTAACAAATTAAAATTTAAAAAACTATTAATGGTTACCCCCAACATTCATTGTTGGAGTTCAGATATTTAAATAACAAACTTTAAAAACATTTTTGAAAATTTCATTGAGTTTGGGGCTAGAAATTAATGTAACAGATTATTTCTGAGACCTTCTCAGGGGTAAATTCAAAGCTTGTATCTCTGTGTCATGCATATTCATGAAGTCTACTCAGTTCTTCTGAGATGCCTCTCTCCTTGAAACATATTAGAAATTATAGAGGGATGTTATTATCCTCAAGGAGCACTTTGGTATTCAGGGATGTAATCCTATGTAGATAAAAGTCTGGACTTTCCCTACCAATTATATCAAGGGTTGCATTGGTTTCACAATAAGAAGGCAAGAATGCTCATAATTTTTGTTCATGTTGTCATTCAGTACAATCTGTCATCTGAAACACATTCCTAATATTTAAAAAGTGAAATTAGATATGATAATGAAATGTACTGATTGGTTAGACTCATGCTGCAGGATTTTAGAAAACAGCCAGCTCATTGTTCACATATAGATTGTTATATCAGCAGCATTGTTACCATATTGGTATTTCTGTAATAATGAGGAACAGTGGATTTGTCTAGCTGTTGTTCTTATTGTTGCCGATGGCAATATTTTACTGAAACTAGGAGATTTTTAACATTTGTTAGATATGATTGTGCTTTAGTTGGCCACTCCAATGCTGAACCCCCTGGTCACTACAACTTGGCCGGTTGGTGGAGTATTTTGTTGCTAGTTTTCAATTCTGTGGTTGATTTCATTTGTATGTTTTGTGTACTTATGTTCATTATTCATATTATGTTTAAGTTGTTGTATGGTTTCCTTTGCTATGTTGGAAATCATCCTGAGTCCCTTGAGGAGACAGGGCGGTATATAAATAAAGCTTTATTATTATTTATTATTGTTTATCATTTTCTGGTAACTTCAAAACCTTTAAAAGCCATACATTGTTCACAGAAACAATCAGACGTATGTGGCCTGGTTTCTGCAATGGATTTTAAAATGCTTGTTAACAGCCTTGCTTTGGATACGTGATAGGCAACATGATAACCAGGTATGGAATCACAATACTGTGTAAAGCATCATCTGTCATCTGGAGTCAGTTCACTTACATCTTTGGGAGGCTGTGTAATAGATATATGTCTGAACTCTCAAGTGGAATTTCTCAACTGAACCTTGGTGGCAGGCAGTGAAAAATATGAAACTAAAGTTCCATTAAGCACTTAACTTCAAAGGAAAACAGAAATGTTGCAAGGCTTTCACACAAAGCACAATGCATTTTATCTTCTTCTGTAAGGGGCAGGCATTGTTGTAACTCTCTGAAGGATGGTGATCTTATATCTGTTGAGAGTAATAGATGCCAAGCTTTACTCACCCTGGGTGTCCAAGCCATCCATGTATCTACATGCTTGTCAGATGGGAAGTCACCTACCATCTTACAAGCATGGATCAGAAGCAAGCCAAAGATGAGTTTATAAAGCAACCAATAAAAGACTGAAAATAATCACTGAATGACATTGATTCTGAAAAGATATATTCTAATTGAATGGGAATGGAAGGATATGTATCCCCCAATTTCATAAGATGGAAATTTAAGTAATTTTCATGTTGCTAAGGATACATGATAGGCAGAGGCGGTTCAACCACCAGGCCAACTAGGCAGTTGCCTGTGGCGCCATCTTGTTGGGGGCGCCATCGAGGCAACTCCTGTCTCCTACGGCCTGCCTCCGCAAGGTATTGAACTGCTTTTTCTGTTGATTTGTTGTAAAACATGATGTTTTAGTGCTTAATTCAGGGGTCCCCAAACTAAGGCCCGGGGGCCGGATGCGGCCCTCCAAGGTCATTTACCTGGCCCCCGCCCTCATTTATAATATAATATTTTTATATCAGTTTTAATAATATAATATATTATATATACATATGATATTGATAATATTATCATGTTATACAATGTAATACTAATAATAATACCATATAATAATATTAATTACATGTTATATATTACATATAATATTACAGTATAGTGGTATAGTTCAATATGGTAATATGTAATGCTAATATTGTGCTATGCTAATCATATAATATATTGTATGTACATGCAGCTGCTCTGAGTTCCCTTCAGGGTGAGAAGGGTGGGATTTAAATGTAGTAAATTAAAAAATAAATAATTTTAGACTTAGGCTCGCCCACTTGACTTGAAGGTACACAACAACAACAACAACAACAACAACCCTTATTAACTTGACTATCTCATTGGCCTGATAGGTTTATGTTGGTTAAAATTGTTTTCATTTTAAAATATTTTATTGTTCTTTCATTGTTGTTGTTGTTTTGCACTACAAATAAGACATGTGCAGTGTGCATAGGGATTTGTTCGTATTTCGTTTTCAAATGATAATTTGGCCCCTCAATAGTCTGAAGGATTGTGGACCGGCCCCCTGCTTAAAAAGTTTGAGGACCCCTGGCTTAATTTGTAAAATCTTAATGTAATTTGATGTTTAATAGGCTTTTTCTTAATCCCTCCTTATTATCAAACATTTTCGCTTATCCAATGCTTTTATTTTTCAGTAATTAATTTGGGGGGGGGGGCCCAAAATTCTGTTTGCCTACACTTGAAAAATACCTAGGGCCGGCTCTGATGATAGGGAACATAATGTCCTCATTATGTTCCCTATCATCAGAGCCGGCCCTAGGTATTTGGGAAGCTTTTCCAAAGTGCAGGAGATGTTGTTGTTTATTTGTTCAATCGCTTCTGACTCTTCGTGACCTCATGGACCAGCCCACGCCAGAGCTCCCTGTAGCTGTGACCACCCCCAGCTCCTTCAAGGTCAAGCCAGTCACTTCAAGGATACCATCTATCCATCTTGCCCTTGGTTGGCCCTTCTTCCTTTTTCCTTCCATTCTCCCCAGCCAGCATCATTCTCATCTCCAAGCTTTCCTGTTTTCTCATTATGTGGCCAAAGTTCTTTATCTTTGCCTCTAATATTCTTCCCTCCAGTGAGCAGTCAGGCTTTATTTCCTGGAGTATGGACTGGTTTGAATTTCTTGTGGTCCAAGGCAAGGACATAACAGATATGAAAGAATATTCCCAATCTGCACGCTGAGGCAGAAATCCGACAAATTGTATATACTCAGGTATAAATCCAGAAATTTCAGTAAAAATTATAGAATCATAGAATAATAGAGTTGGAAGACATCACATGGGCCATCTAGTCCAACCTCCTACCATGCAGGAAAAGCACAATCAAATTTACTCAAAAAAGCCCAGGCTGACTTATCCATGGGTCAATGTATTGTACCTTAACTCTTATATTAAAAAAAGAATAATCCCCATCTCCAAGTTAAGAGTGGCAAAGGCAAGACCTTCATCCATCCCAGGAATTCCTAAAAGTAGCACCCATTTCCTCAACTTTCTCTGTCATGGTGCAGCATCTGCCTTTTTAAAAATGTCTGGATGGGAAAACAGTTTTAGAAGAAATGAAGTACCCCTCAATTTATACATATTAAAATTAATAATTTTGGCCCCAAACATGCCAGTTTATACATGAGGTTGACTTATACATGAGTATACAGTGTTCCCTCACTTATCGCTGGGGTTAGGTTCCAGGATCACCCACAATAAGTGAAAATCTGTGAAGTAGGGAAACTATATTTATTTTAATATTTATACATGATTTTAGTAATTATTCACTATTTTAAGTCTTTATCAATGAATCGTGTGTTGATAAATCGCCTCCTTCTCCTCCCGTTGCCACTTGAGCTCCTTTTCACTCCCTTTGGCTTCTCCTTCCTCCCTTCCTTAGGCTGTAAATTGTATTTTTTTATGATTTATAATAGTCTTTTAGAGTTTTTTTTGAAAAACCACGAAACAGCGAATCCGAGAAAAGTGAACCGCAAAGTAGTGAGGGAACACTGTATATGGTAATATCTTCTATACTCCTGGCTTTAGGCCTGTGTTGTTCTTTTTCTTTTGACATGGAGGGAAACCCCTACAGGGGTTTCTTTTGACATGAAGGGAATTTAGTAGATTTTGCTGTTTAAAAAGACAAGCCCTTTGTGCCACTTTGATTAAAATCTATTATTAGTTGCCAAATTTATAACTCAAAATAAAATGGAAATAAATTTGTATGTTTTTTAAGTGTCTTCTTTCCTTGACAGAATGAAAACATAGTATTGTTAAAATGCTGAGAAACTTGAGTATATTTCCTCTGTTTTCTATAGAAACAGATGTGTCACCGTGTCATCTAGGATCAGAGAAACAAAGGGAGCTCCTGATGCAATGGGTTGAACCCTTGTGCTGGTAGGACTGCTGACTAACTGGTTGGTGGTTTGAATCCAGGGAGAATGGGTGAGCTCCCTCTGTGAGCTCTAGCTCCCCATGCAGGGACAAGAAAGAAGCCCGCTACAAGGATGGTAAAACATCAAGCCAGGTGTCCCCTGGGCAACGTCCTTGCAGACAGCCAATTCTCTCATTCCAGAAAGTGACTACCAGTTTCTCAAATCACTCCTGGCACAAAAAAATAGAGATAAAGAATGTTTTGCAGGCCATCTAGTTCAAACCCAGTTCAATAGAAGGAATCTAAAGTCTCTGTCTATCTTCTACTGAAAGGCATTCAATGCTCTTCAAAAATGTTGGAGATATAAATGAAATATTACAGAAAATTGAAATAAGGAAATGCTCACAAAAATAGACTAAATACAAAAGAGCAAAAACTAAAGCTGGCAAATACTAGAAGCACTAGGGAAAGCAGACTCAAGCAGCACAATATTTCTGGATATTTCCTTTCCATATATTGGTATGTGGTACTTTTCTATGCAGTGTTGTTGCATAGCATATTCCTCCTCCCACTAAGTCCACATTAACATAATAATAAACCCAATATCAAGGGTTTGAGAACTCCAGTTTAAATGCAGTCAATTTGCATGAATTATCGATGAAGAATTTTCATGGTGCTTGTGCTTTGATCCTAATAGTATTATGCACCGAGAGAGAAAAAGCCCAGCCTTTGTATTCAAATTACATTTTTCACAGCTTACCGTAACCTTACCAAAGTTAGGATCTGCCAATTGTATCTATGCATCATCAGTTCAGTGGAAGATTTCAAGATAAAAAGAACCATGTCTTTAATATTCCCCATCATAAGATCTTTGTTCCAAGATCTCTGTTTCCTCAGAACAATCTGACATTTCAGACATGAAAGAGACAATCTCTTCCCTACTAACTTCAATGGGTCATGCTATGCCAAGCGGCTGCACCAGAAGAGTGTTTTGTAATATATAGAACCAGGCAGTGGCGTTCAACATTTCTCTTCTATAAAAGGAATGAAAGAGAGATAAAGGAGTCTTATGGCACCTTGTAGACTAAACAACCCCCTCCCCCCCAATTATTTATAAATATGTTTGAGACTCTACTTCATACAGCTGAAGAAGTAACCTGGAGTTCATGAAAACTTTCAGTGGAACTCTCTGCCCTGGAGTGTGATGGAGACTCCTTTGAAGGCTTTTAAGCAGAGGCTGGATGGCCATCTGTCGAGGTTCTTTGAATGCGATTTTCCTGCTTCTTGGCAGATTGGACTTGGATTGGATGGCCCATGAGGTCTCTTCCAACTCTACAATTCTATGATTCTATGAACTAAAAATGTACCTCATATAAAACCAGTGATTAATGTAGGGAAAATATGATGACAGTGCTGCTTCATGTGGACAGTGGACTGGTTTGAATTGGACCTGATTCAGCTGTTCACACTGCCCCAAAGCCAAAGCAAACTCTAGAGTATCCCACAACTTTTACTGAAGCAGGGCAAAGCCAGATTAAAGGTAAAGGTAAAGGTTTTCCCCTGACATTAAATTGAGTCGTGTCCGACTCTGGGGGTTGGTGCTCATCTCCTGACATTAAGTTGAGTCATGTCTGACTCTGGGGGTTGGTGCTCTTCTCCATTTCTAAGCCGAAGAGCCAGTGTTGTCCGTAGACACCTCCAAGGTCATGTGGTTGGCATGATTGCATGGAGCGCTGTTACCTTCCCGCCAGTAGTATTGATCTACTCACATGTGCATGTTTTCGAACTGCTAGGTTGGCAGAAGCTGGGCTGACAGCAGGAGCTCACTCCACTCCCCAGATTCGAATCTGTGACCTTTCAGTCCACAAGTTCAGCAGCTCAGTGCTTTAATATGCTGTGCCACCAGGGGCTCCAAAACCAGATTAACCCAATTTAATCCACAATACTCGTTCGAAGTACTGGAATGTCATGAAGACATGCAGGAGCTAACTCAGGGTGAGTCCAAGTTTACACACATATGTAGATGAGACCTAAAATGGGAGTCCAGAACCTTAGAGCAGCCACTAAATACTCCCTCTTTTATGTTGCCATCATATGTAATAATAATAATAATAATAATAATAATAATAATAATAATAATACTTTATTTTTGTATCCCGCCACCATCTCCCCGAAGGGACTCAGGGCAGCTAACATGGGGCCAAGCCCAGAAGAAGACAAAGTGTAAATAAGTAAAATATAAAACAAAATGATAAAATACCAAAGCAGTATAAAATCAAAAATGAATTCAATCATTATTATACAAATACATACAATAAGATAAAAAGTTATAAAAACAATTGCAGTTTCACCACCAAAGGAACAAAGGAATAAAATGGGGGGTCAGAGCAAAATGTGTAATAACTAGGTTATTGGATAAAGTGCCTGGACGAGGTTTTCTAAGGTGACGTTAGGGGTAGGATGGGGTGGGACAGGGGATAAAGTGCAGAATTGCAGCATGGTTGTCAAGGGGCCTGTAGTGTCTTGTTTAATCGAAAGCAAGCTGAAAGAACCATGTTTTAAGTTGTTTGATAAAAGCAGACGGGGTTGGGGCCAGCCTAATCTCCCTAGGGAAGGAGTTCTAGAGCCGGGGGGCCACCACAGAGAAGGCTCTCTCCCTCGTCCCCACCAACCAAACCTGTGAAAATGGAGGGAACGAGAGGAGAACCTCCCCAGAAGATGTACCCATGAGAGAGGCGGAAGAGAAAGAAAAAGTCTCCCCAGAAGATTTCAATATAGACAGGCATGTATGGGAGCATCAGGGAACCTGAACCTCAAAACTATATAGGGCTTTGAAGGTCACAACCAGTATTTAAATTGTGTCCAGAAAAGAATTGGCAACCTGTAGAACTGTTCTAACAAGGGAGTTTTGATCAACAAAGAGTTGTTTCCAGATACCTTTCAAAGGCAGCCTCATGTAGACATTTTTGTGGTTGTTGTTTTTGTGTGCTTTCGAGTCATTTCTGGTTTATGGAAGCCTGTCACAGGGTTTTCTTGGCAGAATTTGTTCACAGAGATTACTTCTAAGTAAAGTGGACCCAAAGAATCAATTGCTCTATGCTGTGTCAGCATATATATAAATCTAATTGATTAAATGGGTCTGTTCTAGTTGGGGAAGTGTAACATCAGGACTTAAGTTCTTAATATTGTATTACTAAAGCTGCCCAGGTATGGAAGTAATATAAACTTTTATTACGGTCAATGACCAGCTCATATCAAGGGCACCCAGTCCCGTACATCCATATGAAATCCGAGAGGTTATATACTTCAAAAGGTATGGTATGTCAATGTAAAAAAGACTGAGAATGAAGTCAATAAGGCACATGCACATACATGAATACATAATTCCCCTTACAAATATTCCTTATTTTAGTGTGAAATTATAACATTCCTATTTTCCTACACACATAGTGACACTCCTGGATGGATATTCCTCCCCAGTTGACCAGCTAAACTTATGCGAAGGGCTAGCAGTGCCAGCTGTCATTGAATTTAAGCAACTTGGATATTTACCATGAGTCAGCCAAATGCCTCCCTACAGGGGTGGGTGGATGTAGCTGCGAAATGGAAGGCTTTTACCTGACCTTTACCAGTCTCACTTTAAAATGCTATTTTCTCCTTGATTTAAAATTGCACCGAAGATACTGTGGGTTTTTTTTTTTGAGTGGGTGAAATGACTGTTTCATTGATGTTACAGGAGTGTGGCTTGCTTCAAGAATTCCACCTGAAATTGTTCTCCCCCATAAAGACTGGCGGAGGAATTCTGACTAAAGCATTGACAGGGAAGGGACATCACTCACAGCGCTCTTTAAATTCCAAGTGCAGCACCTGCCTTTCTTTTTACAAGAGAAACAGTAGAAAGACAACTTGTCAATATTGCAAGTTACTTGTTAAGATATCACATATAAGATAAAGTAAAACAATGCTTTGGAACATGTCCTTGCAATAATCTGGTTTACTCTGTGTGGAATTGTACAGCTTAAGAAATCTCAAGAAAGCAATATCTGTTCTTTAGCTTCAGTAACCATATTCCTCGAAACAGATTTTCTACAATTCCTCCTTAACACAGATGTTTAAACCCTTGTCTTAAATGAGATTACACTGTTTGCTGATTAAACCCTGAAAGAGAAGCTGTTCTAGTCTTCTCCAGGTTCCAAAGGACAAAGAAACACTAAGATCATCAGCCAAATTCTTCTTTATCTTAATACAATGTATATTACTGCAATAATCTCGGAGTAAAATGTTTGCTAAGGCAAGATATTGACTGCAGTAGCTTCGTATCATGACTTTCTAAGAAGGGAACACCTGGTTCTTAATTTGTGCATGTTGCTTTATTGTAAGTTTAGGATCTACAAAGAAATGTACAGAATATTATGTTGTGAGCCTGAGCCACCTTGGGTCCCATGCTGTAAGAAATGTGAGATATTGAATGAATTTTTATTTATTTCGTGCCAAAAGCATTGCATAAAGAAGTATAAAACTGATAAAATAGAGGGAGTACAAGTGTCTAAATAATTTTAGACCAAAAACGGGCAACAGCGACCGCTTTGTCTGTAGCTTTAAACAATTCTTCCTCTATGCATGAGGCAGGGCATTGTGGGCAAGCATATGGATGCTGAGTTGTTTGTTCTGTTCCACAGTCGCACAAGGTGGAGGATTCTTCTAGGTAGTGCCGTTTTGCCAGGTGGTCTTTTGATCTGCCCACTCCATCTGTTCATCGACTTCCAAGTTGCCCATTCTTAGGGGACATGGAAAGAGCCTCCCTGAAGACTGAGTAAATACAGTTGGGTGTCCCCTGGGCAATGTTTCTTGTAAATGGCTAATCTTTCCAACCCAAAAGCATTGCTTTACAACATTGAGTGAGTGAGTGAGTGAGTGAGTGAGTGAGTGAGTGAGTGAATTCCTCAGTTAGCAAAGTAAATGTGTTCCTGGGCATTGCTTCTTTCATAGACAATTTTGTACCAGAATCAGGAAGATTATAGAAAAAATAGGAATCGGTTTTTACACCCAAAGAGAGAAGAACAAACTTTTTATTCTTAGCTAACATAAGCAAATGAAAACATTTTGAAACTTCTGGAGACCACTTTATTATTATTTTATTATGACACAGCAAACAAGATAGATATGCTGGATTTCATATTACAAAATCACAAGTCGAAGACTTCCCAAGTGTCTAGGACTGTGTGATGTATTTTCGGATGATGTGCGCAGATCCCAGCAGGGTGGCCTTTATTATTATTATTATTATTATTATTATTATTATTATTATTATTATTATTATTATCATCATCATCACAAAGACAAGAGTACGACATAGCAAGTAAGATAGATATACTGGATTTCATTATCATTATCATCATCATCATTATGTTTATTTATACCTGCTTTTTCTCTCCACAAGGAGACTCAAAGCAGCTTACATTAAAAGTATTTCAATGCAATTTAAAATCTATAAATCTACAAACATTAAAACAGAGTTAAATATCAATGCTATTAAAATTCATAGTTAAAAATTCATAAAAAGAGACAGTTCCAAAATGCCTCCTTTTTCTTTCACCAGTCTCCATTTTTCTTATGATCTCCATTTTGGTGATAATATATTGATCTGTGCTTTTTGTAACATGCTATGAGTAGCTGGTAAAGTAGGCTTATCTGTTTTCTCATTTTGTCTCTGTTTTGCTGTTCATCCTTACTCAAGGGATTCTGGAGGCAGCTGCTTTTTGCTTTCTCTGCTGTAGGCAAGCACACAGCTGAAGTACGATCAGCTACATTATGATCTCACTCTTTCCAAGTTCCATATTTCATTGCATTTGATGCTATAATTCTGCACGCCAAAATCTGTGTTTTTCTAGCATTGCTTCATCATTCTTTCAATTATGGTACTGTAAAAAACCTCCCAACTAGGCAGGAAAAGTGGGGTTGGATAGTTCTAAAAAGACCTTGCAAAAATGAGTTCCTTTTTAGAAGCTTTTATTTAATCTAAGGTAAACCCACATTGGAGCTCTCGGTGGCACAGCGGGTTAGACCACTGAGCTGCTGAACTATCTGACTGAAAGGTCGGCGGTTCATATCCAGGGAGTGGAGTGAGCTCCCGCTATTAGCCCCAGCTTCTGCCAACCTAGCAGTTTGAAAACATGTTAATGTGAGTAGATTAATAGGTAATATTCCAGCGGGAAGGTAACAGCACTCCATGCACTCATGCCAGCCACATGACCTAGGAGGTGTCTATGGACAACGTCGGCTCTTCGGCTTAGAAATGGAGATGAGCACCAATCCCCAGAGTCGGACACAACTAGATGTAATGTCAGGGGAGAACCTTTACCTTAACCTATACCCACATTTAGATTTTAGTCTGCCTTAATAAACATATGTGTCTTTGTAGGTCATTCTGAAATCAAATTCTATTCTGGTTACAAGGAAGCCATCACATCTGCAACGATATATTCCAATGGCAAATAACAGTATCAACAGGTAAAGGGGGGAGGGAATCATGCATCTGTATAAATACGTATCCATGACCACACACACCATCTCTGGACCCTTTCTGCCTTCTGTGAGTGAAGCAATTGCAATGTCTCTTATTAGTGGATACATTATGTATTTAGCTCACAGGTAAATCTCTCTTACCATGCATAGAGCTTTGACTTATTTCATCACAGTCGCTGAGCGACATTGCCATCTATAATTACTAGCAGGATTTAACATAAAGTCAATATAAAAATATTGGAAGAGCAACCTCCCTCTGAATTTAAAAAGCCACACTGTGGAAAGCTGTTAGCTAAATGCATCACTATGCCTGGCATTGCTACACAATTAGCAGATCCAATCATTTAGCTCTCCAGACTTCTATTAAATGCAATTATTATTCATTTATCAAGAGCAGAAAACCCCACTTCACGACACAAGTTAAAATGCAATTAGGTGCAGTAGGGTAGAACAAATTTCTCAGCAGAGAACGGGTTACAGCAGAGACCCAAGCTTCATGAGGCTTACTAGTCAGGCTCATCATTCTCTTAGGACATAATAATGCCACTAAATATGCTGCATCATTAGCAAAATTACATAGCTAAAGAAGGGCAATATTAATAGAGCTCTGTAACATTTTATAGGAATAGCAACTTGTTAAACATCACTAGGAAATAATTGCACTACTGACGGATGCATGAACTCATTATGTTTCGAGCAACAGAAGCTGAGCAAGCTAATCACTTTGGAAAATTCCTCAAATTATTATTCCTACCCTTACCTCGTGGATGCAGGGAGCCAGCTTTCAGGTTTCCCCCTTGAATTTCTCATACTACAGTACGATAGAAATAGAGGTACAATTGCGTGACTGGGCAAGAATGGCAGCATTTGGTCTATGTAGCAAAACACAATGAGCTATCTAATTACTGAGCAGAGGTACTGAATGTGTACTTTCCCCATTCTCCTTGTTTAATATACAATCATGTACATGAAAGCTGTCAGAGAATATGCCAAATGGTGACAGTGCTACTCGGTGCTTATCAGCATGGCTGGTAGCTTCCAGATTAGTACAGTTGTGATCTGTTTTGGATTTTCATCCAGATTTTAAAAGAGCTTTCCAAAGTGCTAATGCTTATTCCCAAAACAGATTTCTCTCTTTTAAAGTACAGAATAAAATCTGGGAGGGATTTACCATCACACTGTCAGGACCCTGGCTGCAGAGCACCAATAACCTTACACAGAGGCCAGTCTCTATCTAATATCTTTATTAAAGAAATATATAAAATCAATAAAAACAAGTGAAGAATATAGTTCAGAAGCAGACCTTTCAGATAAGGTCAAATATAGTCCAGAAATGTATTGTCCAATATAAGATATTAGAGTTCAAAGTTTTAATCCACTTGACCGAAACACACACTTTGCCAAGCAATAGTGTGGGGAAATAACAGAGTCTTTAAAGTCCAATGAAGCTTGACAACAAGGCTGGAAATAAACTTGATTCTCGACTAGATCCGTGACTGGAGGCAAGACGAACATGAAGCATGAAACAGAGTCCATGGTAAAACCGTGAGACAAGGCAAGGCTTGAAGCTTGATCCGGGAAGCAAGGAACTGGGATTACGAAGTCCACACACGATCTCTCTCCTCAAGCTGACCAATTGACTCCGCAAAGTATCCCTCGCACCAAACACCTATATTGGGTCTCGTTTTCCCGCCAACAGAACTCTTTCCCTAGAGAACGAGAAGCGAAACCCAACTCTGTCCAGATGCATGACTCCTTAGAATTTCCCAAGGGAAGTAGACCTAATCAGCCATTTGTTTGGCAGCAATTCTCAGGCTTCTGCGATTAGCCTCCCTGGCTCCCCTATCTTTAGAATAATTTTCCCTCCTGGAAAACGGGGGGGGGGGGAGTTATGCCCAAGGCCTGTTTGGCTGAATTATTGTGGGCAAACATCAACATCCTGCAGGTGAAGAGGCTCCGGCTCTTGCTGAACCGGTGAAAATCCCATGTTTTCCTCTTCGTCTGCCACAATAGTACTAGGAACAGGACTACAAGGCCCATGAGTCATCACACACATTGACATAGGAGTTACCAGTCACCACTGGTACATAGTATTTAGTAGATAAATGAGCTGATAGACACAGGCTCTATGTACATACTTGCTGAATAAATTGCACTTTGTCTGTCATATATGCACATGTAGCTTGAATAATAGAATAATAGAGTTGGAAGATACCACATGGGCAACAACTTAATCCAGGCAAGATAAAAGTTGATCCTGGTTAGTTGAAAAGCAGATCAGGGAACAGGGATTCAACGTGTGGTTACACTTCCCCTAAATATCAGTTTTGCAGCTTGGATGTGTTCCTGGAGTCAACCATGAGCATAGAAGCTGAGACTTCAGGAGTAGCTGGAATCACAGTGTACAATACGTAAGTCAACATATAGTTACGTAGCAGAGGTACCAAGAAGCCTTGTTAAATGAATTGCAAAGATATGTAATCAATACTCCCCAACTGGTGTTGTGGTGCATAACAAGACTAATGAACAAAAGGAGCACTGTATATGGGGTGTGAAATTCAGGAAATCCTCCTGCCATTTTCGGTGTCTGGTTTTTGGCTGTCCCCAATTCCATTTTTTGTGAACTACCCGAAATCAGGAGGGAGAAAATACAGTTTCAGCTGGAAGTTTTGTTTTCACTCTGGGAAGATCTGGCCCTTTGGCAGCAATGGGGGAAGTTTTGAGGCTCCCCTTTCCATCATTTTTAGGGCTATTGGGATGAGAATGGACACACTTGGTAGACACATTTACTATTGCAAGCCCCCCCCCCCCAAGTTTCAGAACGTTTGAGTCACCTGCTGATTTTTAAGAAATTTCTTAAACTTTCTAGAAATAAAACCTCCTTTTAAAAAAACCAAAAAGGCATCAACTGGAACTTTTCCACAGTGGCAGTACAGGAGCAGCAACAGGGCATTTTTCTTGCCAACTATCATAAAGTTTTTTACTAATAAAAACAAATACTGTTCCTAAGCTTTTGCATTTCAAGCCAGGAGTACAAACAAGCAAGAAGGTGGGGCAGGGAAGGGGAATGAATGAATAAGTCAAAGAGGTGAACAACAAGAAGAAAAGCCTTTGGGGGGGGGGGTAAAAATAAATTTAAAATGTTTTTAGGGAGAAGGAAGGTGCAGGACAGAGTACAGTAGCAAGAAGATAAATAGGAAAAATATTTAAACAGCCTCCAAAAATGCCCTTTCACACACCCCAAATGCACACTCACCCTCTCTTCCCTAGCAAAATAGTAAAAAAGGAACTGAAATATATTAAACTAAGAAAATTTAATAAACTTGCCAAAGGAAAATATTGGAATTGACTCCAAAAGCAATCCTAAGCAACGATGGCACTGAGATAGAACACGGAGCTAGCTAGCACACAATCTGTCTCTCTCAGAAGTGAGGACGCCACAGGAAAATGGAGGAACTCACCCTGATATATATAGACCAGCTTGGCAAAAAGATACGGGATCTGGTTTTTTGCTCTGATTGGCTTAGGCAAGGCATGCACAGGTGCTGCCAAAGTGCAACAGAAACCAGCCAATTTTGATTGCTACGTGGTCTGGTTTTGCCGTGTCAATTCAAGCCCCATTGCCCATCCTGTTTCTGGGGGTTCGGTTCACGAATCTGCCAGATTTCCCAGACCCCGTTTTCAAAAATGGCACCATGCACACACTTAGCACTGTACAATAGGATAAAGGCACACCCACTTACAATGCACAACTGTCACTTTGCTGGTTTCTTTATGTAGGAATGTAACCCTAGCCCTTTCCTGGATATGGACATTATGGAACCCCTGCAGACTTAAGTCCACTTATGAGGATGTAAGTCTCCGATAGGATTCTGGCCAATAGCAATAACAACCACCTTTTGTGAACAGGGCATGTTAGGCCATTCTCTAACCTCTTGCACCTCTCCAGAAGCAATATCTGGAAAGTATATCAGAACAGAAACATTTTCACTTGCCAATGAAAGGAAAACAAGGATGGAATCATCACATTCCTACTAGGTAGCTCCTAAGCTGGGAACAGTCTCCAGGAAGGCTCTCTCCTACCATCTTACCAAAGAAACCAGGAAGCATGGTAAGACTGAGATAAGAGCCTCTTCTGAAGATTTTAACCAGTGATTCCCAAACTTTGGTCTTCTGGGTGTTTTCGGCTTCAACTCCTAGAAGCCCCAGATAACTTGATCGATAGTCAGGAATTCTAAGAGTTGAAGCTCAAAACATCTGTAGCACTGACATTTAGGAACCACTGACCTTTGAGCAGGTTCCTACAGGGAGATATAGTTTTTCAGACGGTCTGAACCCAAGTCATATAGGACTCGAATTGTCATTAACTAGCATTGAAAGATGCTTATATGTTATTAGGGACTTATATGGAGACTATCAACCACAATCAAAGAAATTCCTTTTTATCAATAGGCCAGGGTGGATCATATGATATTCTACACTTGATATAAAATTTCCCAGGCA
Organism: Anolis carolinensis; assembly: GCF_035594765.1. Lineage (NCBI taxonomy): Eukaryota > Metazoa > Chordata > Lepidosauria > Squamata > Anolidae > Anolis > Anolis carolinensis. Next base: position 236,215,842 of record NC_085843.1, on the reverse strand, counting down.
AAGCTTTCTCATTTACCTGAGCAGGTGAGAGATGTTGCAAAGACTGTCTTTGCCTTATTTTCCATCACTTCGACAACTTTGGATAAGGGCTGCTTTATCAATCTGGTTCAGATATAGTACTCAATTTTAGCTTTACATGGACAAACATTGAATTTGTGCACTCCACTTTTTCCAGCATCTTAAAAAAGATGGAAAGCTGTCTCATAAAGCCCAGTTTTTATTTTCAATTAAATATCATTTATCATTTTGTTAAAATCCCAAAGTTTGGTTAACTGTGGTTTAGGGAAACAAGTAGAGATTAGAAACCATGCTTTGAAGTTGGCTTTCCCTCTCTAAACCATTGTTAATCAGCTTAACCACTGCTTATCCATTACATTTTGGCATAACAATAATTCACAACTACTTAAAAATGGAAGCCAGGCCAAAATGCAGTCCCATTGGAGCTGAAAAATGGAAATAGAAGCCATAAACAGTTTATATCTGTTATATCTCATTTTGCCAGAGATTGGTCATCCTTCAAGGCTGGTTATATCACACTATGGAAGAAACATGGAAGAAAGCCTATACTGTGGCTGTACCCAGATTCTGGAAGTTTTCAACATAGCAACAACATCTGGCACCTACCTTAATAACCTCTTTGTTCTCCTTCAAAACTCATATATTTAAATACACATTTGTTAATTCATCTGACTGGTGTTGGGAGTTTTAACTGCTGCTCTATCTGCTTTTACAGCCAAGTATTATTTTATTTCTCACTGCCTTATATCTGGCTGACTTGATAATGTTTGGTATTTTATACTACCAGTTACTTTGGGCACTCTTGGATGGAAAGGTAGGATATCATATGGCAATAAATAAGCTGCATAGAAGATGGGTCTAACAACTAGGCGGAGTAGGAGTGTGGGGAAACAGATGAGCATTAAATTAAAGCTCCCTTGTTCAGTTGGATGAGCAAATGAGTTATTACTTTCCATATACATTGAGACTGCATCCTGTGTCTCTTTTCCTGGAAGGTAAAACCATCTTAATTTAGTGGGGCTAGCTAAACAAATACATGAGTTGTTTTAAATACAGGAAACAACATTTCCACAGAGAGTTCCTTAACTGACCATTATTTATCGAACCTCCTGGAACACAGCAATATCTATCTTTAAAGGATGCAGTGTGACTCAAAAAACGGTCCTTAGTTGCTTTTATAGAGCAGTAGACCTTAACTATTCTAGATTCTGAGGAGGTTATACATATTCTCCATTACTCCTATCTTCTGCTTGAAACTGAAAGCAGAGTACAATCTCTGTATCTCTGGGGGACCATTCCTAAATTTACTATGGAAACTAAACTATGGATAATAGCAAAGTCTACTGAAATAAACAATTTCTGCTGGAAGTTATCATAGAGTTACATTGTAAGCCCTAGAACATTCCTAGAGATATAACCTCTTTAAGAATTTGTGAGGTTCCTGTCATAAAATATATTTCTTTAAAACTGAAAACTAGTCTTGAAGTCTTCTTGAGGCTGCCGCTTTTAAAAGAAGTACAAAACAGATTGTGGTGCTAGTGTCAGATTATGCTTTTTTGTGTTAACTCTTTAGGAATGTCTTAGGGCCCTTCCAGACAGGTGCTATATTCCAGGATCTGATCCCAGGTTTTCTGTTTATCCCAGATTATCTGGCAGTGCGGACGCATATAATCCAGTTTAAAGCCAAAAACCTGGGATCAAATCCTGGGATATAGGGCCTGTCTGGAAGGGCCCTTAATGCTTTCCCCAAAGTCCTGAAAAGAAGGAACTTTCTTCTGCAGGCAAGCAAATATCTGGAATCTTGAGGAAGAATACCTCTAATTATGAAGCAATTGAGAACAGATTGTCCTGTCAGACTTTATGTTGCTGTTAGGATTATGAGCTGTCGACTGTGAAAGAAAGTGTGAGTGTTAAATTGAATGGCTATATTTCCAAAATATCAGGATTAATTATTGATACACTTTCAGAAAACAATTAGATTAATATTTATACCCTGAGATAAAACAATCAGAAAGGGATCATACAGGTTATTTGACAAGAGATACTTGGATTGCAGTCTTGACTATTGCAACAATTTCTCTAGATTAAGAAGAAATTTCCCTGTAGAATACGCTAGATAGAACAAAAAGTTTATTGAAAACATAATGAAAGAAACATGATTAAAAACACAATAACATCTTGCTGATAATTATTTCATCATACCCACAGAAATGAAACTATTTTACAGATACAATGAAACACATCAGCAATATAAAAGCAATCAAATAAATTGGAGGAATAGCTAATGTAAGATGTTAGCATATTAAAGGGTAGGCCCACTGGGCAACCATTCATACAGAGGTATAAACTTTAAAATTTACAACTATCTTATGGATGACAGCATGTAAAATAAATAATTTACTGAAAACAAAGGCGGTTCAATTAATGCAATGGGGAACAGACTTCGGGGGTGGGGTGGTGGCGGCCTTTTTGGGGGCTATACCTTTCTGAATTCTCAGCTAACATAGCTAAGGAAAAAGAAAAAGAAGAATGTCAGTTCTGTGCTTTACAGAATACAAACAGACAAACTTTAAAGAATACAAACAGCCAAAGTGTATTTAGGTGAAACCATTAAGGCCAGACTCTACAATGATCCAAAGAAGTTTTTTAAAATAAACTTTTACTCTGCAAAATTGTTCCAGGGAATGTTACCAGCAGATATAGTGATAGGCTGGAGTTTTAGGAGGAATAGGGTTGTTGTATGTCTTTCAGGCTGTGTGGCCATGTTCCAGAAGTATTCTCTCCTGACGTTTCGCCCACATCTATGGCAGTCATCCTCAGAGGCTGTGTGGCATGGATAAACTAGGCAAGAAAAGGAAAAAATATATATATCTGTGGAGAGTCCAGGGTGTGGCAAGAGTCCTTTGTCACTGGGAAGCCAGCATTAATGTTTCAGTTAATCACCCTAATTAGCATTGGAAAGGTTTTGTCTCTTGCCTGGGGGGCATCCTTTGTTCAGTCATTGGCGTCCTTGGGTCTCCTCTGCCCTCAGAGTGTTGGTTCCCATCTACTGTTTTGATTTTTGACTTTTTTAATACTGGTAGCCAGATTTTGTTCAGTTTCATGGTTTCCTCCTTTCTGTTGAAGTTGTTCACATGCTTGTGGATTTCAATGGCTTCTCTGTGTAGTCTGACATGGTAGTTGTTGGAGTGGTCCAGCTTGTCAGTGTTCTCAAATAATAGACTGTGTCGAGGTTGGTTCATCAAGTGCTCTGCTATGGCTGACTTCTCTGGTTGAATTAGTCTGCAGTGCCTTTCCTGTTCTTTGACTCTTGTTTGGGCGCTACGTTTGGTGGTCCCTATGTATACTTGTCCACAGCTGCATGGTATCCAGTAGACTCCTGCAGAGGAGAGAGGGTCCCTTTTGTCTTTCGCTGACCGTAGCATTTGTTGGATTTTCTTTGTGGGCCTGTAGATAGTTTGTAGGTTGTGCTTCTTCATCAGTTTGCCTATGCGGTCAGTGGTTCCCTTGATGTATGGTCAGAACACCTTTCCTCTGGGTGGATCTTTGTCTTGACTCTCATGGCTTGTTCTTGGCCTTGCAGCTCTTCTGATGTCTGTGGTGGAGTATCCATTGGCCTTTAGGAGGAATGTTCGTCATAGGTTGCAGTCATCAAGTTCAGCATGTATAACAGGCAAGGGCAAACATTGTCCCTCCAGGTGTATTGGCCTTCAACTTCCACAATTTCTAACAGCCAGTAAAATGGCTGGGATTTCCAGGAGCTGAAGTCCAAAACACCTGGAGGGACAAAGTTTGCCCATGCCTGATGTATAAGAACAAAATGAGAAGACAACATTAGTGAACACATGTTCAGAAAGCGAAGCAACCTTTAATGGAGCAGCCTCTTTTAAGGACTGTTTTGTTTTAGCAGACAGGAAATAGACTCCTTATAGTGTGTTTCCTGTCAGAAGCATTACTTTCCAATAACAACAACAACAACAACAACAACAACAACAACAACAACAACAACAACAACTTTATTTTTGTATCCCACTTCCATCTCCCTGAAGGGACCCGGGGCGGCTCACATGGGGACAAGCCTGAACAACGTAATTTAAAACATAGATCAGTAAAATTAAAACATTATAACCACATAAAACAACATCAAACAGCTATTTAAAACCTGGACAGTACTGGTTACTTCCCAAGGGTTAATTACATGCTTGAGTTGTAGACAAAAAGTAAACAATCTCACATGAACATGGGTTATTTTGCAAAAAGATAGAATTGGTTTTCATTATTTTGTCCTGATAGAGTGGTCCAGTAGAACAGAGGCCCCTTCTACGCTACCATATAAAATCCAGATTATCTGCTTTAAACTAGGGCCCTTCCCAAACAGCTGAATAAAATCCCACATTTTCTGCTTTGAACTGAGATATATTTTTTATTTTTTATTTTTTTATTTTTCAAACTTATATGCCGCCACTCCCCTAGGGCTCGGAGCGGCTTACAAGAACCGACTAAAATCAACAATTTAAAAACATTTTAAAACATTTTTAAAACATCTTAAAAAAAATCTTTAAAACATCCTAAAAGCACCTTTTAAAATATCAGCAACAGAACTCAAAAGCCTGCCGAAACAGGTGTGTCTTACATGCCCTGCGGAAGGCCAACAAGTCCCGCAAGGCACGGACTTCAGGTGGCAAGGTGTTCCACAGAGATGGCGCCACTACTGAAAAGGCTCTGCGTCTAGTTGCAGTTAGACGCAAGGTCTTAAAACTGGGGACTTCCAGCAGGTCTTGGTCCTCAGAACGGAGGGATCTCTGGGGTTTGTAGGGGGTGAGGCGGTCCCTCAGGTACATCGGCCCTGGACCATGTAAGGCCTTGAAGGTAAGCACCATCACTTTGAAAGTGATCCGGTGCTCAACTGGTAACCAGTGCAGCTGCCGTAAGATTGGTGTTATGTGGCATCTTATCGGGACTCCCGCAAGGAGCCGGGCAGCTGCATTTTGCACCAATTTGAGCTTCCAGATCACCGACACAGGAAGGCCAATGTAAAGGGCATTACAGTAATCCAGTCTCGAGATGACTGTAGCCTGGATCACTGTAGCCAGGTTGTCCCTAGATAGATAGGGGGCTAGCCGTCTAGCCTGCCGAAGATGAAAAAAGGCAGTTTTGGTAACGGCGGAGACCTGGGCCTCCATCGTCAATGAAGGGTCCAAGAGGACTCCCAGACTCTTTACTAGTGAAGACGGGCGTAGCACTTCGCCATCCAGGGTTGGTAACTGGATATCCCCACTGCCCGGTCGGCCCAGCCATAGGATCTCCGTCTTTGCTGGATTCACCCTCAACCTACTGGAACGCAACCATCCAATAATGGCCTCGAGGCACTGGTGAAAACTGTCGGGTACAGACTCCGGTTGGCCTTCCATCTTTAACACAAGTGGAGTGTCGTCAGCATATTGATAACACTCGAGCCCGAAATCTCGGACCAGCTGAGCAAGTGGTTGCATATAGATGTTAAACAACAGAGGGGAGAGAATGGCCCCCTGAGGAACCCCACAATGTAGAGGGGACCTCTCAGAGACCAGGCCTCCCCTCTCCACTCGCTGTCCACGGTTGTGAAGAAAGGAGGCCAGCCAATTTAAAGCTGTCCCCCTAACTCCAGCAACGGCAAGGCGGTGGGTCAGAAGATTGTGATCGACTGTGTCAAATGCTGCTGTGAGATCCAATAACACAAGCAACACCGACCCGCCCCGGTCAAGCTGGCATCGGAGATGATCTGTGATGGAAACCAATACAGTCTCTGTCCCATGCCCTGCACGGAAGCCAGACTGGAAAGGATCCAGTCCGGCTGTGTCGTCTAGGAACTGTTGCAGCTGCACCGCTATATGGCAGTGTGGCCTCAAATAACACAGATCAAAGCAGATATTGTGGGATTTTCTGCTTTGATATTCTGGAGTATATGGCTGTGTGGAAGGGCCCTAGATTATATGGCAGTGCAGACTCATATAATTCAGTTTAAAGTAGATAATAAGAAACTGGATTATATGGTCAGTGTAGATGGGGCCAGAGTGTGAAGATAATATTTAATTTTTGGTAAGAGTCTTGGAGAAATACATGAAAGTACTTTTTCCATCCCTCCAGTTTCTGGAAAGAAAATGCTAGTTTTTATGTACTATATACTATATTCTTATTCTTATTATTTCTTACCGATGATTTATCGAGATGGGGAACAACAACATATTAAAATACAACACATACCACTAATTAAAAGAAAATAATATCAGTTAAAAACTCATAAACCAGTTAAAGCATAGCATCAGATTTCTTTGTTCACTTTCCTTAGACACTCCCTAAAACTCTCCTGCTTTTGATTGTCACATGGGACTATGCTTGGATGTTGGAGATGTAAATATATCCCTTGGGACATGAAAGCTCCTAGTGCAGAGATGGGCAACAGTAGAAGACTAGTGGGTCACATGAACCTCCCACAAAACATTAGAGGTTCTCACTCCCTCCACACTGTATTCTTCAGTACTTTGAGAAATTTTCTTCGTGCTGAAACATTTTTCAAAAGTCATTAACAATTGAAAACTTATTCTGCACAAAATTTGTGCATGGTGTTTTGCACAAAAAAACCCCCAGCATTTTCTTTGTGGAAAATAATATTTCAGTGCAGATATGTTAATTTCTATACAGAAAATGCTGTTTTCTGCAAACAAAGTGCCAATTTTTATACAAATGAACTAGGTGTAGATTTTACATAGAATACACCCTAAACAATAGGATTTTTTTGTGCAGAAACAGTAAATTTGGTTTGGGAAATTACTATTTCTGCATTGAAATATTAATTTCCAACACAGAAAAATCTGTTTTCCATTCAAAAAAACAATACAGTATGTGGATTTTACAATTGTCAATTCTTGTCAATTCAGGATGTTAATCATTTTTCAAACATTTCTTTCAATTCTTACATTGCATTTAATTCTGTCAAAAGAGGTTGGGAGAGGAAATCCCCTCCACAGCTCTTAGAGATCATTTTGGTGCATATGGGAGCAATATTAATTTTTTGTGGACCACTTTAATCGGGTACTAAAAAGAATGTGTGCACTGTCCTGGATTGCTACACAGCTATAGATGTAACTTGTGTCTTGGAGTCCCGGGTGGTGCAGCGGGTTAAACTGCTGAGCTGCTAAACTTGTTGACCAAAAGGTTGGTGGTTCCCAGGGAGTGGGGTGAGCTCTTGCTGTTAACCCCAGCTTCTGACAACCTAGCAGTTTGAAAATATGCAAATGTGAGTAGATCAATAGGTACCACTCTGGCAGGAAGGTAAAGAAGAAAGTGCAAAAGCTGGGTTGCAGTTAAACATCAAGAAAACCAAGATCATGGCAACTACACCTATTGATAACTGGCAAATAGAAGGAGAAAACATGGAGGCAGTGACAGACTTTATATTTCTAGGTGTGAAGATCACTGCAGAATGCAGATGCAGACTACAGCCAGGAAATCAGAAGACGTTTACTTCTTGGGATGAGAGCAATGGCCAACCTTGATAAAATAGTGAAGAGCAGAGACATCACACTGGCCACAAAGGTCCACATAGTCAAAGCAATGGTATTCCCCATAGTAACCTATGGTTGTGAGAGCTGGACCATAAGGAAGACTGAGCGAAAGGAGATAGATGCTTTTGAACTCTGGTGCTGGAAGAAAATCCTTAGAGTGCCTTGGACCGCAAGAAGATCCAACCAGTCCATCCTCCAGGAAATAATGCCGAGCTGCTCACTGGAGGGAAGGATATTAGAGGTAAAGTTGAAGTATTTTGGCCACATCATGAGAAGACAGGAAAGCTTGGAAAAGATCGTGATGCTGGGGAAAATGGAAAGAAAAAGGAAGAGAGGCTGACCAAGGGCGAGATGGATGGACGGTATCCTTGAAGTGACTGGCTTGACCTTGAAGGAACTGGGGGCGGCGACGGCCAACAGGGGGCTCTGGCGTGGACTGGTCCATGAGGTCATGAAGAGTCAGAAACGACTATGCGACTGAGCAGCAGCAGCCTAGTTTTAAGATTTTCTCTAAAAGAGAAGTGTATTGACAGATGCCAGATGAAAAAATCTAAAAGTCAGAGCAAAGCTGCAGCCAGAAAAAGTGATTCTAAAACCTTAACAGCTCCTTACTCAACATAAATACAGATAATCCATAGTTCTACTGACAAAGATAAATCTCAGTCCCTTTTTGGTCTTTTTGTGCATCCCGAAGATTTGGAAAAGAATGAGATTCCATTTCCTGCCAAAAAGCTGAGTCTGAGAGAGGGCTGCTTCCCCATGACAGCTGATTTGTGCCAATGGGTGTTAATAATAATATTAATAATAACAATAGTACTCTGGGGAAGACCCAAACATTTTAAAAGCTAGTGGGCTAAAAAGAGTTGAAATACCCTCAGTGTGTGACGATTTTCACCCCTGTAGCCCAAAAACCGAGCGGGGAGAGGAGGAAGCCTCGGAAGCCCTCCCATTGCAGCCAATGGTTCAAAAAAAAATTCAGTATTTTTTGTAAGCCAGATGAAAATTCTGTTCGTATAGGCACCCCACTTTCGGCAGTGGGAACAAATACGAAAATGAGACCAAACGAATGAAACTACACCAAATTAACAGCAATTCCATACAAAAGCACAACACTAATATACACTAGCCCAATATCCATGTGGGATGTGTTCCCGAACTTTGTGTGGGTATGTGAAATTGTGAGTGATAATGAACTCTATTGAAATGAAGGACTTCTTGCCCTAAAATACCATAGAATCATTCTAGACCTAGAAAAAGCCAAGAGAGGGCATATTATATTGGATGTGGATAAATGCATCTGTAGATACCAGCCCCATGGTTACAGGAGTTGTATTATATACAAACATTGGATCTGCACTGACTTCCAGGTGTGTGTGCCTATATCATAAGATGCTATGATCCCTCCCCCTCCCTACTCCCCTCAGTCTACAGAATTTCACGTTATAAACAGGTTTGCTGCCTAGGACACATCAAGAGCTGATCGCAGTAGGGCTTTTTGCCCATTCCTTGTTGCAAAAGGCCTTTTCAACATTTTCCAACTTCAGAATTATTTTATTTGAAGTGCTGCCAGTTATATGCATGCTGGCCACTTTTTTTCTTCCCCGTGATGTCTGTGAGATCTTATGTAGAAAGTTCTCTGTCAGTATGGCTTGTAGCCATTACTATGGCTGTGAAAGTAGCTAGTATTTAGCTAACAGCCACTCTTCTCTCAGAAAAGCCTGTGGGCTGTTTCTCTTGAAATGCTGTACCTGATGACATTTTGACATCTAGCAAAATTGAAGGGCGGGCATTCTAATGTTGAAAAGCTGTCCATTCTTGTATTAGGCAATGTTGAGTCATTTAGCCATTTCTAAATAACAAATAGCAACCCTGTTGCTTACACATTCTGATTTCTCAGTGTGAGAAGTGAAATAAGCCTATGTGTTTTGCCCAGTTGTTGCTAACAACAATATTTAGCATTCACATAGCTGTAGATTTCTACTACTGGTATTTCAGACAAGGGCCATTTGGATTAATGTAACAAACAGTCACTGATATGTACCGCAGCTATTGTAAAAATATAATAATATCATGGACATGAATCTATGGCTAAGCCGAGATTCAAACAAGGGAAAGGGAAACAGAATGCATGCTGACCTTTGAAGACTAAGGCAAAGGCTAAGATCTAGGATTTTTTAAAAAAATAATTTATCTTGACTCCAAATAACCTTGCTGAAAATGTCACCTATGTTTTCCAACCCTGAGAATGAGTCCACAAAACAAAGGCAATACTTCTGGTACAAGATACTCTTCTACTCATCTGGCAGCTTGGAATTATTTAAACAACAGCAATGAAGTATCCAGTGTGCTCACCTAAAATTTCTTACACATTGATTATATTATCGTAGACCCCTTCCACACTGCCCTATATCCCAGGATCTGATCCCAGATTATGTGGCAGTGTAGATTTATATAATCCAGTTCAAAGTAGATAGTGTAGATTATCTGTCTTGATAATCTGGATTATATGGCAGTATAGAAGGGGCCTGGGCCTACACTGCCATATAATCAATTTCAAAGCAGATAATCTGGATTTTATATGGCAGTGTAGTATTTATTTATTCATTTATTACATGCATTTATACCCCGCCCTTCTCCCCGAGGGGACTCAGAGCGGCTTACATTCTGCCACGAGGACCAGCAACAAATATACTATAAAAACAAAACAATTAAAACATGATAAAAACATGATAAAAAATATACAAAAATTAAAACGCTGCAAAGCAGTGAAATTGCACCATCCTCAGTCATTCACTACTGCTACAATTACAGATTTGCGACCCGATTACAACAGCCAATGAGCTTATTCGCTGAATGCCTGGGAGCAGAGCCAAGTTTTTAGTTTTCTTCTAAATCCCAGGAGGGATGGGGTTTGCCGGATATCGCTGGGGAGGGAGTTCCACAGCCGAGGAGCCACCACCGAGAAGGCCCTGTCCCTCGTCCCCACCAGCTGCGCCTGCGAGGCAGGTGGGATCGAGAGCAGGGCCTCCCTGGAAGATCTTAAGGTTCTAACGGGCTCATAGGAGGAGATACGTTCGGATAGATAAGCAGGACCAGAACCATTTAGGGCTTTGTAGGTCAAAACCAGCACTTTGAATTGGGCTCGGTAGCATATTGGCAGCCAGTGGAGCTGGCTTAGCAGGGGGGTTGTACGCTCCCTGTAAGCCGCTCCCGTTATTAACCTGGCTGCCGCCCGCTGCACCAGCTGGAGCTTCCGGGCCGTCTTCAAAGGCAGCCCCACGTAGAGTGCGTTGCAGTAATCCAGCCGGGATGTGACCAGAGCGTGGACCACCATGGCCAAGTCAGACCTCCCAAGGAACGGGCGCAGCTGGCGCACAAGGCGGAGTTGTGCGAAGGCTCTCCCGGCCACCGCTGAAACCTGAGGCTCCAGGCTCAGCGATGAGTCCAGGATCACCCCCAGACTGCGAACCTGCGTCTTTAGGGGGAGTGCGACCCCGTCCAACACAGGCTGTAACCCTATTCCCTGTTCAGCCTTGTGACTAACCAGGAGGACCTCCGTCTTGTCTGGATTCAATTTCAATTTATTGGCCCTCATCCAGTCCGACACAGCGGCCAGACACCGGTTCAGGACCTGGACAGCCTCCTTAGTGACAGGTGGGAAGGAGTGACAGAGCTGGACATCATCTGCGTACAGATGACATCTTACCCCGAAACTCCGGATGATCTCTCCCAGCGGCTTCATGTAGATGTTAAACAACATGGGGGACAATATCGACCCCTGCGGGACCCCACAGAACAATGGCTGTGGAGCCGAGCAGGTGTCCCCTAGTGACACCATCTGGGATCGTCCCTCCAGGAAGGACCGGAGCCACTGCAGAACAGTGCCTCCAATGCCCAACCCGGCGAGTCATCCCAGAAGGATACCGTGGTCAACGGTATCGAAGGCCACTGAGAGGTCCAGCAGAACCAGCAAGGACACACTCCCCTTGTCCAGTTCCCGGTGAAGATCATCGACTAAGGCGACCAAGGCTGTCTCGGTGCCATGCCCCGGCCTGAAGCCAGACTGTGCCGGATCTAGAATAGTAGCATCTACCAAGAATGCCTGGAGTTGCGCTGCCACCACCCGTTCCACGACCTTGCCCAAAAAGGGGAGATTGGAAATCGGCCGATAGTTATCCAATTGAGTGGGGTCCAGTGATGGCTTTTTCAACAGCGGTTTTATCACAGCCAGTTTGAAGCTCGCTGGAAAAATGCCGTCCCTAAGGGAGGCATTCACCACCACCTTCACCCACTCGGCCAATCCCCCTCTGGCTTCTCTCACCAGCCAGGATGGTCTAGGATGCAGGTAGTGGCCCTCGCCTCTCCAAGCACCTTGTCCGCATCCTCGAGCTCAATTAATTGAAAAGAATCCATCAAAATAGGACAAGAAGGTGCTCGTGTTACATCCCCGGAGACTGCTGTTAATATGGCGTCGAAGCCAGAGCGGATCAGAGGGACTTTATCCACGAAGAACCGAGCAAATGCTTCACAGCGAGCTGCCGAGCTGTCAGGGATCTCATCTTGAGTGGTGGGATTTAACAAACCTCTGACAACTCGAAACAGCTCAGCCGGACGGTTCTTCGCGGACGCAATATTAGTTGCAAAGAAGGCGTTCTTTGCAGCATCTATTGCCGCGGCATACGCCTTCAGAAAGAGACACAGCCGTGTTCGGTCTGATTCGTTCCACTTCGAACGCCACACGCGCTCTAGACCCCTCTAGGGCCATCATATAATCCAGTTCAAATCAGATAATCTGGGATCAGATCCTGGGATACAGGGCAGTGCAGATCCAGCCATAGGCAGAACTAGCTCATGACAGAGAGGGAAAGTATCCCCCTGCTTGGGCCATGGGCTGCTACTGAGTCTAGGACTCAATGGCCAAGGAATTCAAAAGGAATCACCTAGTGCTACCCTCTGGGGCCCCTTCTACACTGCCATATAAAATCCAGATTATCTGATTTGAATTAGATTATATGGCAGTGTAGACTCATATAATCCAGTTCAAAGCAGATAATGTGGATTATCTGCTTTGACAATCCACATAATATGGCAGTGTAGAAGGGAAGAGAGTGCCCCTCCAGGAAAGAACAGTATCTCCAGGCCCCATTCCCATGAGGAAATTCAGAAGAATGGTATTAAATGGCATCAAAAGCCATTAGGTCCAGCAGAACTAATAGGGGCACACTTCACTTGTCTAGTTCTCAAGATAGATCACCCACTGAGGTGTCCAAAGCTATCTTCATCTCATAACCAGGCCTGAAATTAGAATGAGATAGATATGAATAATCTGTCTCAAAGCCACCACACACTCCTATATTGTGACCAAAAATGGGATGTTGGAGTCTGGCTTATAATAATATAATAGGCACTGCAGACTCACTCAACCAGAGAAATCAGCCATAGCAGAGCACTTGATGAACCAACCTGGACACAGTATATTATTTGAGAACACAGAAATGCTTGACCACTCCAACAACTATCATGTCAGACTACACAGAGAAGCCATTGAAATCCACAAGCATGTGAACAACTTCAACAGAAAGGAGGAAACCATGAAAATGGACAAAATCTGGCTTCCAGTATTAAAAAAACTCAAAAATCAGAACAGTAGATGGGAAGCAACACTCTGAGGGCAGAGGAGCCCCAAGGACGGCTAATTACTCTGAACAAAGGATGCCCCCCAGGCAAGAGACAAACCTTTCCAATGGTAATTAGGGTAATTAATTGCAACATTAACGCTGGCTTCCAACTGACAAAGGACTCTTGTCACACCCTGGACTCTCCACAGATATATATTTACCTTCCTTGCCTAGTTTATCCATGCCTCACAACCTCTGAGGATGCCTGCCATAGATGTGGGTGAAACGTCAGGAGAGAATACTTCTGGAATGTGGCCACACAGCCCGAAAGACATACAACAACCCTATGATCCCGGCCATGAAAGCCTTCGACAACACAATAATCTATATATATATAAAAGGGTAATGAAATTTCAGCCTAGGACAAAACAACAAAGCTACACATCCCAGAAACACTAAACTTGGCAGCACAACCCCTCATCCATGCTTCTACATTCATACAACAAAAAGCTCCAGCTACTCCAGAAAACGGTCAGGCTTTGAGACTGCAAGGCTATTCACTGCTACTCCACCTGGTCAACAAAGGATTCTCATAAGCCACAGCAATGCGTGGCCGGGCAAAGCTAGTATAATATATTATATAGTATAATATAATATAGTATAATATATTATCCATATATTAAGATCCAGGAAATAATTTTTTTCAACAGTGTACTTTAGACATGTTTGGACCTAGTCTTGTTGTAAAGATGACGATGATGATGATGATGATGATGATCTATTTATACCCCGCCTTTATAATAATAATAATAATAATAATAATAATAATAATAATAATAATAATAATAATAATTTTATTCTTATAGCCCGCCCCATCTCCCCGAAGGGACTCGGGGCGGCTTACATGGGGCCAAGCCCGAACAGAACAATATAAAAACAAAACAATAAAACCAATCAATCAGACAATAAAAGCAAACACATACAAGATAAAGTGTTAAAATCATGGATTGATTGAGTCTCCCCGTGGGGACTCAAGGTGGCTAATAATCCCACATGATCTCTACTGCTGAATTCCAATTGATATCACAAGGATAAGATAATCCCAAATGTTGATCTGGACTTAAAAGGAGAACTCTGAGCAGTGCTGTTTTTTTGAGGAGAGGGGGAGGGGAATATTTTTACGCTTGTCAAGTCCATGTTGATTGACAGTTTTATGCTGACAGATCTCAGAAAAAGATAATTAATAATCATATGGCAATTAAAAGGCAGAGGTAATGTAACACAATAGAATATTGGGTTTGGGCATGAAGGCTTGAGTCCAATTACCTGGTCAGCCACAAAGGTAATCATTGGCAAGCTATTATCTCACATCCTAACTTTCCCATAGGGTTGTTCGGCAGGCCCCATCCCTTTTGGGGTTCAGAAAAAAACTGAAGACCTGGCTATGTACGCAGGCATTTGAAGAATAAGCATGTGTTGGCTTTGACGCGGTTTGAATTACGGCTCTTGTATAACGTCTGGTGGATAAATGGCATAAGCACTTTGCATTGTTTTAAACTTTGTATATTGTTTTTTATGACTATTTTATGACTGTTTTAACTGTTTTAATCATTTTAGTTTATTGTATATCAGTGTAACGGCATCAATTGCCACTTGTAAGCTGCCCTGAGTCCCCTCGGGTGAGAAGGGAGGGGTATAAATAATTGAAATAAATAAATGAAATTGTCAGCATTAAATGGCTGAGAATCGAGACAATCATGTATATTCTGAACTCTCTAGAGGAGAGACATCATATGCATGCAATAAAAAATAAAAGGAGGCAAACTTTTCAATCCCATTGGGTTCTCTTTCATAGGGTTGTGTGTCAATTTCAGGTACAATAACTTTCTAAACCACCATGGAATTGACCTTTAAAGTGTCTTCTCTAATTAGACCATATCTTTCAGTGATTCAAAAGAAACACACCATAGGATCCAGCATAACAATAAAGTGCCACATTTGAATTAATTAAATTATTGCATGAACTCCATTCCACTTCTTCAGGTACATGCATGGCTCTCTCATTGAAAATTACTTTTCAATATTCCTTTCTAGAAAATGAATCAGCATTAATTTGTAATGGTTAAGAACTTGCCTATCAAACACAGCTTGAAGAATAAGAGAATTGGGGGTGTTCACTTTAGACACTTCACAGTGTCTAAAGTGTCTGATTTCCAGAGTGAATGACTCATGTTTTTTGAAAACAAGTCTTTAAGACATGGTGGCTGAAACCCTGCATCATCAGACATAACGACAATGAGAAATCTCCCCCCCTGTGACTATGTTTGATCAGGCCATTCCCAAAAACTCAACATTTTCAGAAAGGCAGTATCCCAGTTGAAGGGTTTTTACAGTGCTTCACACAAGGATGCTGGGAAATTATATTGCCATTATTCTTATTATGGGGAACATTAAACATAGCCAACACTTGGTATCTTGTTATAACTGCTCTCAACAGCCCAACAGATGCCACTTCCCAGTGCCCCAATCAACATTGGCTGTGGGTAGACCTACACTATAGGATTAATGCAGACAGTTTAACACCATTTTAACTGCCATGAATCAATGCTATGGAATCAAGGGACTTATAGTTTTACTAGGTCTTTATCCTTCTCTACAGATGCCTTGCTAAACTCCAAGGATTCTATAGCATTGAGCCACGGCAGTTAAAGTCGTGCCAAATTGAAATTACATTAATTCTACAGTATAAATGCACTCTCTCTACTGGGGCATAGCCTAGCTTAAGAGGTAGGTTTCTAGAGTCAGCTTGGTCACTAAGAACCATGAATGTGAATTCCAAAACTTATGAGATCATACGTCTGATGTATGATCTCATAACTACCAAAGATAATGCTAGCCATTGTCTTCAGTAGGCAGAAACTAAGAAACTAGACAATCTCTAAAATGGCTCCTTCTGGAAATGTTGATGCATCGGCTGTAGAAATATAGATTTAATGAACCTTCTATACATTCATTATAATTTATATAACAGGCTATGGACTTTCGGTATTGAACCATTTTAAAGTACTCGCCTATGAGAGTTGGGAAGGAAAAAGATATACAATGAGACCTCAAAGACTAATGTTATATCTTGAACCACTTTCCTAATCATTTAAATGGAAAAGAATTGACGTTGCTTTTGCCTCTTTAATACCAATGTGTTATTGCCTGCATTCCATTGCTAATTCAGTAACCTTCATTGCAGTATTGATGCTTCCAATTACATGCAATTTATTTTGTTAACACATTAAATGAAGCGTCTGAAATAAACACCTAAATTAGATTCAGTAGGACAGTTGTTACAATTTCATTAAATTTCAGTGTACTCTGTTGCAAAGCATTTACTCTGTACTTTTAACTATTGTGTGAAATGGTTTGCCAAAGAAATGAAGGTGCTATTTGATTAAAAGTACTGAAATTTAAAGGATGTGCCTAGATTTAACTGCACTAAAGAAAATAGCTGCTGGATATTAATTAGCATATCTACTAAATGCCATTGCTTGTTTCAACAACCATTCTTTAGCTAAGAATACTTGCTTTGGGCAACAAAAAGTAAATCTGATGTAGCTATTTAAGTTGGATGTCCATTCTAATGGTGCAATTGCAGCCTGATGTTTACAGTTTTCAAGCCCAAAAGCAACCTGCCTGATTCAATTACTTGGGATGCTATGACCGGAGGGAGGGGGGGGGATTTCTCTGACTTTTTCTAACATCAAGCCCTCCTCGTGCAGTATGTCTGGGATCATGTCCATGATCAAATACCACTGCCATTGCTTGTGTTAGTTTAGCAGTCAAATATGTGGTGTTAAGTATCACTTGGATGTCATGGCTTCATCTTTTGATTCAAGTTGGAGTCCTCATGCTTGCCCTGGGTCCCTGCTTGTTGTTCCCTCCCCAAATTAGCCATGCTAAATATTCTCCATGCAAACAAGGTACTATAGACAGAAACATGGATGTTTATATTTAAAATTCCAGTTTTAATTTAAATCTGAAATTATATGGCTGGATTGTATAGTATTATTTTATTTATACCTTGCCTTTACCCCAAAGCTGGGAATCAAGGAGACTTGGAAGATAAAAAGAAATATTAGTGAAAATATGGTCAAAAATAGGAAAGAATACTGTTTAATTTCTCTCTATAGTTGTGATGACTCATGGGCCATGTAGTCCCGTTCCTAGTGCTGTTGTGACGGATGAAGAGGAAAACTTGGGTTTTCCACCATTTCAGCCAGAAAGGGAACTTTCCCAGCCAGAATTGGAGCCCTTGCACCTGCAGGAGGTTTGTCTTCCAGAAATCTGCCAAACAAGCCCTGAGTCAAAATCTCCCCCATTTTCTCGCCGTAATTATTATCAACAACAAAAAGGAGTTCAGCAGGCTAATCGCAGAAGCCTGAGAATCGCAGCAAAGCATTCAGATGATTAAGCCTACTTCCATGAGAAATTTTAGGGAGTCATACATCTGGGCACAGAGATTGACTTTCGGTTCTGATTCCCCAGAGAAGTGTTCTTTGGTGGGAAAACGAGACCCTATTTAGGTTCCTTGCCCTTTAGGAATCTTGCGGAGTCAATTCGTCAGCTACTGGAGTAGTGTGTGTGGACAGCGCTACTCCCGCTTCCAAGCCTCGTTCCTGTTTCCAAGCCTCCGCTCCCAGCCTTGTTTACTCCCCGGATCTTGCCTTGCTTCCCGGACCTTGCCAAGTAATTACCACGGATCTTGTTCTTGCTCCTCGTTTCTTGTTGCCTTGTTTCAAGCCTTGTGTTCCAAGAATCAAGTTACTTCCTAGCCTTGCTCAAGTTTCATGGACTAAAGGACCTTGTCATCTCCCCTCACTTTGCTTGGCAAAGTGAGTGTTTCGGTTATTGGATTACAACTTTGGACCTTAATATTTCATATTGGACATTGTTTCTTTGGACTAATTTTGACCTTCCCTGAAAGGTCTACTTCTGAACTATTTCCTACACTTGCTTTTATTAACTTTATATATTCCCTTAGTAAAGATATTAGATAGATTCTGGCCTCTGTGTATGGTTATTGGTGCTCTGCAGCCTGGGTCGTGACAGTTTGACTCCGCCACCCTAAGCACCAATTAACCTAGGCCAGAATGTCTACCGGAGCCGGACCGGGGGCCCAGCCACTCAGCTACACCATCGACAAGGACGAAGTGGACCGTATCCGTGATAAGCTCAACGCGCAGGATGGTGAAATAAGGGGTTTGAAGGAGCGCGGAATCCGTCTCCCGGCCATGGCGTTGCCAACCAAGTTTTCTGGAGAAGCTTCTAAGGTTCATGTTTTCCGTCGCCAATGCCAGGCTTATCTAGAGGCCCGTGCTGCCGAGTTTCCCCAAGAAGACATCAAGGTGGTGTGGATTTACAGTCTCCTAGACGGGCCAGCAGCCAACTGGGCGACGGCACTGTTCGACCAAGTTTCCCCACATCTAAGATCAGCGCAACACTTCTTGGACCACCTTAAGGCGACCTGGGGGATCGAGGACAATTTGGAGGCAGCCGGCCACAAACTCCGGCGCCTCTCCCAAGGGGACAGACCCTTGTCCCAGTACATAGCCGAGTTCCGAGTGCTGGCCCATAACACCGGATGGAACGATGTAGCCCTCAGAGGACAATTTCGGGAGGGTCTCAACATCGAGATGCTGGAGGAAATCTCCAAGGTGGATCCTCCACACTCTCTTGAAGCACTCATTGATCAATGTTTACGAGCTGAAGTCATGCTTGCCAACAGAAGGCAATGGATCCGAGGCCAGAGCGGTAGGACCGGAGCGAAACCTCCCGCTCCCACCGGCGTCCAGCCGCGTCCAGTGTGGAGACCCCCGCCACCAGCCCCATACCCCAGAGGAAGCGAGGAGGTGCCGATGCAGTTGGGCAATGTGCGTCCCAGATTAGATGCCGCCGAGAAGGCCCACCGCCAATGCCTAAATCTCTGTTGGTACTGCGGAAACGGGGGCCACTTTGCCAGAGAGTGTCCAGCCAAAGGGAAACCCGCCGCTCGTCTGGCGGCGGCGTCCTCCACGGAGACGAAGACGTCTGAGGCGGCTGGCGCACAGCCGGCGGGGGAAGCCAGCGACCGGGCGTAGAGAGGCTCGCCAACCCGGTCAAAAACCCCACTCAAGAGCCGCCAACCGGGGTCCTATTTCTCCTAGTGGTCACCTTGTGGTCAGTGAAAAAAGGACCCGTCATGGTCCATGCCATGATAGACTCAGGAGCCACAAACAATTTCATTGATAGAGAGTATGCCGACTCTCTGGGATTACAATATCATGACTTCAAGAACGCCCGTGTGGTGCAAGCCATCGATGGCCGCCCCCTCAAGACAGGTCCAGTAAGCCAGTGGTCGGAACCCACCAGAATGTGGATAAGGGAACACATGGAAGAGATTTCCTTCTTTGTTACCGAGGTTCCCCACTTCCCTGTGATTTTGGGAATTCCATGGCTGACACTCCACGACCCAAGCATCTCCTGGTCCAACAGAGAACTGCAGTTTGCTTCAAAATATTGCCAAAACCATTGCCTTGTAGCCAAGGTCTGTCATGCCACAGACGCTGAACCCATCATCACCTTGCCCAAGAAGTACTCGGAATATTGGGATGTATTCAATGAAAAGGAAGCCGAGAGACTACCCCCACATAGACCTTATGACTGTGCCATTGACTTGGTGGAGGGGGCCCCGATCCCGCGAGGACACCTCTACTCCCTGACTGAACCAGAGCAAGAAGCTCTCAGGGAGTTCTTAGAGACAAACCTCCGCAAGGGGTTTATCAGACCCTCTCAATCCCCAGCCGCTTCCCCAGTGATGTTTGTGAAAAAGAAGTCAGGGGACCTACGCTTGGTGGTGGACTATAGAGCATTGAACAATATCACTAAGCGAAACCGGTATCCCCTGCCTTTGATCTCGGACCTCTTAGACCGGCTTCGAGGGGCTAAGGTTTACACCAAACTGGATCTTCGAGGAGCTTATAATCTAGTTCGCATCAGGGAAGGGGACGAGTGGAAGACTGCCTTCCAGACTAAATTCGGTTTATTCGAAACCCTGGTCATGAATTTCGGTTTATGTGGAGTTCCCGCAACGTTTCAACATTTTGTCAACGATATCTTTCAGGATTATCTAGACCGGTTCTTGATTATCTACCTGGACGATTTTTTGGTGTTTTCTAGATCACAATCAGAACATGAGAACCACGTCAGAATGGTGTTACAACGATTGCGGGATCATGGACTTTATGCCAAGCTGGAAAAATGCGCTTTTGATCTACAAGAGGTAGATTTCCTGGGATATCGTGTCTCGCCACTAGGGCTCACCATGGACCCGGCAAAGGTTGCAGCAGTATTGGAATGGCGGGCGCCAACCAACAAGAAAGAGGTGCAATGCTTCTTGGGGTTCGCGAACTACTACCGCAAGTTCATTCCAGACTTTGCCCGCTGGTCTGATCCAATCACCAGCTGCATCCGAGGGAAACAGCCTTTCCGCTGGACAGAGCAAGCTGAGAAAGGATTCCAACAACTAAAAAAATTATTCACGTCACAGCCAATCCTTCAGCACCCAGATCCTGAAACCCCTTTTGTCGTACAGGCAGACGCCTCCGATGTGGCAATTGGAGCGGTACTCTTGCAACCAGTGGGAGAACATCTTCACCCTTGTGCCTTTTACTCTCGTCAACTGACCGCCCCAGAGAGAAACTACACTATTTGGGAAAAGGAACTTTTGGCCATAAAGGCAGCCTTTGAAACTTGGAGACATTGATTAGAAGGGGCCAAATTTCCCATTGAGGTCCACACTGATCATCGGAATCTAGAACATCTAAGAACTGCCCGCAAGCTAAATCAGAGACAACAACGCTGGGCTTTATTCTTTGAGCGTTTTGACTTCCAAATTCATTATGTAACCCCAGCCCAGACCAAGCAGGCAGATGCTCTGTCACAAAAACCGGAATATGCTGCAGGGCGCAAAGAGACCTTTGAGTCCCAATTGCTGCAGCCCGAGAACTTTGCCACGCTCACAGTGGGAAACACCAAATCCAGTCCAATTGAATCTACTCCCTCTACTCCAGGGCCCCTTTGTGCTCAGGAAATCAGGGCCAGTCAACAAGCAGATGCCTGGGCTCAGGACCAACTTCGCCAAGGACTACATTTTCCCTTCTCGCTTAAGGATGGTTTACTTTGCTATAGAAATCATGTCTACATCCCCCCGGGGCCGGGCAGGGAAAAGGCACTTCGTCTGTGTCACGACTGCAAGCCAGCAGGGCATTTCGGACTATTTAAAACCATGCATTTGATCCTAAGAGATTTCTGGTGGCCCAAGATCCGCAAGGATGTGGAAAAATATGTCAATTCCTGCCCAGTATGCCAGCGCTCCAAGACAAGACGGGAGAAGCCCTCAGGGCTTCTGCATCCCCTTCCTACTCCATCTCGCCCATGGGAAATAATCTCGGCGGATTTTATCACTGACCTACCACCTTCCTGTGGATTCACCACGATCCTAGTGGTGGTGGACCTTTTTACCAAGCTCGCCCATTTCATTCCCTGCGATGGCCTTCCCACGGCCAAAGAGACTGCAGATTTATTCCTTCAGCATGTTTTCAGATTGCATGGTTTGCCCAAAAGTTTGGTCACAGACCGTGGGTCTCAATTCACCTCTCGTTTCTGGAAAGCACTACAAAAACTATTGGGCATAGACTCTCGTTTATCTTCGGCTCACCATCCCCAAACGGATGGGCAAACTGAGCGCACCAATGCCACTCTGGAACAATACCTTCGCTGTTATGTAAACTACCAGCAGGACAATTGGGCTTCCCTATTACCGCTGTCGGAGTTTGCCTATAACAATGGTGTCCAGGCTTCAACTAAAGAAACCCCGTTCTTTGCAAACTACGGCTTCCATCCACGTTTCTTTCCTTCTATTGTTGAAACCTCAGAAGTTCCCGCAGCAGAAGACTGGCTGCAGGAACTCACAGCGGTGCAACAACTTTTGCTCCAGCAACTAGACCAAGCCAAGGAGGACTATAAACGCCACGCTGACCAACATCGCCAGCCGGGCCCCGAAATCAAGGTAGGAGACCGGGTTCTTCTGTCCACTCGCTTTTTGCCTTCCCATCGCCCTTGCCGGAAGTTAGATGCCCGTTTCATTGGTCCCTATCCGGTGGTGGCGCAACTTAACCCCGTGACTTTCAAACTCCAACTCCCGCGCTCTATGCGCATTCATCCAGTGTTCCATCGCTCCCTGCTCCTTCCGGCGGATGGTGTGCGCCCTGATGCAGACCGGCCGGCCCCCCCTCCTGTTTTGGTGGATGGGGAGGAGGAGTTCGAGGTTCAGGACATTTTGGATTCTCGCTTTCACCGCCGCCGCCTGCAATATCTCATTGACTGGGTGGGTTTTGGCCCCGAGGAACGCTCATGGGAAGACGCTTCCACAGTCCATGCCCCCGATTTAACCCGCCGCTTCCATCAGACCTACCCCACCAAGCCGCGGCCTTGCGCCTCGGGGAGAGAGCCCTATTTTGAGAGGGGGCTTGAGGAGGGGGATAGTGTGATGACTCATGGGCCATGTAGTCCCGTTCCTAGTGCTGTTGTGACGGATGAAGAGGAAAACTTGGGTTTTCCACCATTTCAGCCAGAAAGGGAACTTTCCCAGCCAGAATTGGAGCCCTTGCACCTGCAGGAGGTTTGTCTTCCAGAAATCTGCCAAACAAGCCCTGAGTCAAAATCTCCCCCATTTTCTCGCCGTAATTATTATCAACAACAAAAAGGAGTTCAGCAGGCTAATCGCAGAAGCCTGAGAATCGCAGCAAAGCATTCAGATGATTAAGCCTGCTTCCATGAGAAATTTTAGGGAGTCATACATCTGGGCACAGAGATTGACTTTCGGTTCTGATTCCCCAGAGAAGTGTTCTTTGGTGGGAAAACGAGACCCTATTTAGGTTCCTTGCCCTTTAGGAATCTTGCGGAGTCAATTCATCAGCTACTGGAGTAGTGTGTGTGGACAGCGCTACTCCCGCTTCCAAGCCTCGTTCCTGTTTCCAAGCCTCCGCTCCCAGCCTTGTTTACTCCCCGGATCTTGCCTTGCTTCCCGGACCTTGCCAAGTAATTACCACGGATCTTGTTCTTGCTCCTCGTTTCTTGTTGCCTTGTTTCAAGCCTTGTGTTCCAAGAATCAAGTTACTTCCTAGCCTTGCTCAAGTTTCATGGACTAAAGGACCTTGTCATCTCCCCTCACTTTGCTTGGCAAAGTGAGTGTTTCGGTTATTGGATTACAACTTTGGACCTTAATATTTCATATTGGACATTGTTTCTTTGGACTAATTTTGACCTTCCCTGAAAGGTCTACTTCTGAACTATTTCCTACACTTGCTTTTATTAACTTTATATATTCCCTTAATAAAGATATTAGATAGATTCTGGCCTCTGTGTATGGTTATTGGTGCTCTGCAGCCTGGGTCGTGACAATAGTTCTGTATACAGCTTCAGTATCAGTCCCTGGAGCACAGCATGTCAAAGACTTGAGGCCAACAGAGGAATTTTGCATGGTTGGATTGAAGAAACATCATAAGGTAAACTTGTGTCTGTTGGATTAAACCAACCCAGACGTAGAGAATCTTATGAGAGAGTTGGTTGGGTTAAGGTTACTATGTTTACTGGGATAAGACTATTTGACTGTGCTGAGTGAATACTTATTTGAGGACTCAGTAAGGTTCTATTTTCTATTGTGTACATGCTCAGGCCCTTTCCCTGAGGATATGGTCTCTGGAACTTCCTTATGGTACTAGTTCGAAAGCTCAATGCATTGTCTCAGAAAGCGATTCAAAATTGACATTAAACTATCTGTAAAATTAATTCCATTTAAAACATCAATTTAAAAGCAAATGATAAAAGCAAAACTGCACACTAATAATCCCAGCCTCTTTATGCAATTGTGGTGGGAAGATCATTATCATATCATCTTGAGATCATTCCTCCCCCCGAATAATTGACCCAAAGTAAATTTATACTTTTCAATATTATAAGAAGGAAGTGGGAAGATCTTTGCTTGGCATGCTTATCCCATCTCTGTTAATTAATCTTATATCTGTATGCCAAAATTCCCTTTGGTTGTTGGGTTATGCCTGCATGAGACAGAGGTGGTAATGGTCATTGGAGAATCAGCTCTGCCTATGTTAGTTTTGGACAATTAAATTTGTTCTAAAACTACTCTAGTTCATCTCTATAAACCCTCTCTACAATTCCAACTTTTTATTCTTTCTTCCTTTATCATCACAATTGCAAATTCCTCAGACAAAATAAACAGTTCCCTTTCCTCATTGAGCTCTATAACATATCTCTATGTTTGCCAAACAAGGCAGGATTTAGGAGATATCCTGCATTGGTTTCTGGGAAATGATAAATATAGCCATAGTGGGTGGTGAGGAAGAGGCTCAGTCAGCACTATGATGAGGTAACAACAACAACAACAACAACAACAACAACAACAACAACACTTTATTTTTCTATCCTGCCTCTATCTCTGATAGAGAAGGGACTTGGGGCGGCTAACATGGGCCCAAGCCCAAAGAAGAAAACATAAACCAAGATTAAAAACATATACACAATATCAATAAACAGATAAAATAAAACAAATTAAAACACAATAATACAGTATGTGTTTCCAAACTTTCCAATATACTCTCCTCTGAGTTTTTATTTACCCTGTATGGAAAACTACACAGCTACTTGTATGCTCAATGGTCAAATTTAGGAATGAAATGGCAAATATAAGGCCTTTAAAAAAAAACCAATAAATTTGCAAGCATATATATGCCCAGCTAAAGAAAATATTAATTACCTATCCCGACCTCTGACGTATATATTTATACAAAGCACAAAGGAAATTACTTATGATACAGGATACTTCTTGTGATGAGTGTTTGGGCGCCCAGTTTCATTGAGGCATTAATTTCCCGGTGAAGTAATAAACCCCTCCACATTCCAATTTGGTAACGGACAGCCTCATTAGATACTCAAAGTACAACAGCATGAACAGCCCAGCAATAGCCTACTCTGCAACTGCCAAAATGTTTGTGCTGTTCATTAACTGGAACCCTTTTTGCATTGCTAATCCTAATGAGATGCAGTTTTCTCATTACCATTCAGGCCCTGTGCACTGAAAACGTGGATGTATTCTCCCTTCCAGGCAGATAATCTTATTCTGTGGGAAGACTTTTGTTGCTGCAAAATCACTGAGATGGTGAACATAAAGTTACAAATAGATCCAGACTGCAGCTCAGGATCTATAGAAGAAGATACCAACACCAATTTTTGGTGCCATTTAAGTAAACAAAAGTAAATATGCTCATGCCCTCTCTGGCTCTCTATTCAAGAACATATATGTAAAGGTTAGGCCTGCAAATGAAAGTCTAGTGAAAAAGCAGATAAGAGAAATTATATTCTTTTGGTGACCTGCATCACATGCTAATGTTCCAAGATCCGTCATAGATTCTTGAAACCACAAATCCTATATTTGGGCTATATTTGAAAGCATACCATAGAATCACATTGGAGGAACTAGAGAGACCACAAATACAAATTAGGGGGTGATATTTTGGGGCATGGTTAAGTGAAAATGTGGGTAAGGAGTTCCTACTATATAGGGAGAAAATGGGAGACAATTGCCATATTTAAGTAGAGATACAGATTGGGCATCCATTATCCAAAATGCTTGGGTTAGAAGTATTTCAAAATTACATAATTTTTGGATTTGGAATACCTGTATTTGCATATTATGTACATAATAAGATATCTTGGAGATGAGATCCAAGTCTAAACATGAACATCATTTATGTTTCCCATACATCTTATACATATATCCTAAATATGTCCATGAGACAAAATTTGTGTACATTGAATCATCAGAAAGCAGAGATGTCACTCTCTCAGTCACCCATATGGGATTTTTTTATTTTGGAGTATGATAGATTTTGGAATTCCAGATAAGGGATGGTCAACCTATATAATACATACATAGTATACTTATTGCCTATGGTCACAAGACCTGTGCCTCCTCCTCCTCCATCTGTTGTTCATATGATGATTGCTGGTGCTAAAGAACCCCTCATTATTATTTTGCTGAAAAGTAAATTTTAGCCTGGATTCAATTATTTTGGTCCTTCCTGCAGACCTCTACATTACCCAAAAGTCTGGTCTGGGACTTTTCCTATCTCTGTACAACAGATTTTATATTTACCAGAGTAGGGTATAAGAAGGTTCACCTGAAAGAACCATTGTCTACATATGGATCAGCAACTGTTGGAATAGAAGATTTCTTCAAAGACCACTGTCCTCTGAAAACCCTTTGAATAGAATATTTTCTGAAAATCAGGCAATACGGCTTCCTAGGCAGATAAGCTCACATGTTTTGCAGAGCTTTTCTGTGGGCTATGTGAAGAAGCTAAGTGTACTAAGGTCACAACAAAGCTGATTAAATTATAGGGCTCCCAAGTACTGAGGTGAATACAGGACTTCAAAATGCTTTATGTTCTGAAATGGGTTTGACATTTTGGTTAATAGGAAAGAAAGAATGGACACCTACAAAATTTCACAGCTTGCTTTGTTAATTGTCACTGTCACCTGCACCTCCATTACTTTGGGAAGGATCCTAAGTACTCCTGATAATGGCCATGGCAAATTCAGAGTGTATAGATAACACAGATTAATCACCGGGTTAAAATGATAAGATGGCCACTGTGACATCTGTTTCTATGATCACATGCTAGGTAACATTTTTAGGATTTTTAGGATTAGCTTGGGTTCTGGACAAGTCCTGCGGGCAGCTACATTGCCTATCTCCATCCCGCTGCAGTGGCAGGATGGAGTATTGACTATCCAACTGGGCTAAATCTGGTTTGGTCTTGCTGGACAGCCAGCCTTACCTTTTTCATTGTTTTTCACCTTGGCACTGCCATGGAGCTCCAGAGAAAGAAAGAAGCTCTTCGAGTTCTTCAAGAGCACCATGGTTGCTGCTACAGTGACAAAGGGCAAAAAGAAAAAGAGGGTAAGTGCTATCCTGGAAACTCGCCAGGGATCAGGAGGCAATGCCTCAGGGACTGGTATCAGTCCAGGGACTGCCACTTAAAACCAATATAAGCTATAGATTAGAAAGGTGCTAAAAGGGATACCACACAACCACTTGCAGGTATCTTGTGGCTCTGAAGGTGGAACCAGATTAATTCTGATCATAGTCTGAAATGCATGTGGAAAAGAATGAAGAAGCTAGCAAGAATTATTTACATGTATGAATTTTAAATTTGACTGTAAAAGGGGTGTAACAATCTCTGTATTTATGTGAGTAAGAAGTCTGACACTATCCCTTGGGCTTCTAACTGGGAAAGGAGGAAGGGAAAAGGCTATAAGTAGATAAAAGCCTGCAATCATAAAAGCCTGTAAAAGCCTATTTTTAAAAGCCTGTAGCCATGAGATTTATGAAAAAATCATGAGCATTTCGACTTTCATTCTTTAAAATGTTTCTAGCCCTCAGGTTTGCACAGATAAGTTCAATGGTGACTGAACTGCTAATATGCATAATTCATTTCTGGTTTGGAATACATGTTTTCTGGATAGGTGAGCAGGACAGTGCAAGAAATCTAGACCCACTGATTATAGAAAATCAAATTTGTATTGGATTTTCTGGAAATGAAATAGGATATACTTTTTGAATAGTTAGATAAAAATGTAGTTAATCAGTTGATAAAAAGGATTTCTGTTACAACAGGAGATAGATGTTTTAATAAGAATATGGTAGCTATCTTCCTATGCTTTGACATTCAGTCCTATCAACTGGATTGGAATCTGCATTGTGGTTTCAGTATGCATTGGGAGGACTGGTTGAAACCTGTCAGTTTGTAAATTGAATCTAGTAGGTTTGTAATTCTCAAATGTATACAAGCCTTGACATTACACCAGCAAACTGTAAAATTTTCTGGTTCAAATCAAGTCGGATTGTGAGTTAATTTATATTTTCTGCACCTGTATGAACTGCAAGCTTGGTAGGATTAAAAGGCCAAACTCTGTCCTCTCTTCATTGACAGTGTCAATAGCACTCCTTATTCTGATCGACAGCTGTAAATTAAAACCTATGTGATACCAGCTAATAGAGAAAGGAGTGTGTTGTGACATTATGATGCTTTGGAAAGAAAAAACACTGTGATTGAGATCCTGCATAAAGACACATAGTCCTGCCTAGGTAGAATTGTACACTTCTTTGTCTCTTGCCTCCTTCAGGACTCACTGTCTCATTTTTAAGATCCTTGACACAGGACATAGCCCAGGAGGATGGGTGTTATGGGTTCCAGAATGGCAAGGATTATCGCAACCAAATGTTGATAATCATTACCTACCTCTCCACCAATTTACATTGCAATAGCACCAATAACAGCAATTGCCGGTATAGTGGAAGCAACCAAGTTTTTTTTATATTATTAAAATATAATATTTTAATAATATAACAATTATAACTGATAAGAAAGGAAGCCAAAAAAAGAAAACAATAAGATGGGAAAAAAAGAATGGGGAAAAGGATGCTGCAGGTTGAATTTTCTTCGTGTTAGTCCATTTTCAACATTGGAAGTGACCAAGTTTTGACATCACAGATGTTTTATCAACATTTTTGACATTGAGATGACAAAACTAACATTGGAATCAGACCCTCCAGGTTAAACTCCATAAGAAAAGGTTAAGTTTAAATACAATTTATGTTGTTTCAAGGTATATAATAACTATGGAGACATGCTTGCTCCAAGCTGAAGGAGGCTGGCAAAGGAAGCCAACAACAGGCTCGTTCCTTCGCGGCCCCTCTCCCCCCACACCATCTGCAGCTGTGCCTGTTGAGCCTTGGCTTCCAGTTAGCCTCTCTTTGTAACTAAGTGAGCAAATCACTCATATTGAATTTAGTTTGGTCATCATTAAGTGATACCTGTGCTATGAGATTAATTTGAAACATTTTGACTTTTCTGGAATTAGAACTACTCACAGTTCTGTCTAGTTAGTCATGTGCTTCCTTGTCTTCTGAAGTATCAAACCTAGCTGGAGGCAGTTCTTTCTTTTTCTCTTCACACAGCTTCAGATGGAAGCTTTGTGAATGTTCTGAGTACTGAGTATGTATTGCACTTAATTTAACATTAGTATTTTGCATGTTATACTTTTGCAGCATGGAATTTATGCAGGCAATACATTCTGCCATCAGCATGTATGTTTTTTGTTTCTGACCATAACAGGTGTTGTGGTCAAGGATAATTGGAAATACTTAAAAGTATAGGAGGCCTTTTACATTATGTAATTATAGCAATATGATTCCACTTTAACTGTCATAGCAGCATTCTATGGAATCTGGGAATTTGTCTTTTAAGAAGGTGAGATTTACAATTTTTGCCAGAGATCTTTTCTGGTGCTTGTGAGCAAACTGCAAATTCAAGGATTCCATGGGATACAGCCACCATAATTAGTGGAATCATACTGCTATAATTGTGCAATGTAAAAGGGTCCTAAGTATGGGAAAGGAAAGGGCAGCTGAAGTGTACCTTTTGCTTTCCATGCCACAATGCCAACCAAATAAATCAACAAACTGCTCTTAAACTGACATTTGTATTTTCGGAGAAGCACTATTAAAATTTTCCTCTGAGGGTGAGAGAATGTGATGCACTTAGAATCATTCAGTGGGTTTTAATGGCTGAATGGGAATTTAAATCTGGTTTCCAAGAGTCATAGTACAACAATCAGATCACTACAACACACTACCTCTTGTATCTTGAAAACACACCATTTCATCAGCATTCAGTTGTCTATTTTTCTCATTCAGTTGTCTATCTTTCTTGTTTGTGATCTGAAATTGGGGTTTTAATGTCCATTAGGCTTGTGCACACTTGGAGAACACATCAACCACTGTTAGCCTACCAAGTTTCATAATATTGGGTCATCTCTTTTTTTTTTTAGGAAATAAAACCTCCTTTTCTTTTTAGAAATAAAATCTCCTTTCAAAAATTCCCACTCTGTAACTTCTCCAGAAGGAGCAGCATCACAGAGCCAGTGCCCCAATATTACACTTTCATCTTTACTAATAAAAAAACAACAGCAAGCAACTTCTTCCAAAGTTGCATTTCTTGTTCTCACAAAAAACAATGCGTTCTGGCTAAGTTTCTCCACAGATAGAAGCCCAAAACTAAGTTTTGTAGTTCTTCTTACTACTGGCAACAGCCAAAGGAATATTACTTATACTTATTATCATTATTACTGTAAGTTCAGAAGACAGAGAGCATAGAGAGAAATATAAAAAGAGAGAATTTCTTTGCAAAACAATGAAATTATAGGTAGGGAGGTAACTAGGTAGTAGATTTCTGAGATTTCTGTTTGTTTGCTGGGATTATTATTACCATTATTTATTATTATTATCTTTTAAAGTATTTTGTGAAGTAGAGGAGGGGGGAGAAAAGGAAGATAAGGCTCTCAGAGCCACCCAAATATTTTTAAAGAAAAGTACACCAAGAGCAAAGAGATACTTTTTCTTTTTCCCAAGTCCCCAAAGACTCACACACCCCACCCA
The DNA here is from genome assembly GCF_035594765.1 of Anolis carolinensis. Taxonomy (NCBI): domain Eukaryota; kingdom Metazoa; phylum Chordata; class Lepidosauria; order Squamata; family Anolidae; genus Anolis; species Anolis carolinensis. The sequence goes on along the minus strand of NC_085843.1, from coordinate 236,185,054 downwards.
CCGATCCTACACTTAACCCCCAGTCCCACTAAATAAAATGAATCAAGAAAATAAAGGAAAATAAAGGAAAATTGAAAGGATTCAATGCTGGAGAGTTACCAAGCAAAGCAAAGCCAAAAAATAAAGCTGAGAACGAGCAGCAAGGCAATCGGACTGAAGCACCTCTCTAGAGCCAGGATGCAACTCAGAGCAATGGAGGCACTCACCCCATTAAGTAGACACAGCTTGCATAAGACATGTCATGGTGTTCTTCTATTCTGATTGGCCTAAGAGGCAAGGCTCACAGGGAAACCCCATGCAAGCGTGCAGCAGCCTTTTCATGCGACGTGTGGTGCCAAATAAGAAAGGAACAGCCATGACCAGCTGCTGCATGGTCCATTTTGGCTGAAAAAAACATGGCGGCTGAGCCCTTAGCATTTCAGCCAGCCGAACAAGCTGGATTGGCCATAGGGAATCAACCAAACTGACTCTGTGTACAAGCTTAGTGTCCATATAGAACTTGAATTCCTAAGATGCTAGAGTTTGGTGTTGTTGCTAATAACATTGATGAGGTGGAGTGTGCAATGTGTGGAGTCACATTCGGGCCCCTGATTCAAAGTTCTTCTCATCAGACATTTTCTTGGGGAGTAGAAACAGTGTTTTTTAAATATTCTTATACTGTTGCCCTTGCAGGGACTGTATCTTGAGTCAACAGTGGCAGCTGTTGGCTTCTATGTCATTGAAGCAAAAAATCTGCTCCAGATTTTAGTATGGACTTTAAAGGAACTGTCCAGGTTGCTGAATCTGTCTGGGGGTTTAATGGTTCAGCAGCTTGGATAGCTCCTTTAAAGCTCAGAATGAAATCAATATTAAATTTAGCACCCCAGTGACATCAGAACCACTGTTGGTCACTGTTCAGTCAGCACAAGACTATAGAACATGCAAATATAGTGTTATTTTGGAGAGACATGTGCTTGATCTTGTTCACTCTCAATCTCCAACATAATAACTAAAAATAGAATGGATCTGCACCAGTGAAATTTACCAACTGCTCCTATCCCTGCTGTCCAAGGCAGAAAAAATCCTGGCGGGTGAACTGCTGAAAACATTCCACTGAAGCAGAAGGTTCCATCTCAGTGGAACTCTGCTGATTATAGGCTTGAATAACCCATGTAATAACAGCAAGTTGTATGGCAAGTCCAGGGGAGGCCAGGCAGATGTCACTTTGACCTCTGCTAACTGGAATCCAATAGGCAATTATTCATCCTTCTCTGAACATCTGAAGCAGTCACTTGGAGTGTAGTGGACAAATGCTGAGAGGGCATCTCAGAGCAATAGTTGACCATGAAGCTGGACAGTATGTGGTCAGAGGAGGGGAGAGGGAAAGAACTCCAGACTGAAAAACAAGGATGGAGCTGAAGTAATTGGAAAGGTAAAATGTTGTTGCTGAGCTACTTAATTCTGAAATTATTGAGGTATTTGACAGGAGCTGTTAACTGGAGTTTTTTTTAAAAGGAAAAGAAGTGAAGTGATAGATTTGAAAGGGATATTTTATTATTAGCATTAGTCTTTTGTTGGTGTTGTTGTATATCTCCAAACTATTTTTGGCTCGTGATAACCCTAAAGCAATGGTTCTCAACCTGTGAGTCCCCAGATGTTTTGGCCTTCAACTCCCAGAAATCCTAACCGCTGTAAACTGGGTGAGATTTCTAGGAGTTGTAGGCCAAAACACCTGGGGACCCACAGGTTGAGAACCACTGCTGTGATGTCTTACCTAGCTTTTCTCTTTGCTCTTTTCCTGGTATGGCTTCCCATGGATGGACCGTTCCATTTGTTCTTATTTAGGGGTGGAGTTTAAAACTGCCCTGTAGGCCTGGGGAGTTGGTTCAGCCCTGCTGTCTGAGAGCTCAGCTCAAAGGCCCTTTCCCTCCTTTTTCATTATTAGATCAGAGCTCCTTAGAAATAGGTCAAAGAATTTGTCTGGGTTCTTTTGGCCTGGCAACCCAAACAGTCTATCTATAGCACGTTCTTACTACGTTCTTACCACAAAGATCAGAGAATTTTACCTCATATTATTTCAAATACAGAAATAAGTTTATTTTCTGTGTGATTAAACTCAAAAGTTTTCATGGTCTTTTCTTGCCAAAATATGGTCATTACTTTCCACTGAGGCTAAGCGAATATAAAATTGGTCAAGATCATTTAGTGGTTTTAGTGAGTGAGGATTTGAAGCCTGAATTCCCAAAGTCTCAGACCAGCATTCAAACCACTATATACTATGTTTGCTATAGTAGTACAGTAGAGTCTCACTTATCCAACATTCACTTATCCAACATTCTGGATTATCCAACGCATTTTTGTAGTCAATGTTTTTAATACATCGTGATATTTTGGTGCTAAATTTGTAAATACAGTAATTACTACGTAGCATTACTGCCTATTGAACTACTTTTTCTGTCTAATTTGTTGTATAACATGATGTTTTGGTGCTTAATTTGTAAAATCATAACCTAATTTGATGTTTAATAGGCTTCTCCTTAATCTCTCCTTGTTATCCAATGTATTCGCTTATCCAACGTTCTGCTGGCCCGTTTATATTGGATAAGTGAGACTCTACTGTATTCTTATCCTTATTTATACTCTACCTTTCCCCAGAAGTGCAATGTACAATATAACTACTATATACTATAAACATACAAAAAAGTCAACATTAAAATAGAATTAAATAATTAACAAATTGAAAGATATACTTTAAAAAGATTAAAAGAATGCACAGTAAAAACAATACAGTATCCTCTTAAAAGCCCTTTCTGTTTCTTAAACCAAATTTATCAGTGTCTAGTGAATCCATTGTTTAGGGGAGAAGATTATATCTTTTTATATAATCTTTGTCACTGTCTCTTTCTTGTTCTCTTAACCATTTCTTAACTGCTGTTTAGCAAACTTCCACAGAACTGGAATGTATCTCTGCAAATCCTTTCAGAATGTAAGAAGAGGGAAAATAAAGCATTCAGTTGCATTTTTTTAGACAATCTTTTCTATGGATAAACATATTGTGCCATGGTGCATTTAAGTGTGTCTTCCCACTAGAAATTAAAATCTCTGACAGGTGCTCACTACTGTCATAAAACTGTTTTTTGTCCAAGCATAATTGCCTATGGCTGATACTCATTAATTGTGGTCTTCCTTCTAATGCTCAATTTAGAATATTATCTGCTTATGAATTATAGATGCATTATAATTGGGCAGTTATAAGAGGAGGCTGCTGTTTGGGCTTTATAAAAAATGCAATGAGTAACAATAACCTATCACTTGTACAACATAATGTGGGATCATTTTTCTGTTTTCACATCTTTTAAAAATCATCATTTGCTACGAAGTAGCACTTGGAGAAGATGTTCCTCACTCTTATAGTAATGACTACATTTTTACTTTTTGAACAGCAACTAACTTTTCAGTGCACACACACACACACACACACACCTATTCCAGACTTTGAAAAATATTTTGGAATTTCTTCTTCCTAGAATGCAAAAGAGAGAGTGAGAGAGAGAGAGAGAGAGAGAGAAATGTATATTTATTGGAATTGGTTTTTTTTTTTAACTCATACAGTAGAGTCTTGCTTATCCAACCTCCGCTATCCAACATTCTGGATTATCCAACTCAGTCTGCCTCCTGCCCAGATCCACAGCTGTTTGTCTAGGCAGCAAGGGCTGAACATTTTACGGATTTAACTTCAGACAATGTTGTTACTGTAAGTTCATTTTATGCAATTCTATCTTTTTTTGTAGTCAATTTTCTAGCAGCCAATGTTTTTGTAGTCAATGTTTTCAATACATTGCGATGTTTTGGTACTAAATTCGTAAATACAGTAATTACTACACAATGTTACCGTGTAATGAACTGCTTTTTCTGTCGATTTGTTATAAAACATTATGTTTTGGTGCATAATTTGTAAAATCATAACGTAATTTGACGTTTAATAGGCATTTCCTCAGTCTCTCCTTATTATCCAACATTTTCGCTTATCCAACGTTCTGCCGTCCCATTTATGTTGGATAAGTGAGAGTCTACTGTATTCCTTTACAAAACCATCTATGTCTCAGGATTTCACATATCTAAAGTTTTGCTCATGCAAATTTGGAAATTGAAATATTTCTTGTAATGCTCTATGATGTGGGAATTTTTGGACAAACGAAATATGATACTGCATATATGAGCATGCCCTTGCTGCAAAAGATGGCCAGTTAGGGGAAAATATCCTACAATAAATGTAAATAAATGTAAATAAATATCCTACAATTAATTATTTTGAAGAATGTGCTGTGGACAAAGCTGCTGCTTTAGTAAGAGTTCACAACTTTATTATTTAACAATGTTCAGAAACAAGCTGGGAGCAATGTCAAACAATTTCCTAAAAAAAATTAAAGATAATTTAAAGATTATGGATCTTGGGGATTTTGCAAAGGATGTTGGCAGTGAGGAACAGAACAGGCAAGATAATTTTTTGCCCCTAAATACTATTACTAAATTATTAAAAGACAGCGCAAGAAGGTTTAGACGATTATCCTAAATATAATGTGAGCTAGATTGTCAAGGAATTGAATAAGAAAAGGTACCTGTAAGGCAATGATTCCCAACCTGTTTTTGACCAGGGCCCACTTGACCAGGGACTACTTTGACCGAGGACCACTTTAACCAGGGACCACCCTCCAACATTAGTACCAAAAGGGTTACGAATCAGTTTTTGATCAACTTTATATTCGGTTTGCTTTTTTGTGGGTGCTGATATAGAAAATTGCATTAGATAGACACATCAGCTTTAGTTTCTGATACAGAACATATGCCATCCAGTAGTCGCCATCAGCTCGCCTACAGAAAACAATATTTAATAATCTAGCGCAGATGTTGTCTATCAAGTGCAATGGTCAGCTCGGCGGAAAGGAGCAGAAATAAAATAAATAAAGAGGAAGGAGGATTTTCAGACCGGATTTGTGTTTCTGTGGCCCACTGGTTGAGAACCACTGCTGTAAGGAAATAGCTTCCAATGTCTTCATGAATCATTCATTCATTTCCATTCATAACTCCTCATCACTCATTTTGCAATAATGTCTTTGCTTTAGTTGATTTTTGAAGGAAAAGTGTGTGTGTGTGTGTGTGTGTGTGTGTATGTATGTATGTATATATATATATATATATATATATATATATATATATATATATGCATGTGAGTGCATGCCTTCAAATTGTCCGCCAACTTATGACAAACCCATGATTCCATAGGGTTTTCTTTCTCAAGGCATAGTCAAAGGTGGTTTTGCCAATTCACTCCTTTGAAATATAGCCTACAGCATCCAGCATTTATTGGCCCTATCCCATCCAGGTACTAACCAGAGCTGACTCTGTTTAGATTTTAAGATCAAAGGGGGTATGGTGCCTTTAAGATATTTCAGCCCCTATAAGTAGGTCTAAAATTAGTCCATTTCAAGTCATCAATTAGTAGTCTGATCTCATGACAAGACCCCAGGAAGGCACCAACTTGAAGAGGTTGTCAAAAAGCCAGATGTTACATCTGGAAAGAGTTTGCTTACACCTTGCCATCTGGAACTTTTTAGTGCTCTTGATTATTTGTTAGTTCTTGTTTTCGTTTTAATTCTGCTAGCTCCAGGAATGATGTTTCTCCAATTATAATTATGTCATTTCAATTACACAAGGGCAGTTGCTGCAAATATGAGGATAAAGAAAGAAAGGACAGTTGCTTGTTAAAATGCCTTTTAACTTGCTGATATAACTGACTTGTAACAGACTTCAAAACTGTCAATATTACATTTGCCACATACATATATTTATAAGGAATTTCCTGCTCTTCTGAACTACTGAGTTTTTGTTAAAAGTAACTACCACACATGTAATAAATAGCCTGTTATATATCTTCCTTCTATATAATTTCTAAAGCCGCAGAATAAAAGGTAATTCCAGGGAAGTAACTGACATATTACAATACAACTACTAGAGTACTAAAAGCCGTGGTTACTCATATGGTTCACTAGGTCAGTAAACAAGGGGTTGTTCAATGCCATACAAAGTTTAGCAGACTAACAGTGTAGCTTAAGTGTTTTGTTTGTACAGTAGAAGGAGGGGATTTTGTTTCCCACTGTGATCTTCTTTATTAGCTTTTTGCCTTAGGAAAAACAATGAGAACCTATAAAGGGTAAGGTATGAATGCTTACGGAAAATAGTGCGGGGTCTCCATCTCTTCTTCTCTCAACTGTTCTCTCTGCAGCATATACCTACTTGCCCTGGAGTCTGTTGCACAATCTACATCTAAACCCAGGTCATAATCCAGTGGTTCTCAACTTGTGGGTCCCCAGGTGTTTTGGCCTACAACTCCCAGAAATCCCAGCCAGTTTACCAGCTGTTAGAATTCCTGGGAGTTGAAGGCCAAAACATCTGGGGACCCACAGGTTGTGAACAACTGCCATAAACCAAAGGAAGGAATTGGAATGTACAGTATACTAGAAGGTTCTTTGCAACAAAAGAAGAATCAAGGGCATTGCTAATAATGACTGGAACAGGTTAAAAGAAAAATATATGCTAAAATGGATGTATGTATGCTTGGGTGAGTGATATGACTATCCTCAAAGCTCCCACAGAACTACGTGCACAGTTCTCAAAGCTATTAGACTGAAAGTTGCATGTGCTTCAGTTTTCTTCATTTGGTTCTGCTCTCTATACTTCCTCTATAAATCATCTTCCTGTGGTCTTGTCCCAGGAAGAAGTCCCAGCCTAGTAAACCCATACCAAGCCATGGGGGTTGGGAATATATTATTCTGTGTGTTTGGGGTCCTAGTTCTACCTTGCTGTGAGGTACTGCAACCCAACTTCCAAAGGACTGCAATGCTTTCCTATGATCTAGATTACTAGCAGCATTATTATATTTAGCACTAACAAATCTTATCTCATAGCACTGATGTGTATCAGCTTCCCATGCTAAATGAAATTTTAGAGAGATATGGAATTGCTACCCTCAGAATAAGATGTAGATCTGTTTTAACAGGAGCCTCGATGGCGCAGCGGGTTAAACCACTGAGCTGCTGAACTTGCTGACCAAAAGGTTGCCACATTTGAATCCAGGGAGCAGGGTGAGCTCCCGCTATTAGCCCCAGCTTCTGTCAACCTAGCAGTTCAAAAACATGCAAGTGTGAGTAGATCGATAGGCACCGCTCCGGCAGGAAGGTAATGGTGCTCCATGCAGTCATGCCAGCCACATGACCTTGGAGGTGTCTACGGGCAATGGCAGCTCTTCGGCTTAAAAATGGACATGAGCATCAATCCCCAGAGTTGGACACGATTGGACTTAATGTCAGGGGAAAACCTTTACCCCTGTTTTAACAAAAGTGCAATAGAGGCTAATAGTTCTGATGTCAGTGGGATAGTGAATCTGTTCTAGATTTTAGTTTGAATTGCAAAGGACCCCCACAAGGATTGAACTCTGTTCCCAAAATAGGTTCAGCATCTTGAATTGAACTATTAAACTCTGGACTTAAATTCAAAGCTAATTCACAGTCTCATTGTGATTGGAGCCACCAGCCTTCATTGGAGCAACACTATATTCTAAGGGTGTTTGGAATGTAGAAATAAACTTTGGATTACTTCCACTTGCAATGGGGGAGAATGATACACTTCAGTGGTGGTAGCAGGTCCTGGGGAGAGGGAGAAGTCCTGCCCACCCCTCCCACAAGCTATTCACATTATAAGCCTATTTGTTGTCAACCATTTGTTAAAGTGTGTTTGTCATTGTTAGTTGCTGACAAGTTGGCTTCAACTTATGGTGACCTTAAAAAGAAAAGACCTCTAAGAGTTACAGTCATCAATGGCCATATCAGGTCTTGCAAACTCAGGACTTCCTTGATTGAGTCTTTAATATGTAGTCTCTAAAGAGGTCTTGCTATTTTTATACCACTTTCCACTTGGCCAAGCATTGCTTTTTCAGTGACTCATGATGTGTCCAAAGCACTGTTGCTTAGATTTTGTCATTTTGGCTTCTAGTGAGAGTTCAGCCTTGATTTTCTCTAGGACCTATTATTTCTCTCCTTGGTAGTCCATGCTATCTGTAGAGTCTTTATCCAGTACCACGTTTCAAATGAAATGTTCTTCCTATTAGTATTCTCCACTGTCCAACCTTCACAACTATACATAAGAATCTGAAATATTTTGACATGAATGATCCAGATATTGTTACCGGTAGTTAAAATATGTTACAGTTTATGAAACATGCAATACCATTATTAAGTAGAAGAAACATAAAATAGTTGTGGCTATTGTGATGAAGGGGTGGAGGTCTCCACTGAGCCATCTCTGAACTGATCTATAATGTTTTGAATATTTATTAAAGTATATACTCCAAGATTACATAACTGAAAGAAAAACAAAATATACGAATGGTCATCCAAAGGAGAACAGGGAGCTGAACTGGAAAGAGCTTGTAGCCAGAATGAAAAGTAAAGGAAAATATAATGAATTGAACAAAAAAAAATGATTGAACAAATATCATAATGGGGAGGGAGAAAGAGGGAGGGGAAAAATCAGATGTGTCATATGGGGCAAAAACACTAATATATTGTTGTGTAAATGTAAATTGTGACAATGTTTACATTTGCAGTGGTGCAGCTGAGCTGCTGAACTTGCTGACCAAAAGGTTGGTGGTTTGAATCCAGGGAGTAGGGTGAGCTCCTGCTGTTAGCCCCAGCTTCTGTCAACCTAGCAGTTCAAAAACATGCAAGTGTGAGTAGATCGATAGGCACCGCTCCGGCGGGAAGGTAATGGTGCTCCATGCAGTCATGCCAGCCACATGATCTTGGAGGTGTCTACGGGCAATGGCAGCTCTTCGGCTTAGAAACGGAGATGAGCACCAACCCCTCCCAGAGTCAGACACGACAAGACTTAATGTTGGGGGGTGGGGGGTGGAAACCTTTACCTTTTTAAAATATAAATGGTGACAATGTTGCAAATTACTTACATCTAACTATATATATATATATATATATATATATATATATATATATATTCAATGTGAGAACAGAACCCTTCTTTAAAGTGTGAGCACCATTACCTTCAAAACTCCAGGATCATCTGCACTGCTATTATTAATGCGGCAGCAGACCTACAAGTAAGCAGCTTTATGGGACATCAGATATTTAGCCAAATGTGGCAAGAAGGGCAGGTTTGCCCCCTTATAAATGGATTTGACATAAATGGCTACCTTTTTGACTGATCTGATTGAGACATGCTAAAACCTGGAAATGTACAAGGCTAAAACCTTATCTGCTGGTTGGTATCACTTTGTACAAGTATTCAGTGCTCATAAAGGGATGAAACTTTGAGGGTTCATCCCTGATCAAAGAATGACAAAGCCTACTTTCCCACTTGGAACCACCCTCTCCTTGAAGGGAGAACTCTTTGATGACAAGCCAATGCATTATTTTCACCTTAAAATTATATGTGTGCTCTGTGATCCTCATATGCTTTCCGCCATTTGAATGATAGATTTCAAATTCACATGGTCCTCTTTTAGCTACATTCAACTTCTTTTGTGAAAGCACAGTCCTAATATTATCCGTATGTTTAGAACACCTCTAGCCGAGGTCATGAGGCTGTGTTTGAACCATAAATTGTGTCTCTTCTGAGACAGTGGTTTTGAGCTCATTTGTCATACAGAATCTGATCTTGGGCTAATTAAAATAATCACTTCCATGTCACTAGTCAGCCCTGCAGAGCAATCCTTAATTCCACACCATCTGTCTGCAAAATGCCCTGACCATTTGGAGGCATGAGCAACATCAGAGGCTTTGAAGTTGCATTACACAGATGAAAAACTGTGTTTCCTGTTAAAGGCCACTTTTACACATGACTAACCGGCAGAAAATTGGTTCAGCCTGGGGGCCCTCTTGAGCAATTGGAATGCAGTTGTCTCTTGGACACTAGAAACTATATGGTTAGGTGCTGGTGAGCGTAAATGGTGCTTCCTGTGTTTTCCAGAACCTTTGCCCATGAACTTAGGCAACTGCATACATGTACAGACAACAGGTAAGTGTTTGTCAACAAAGAAATATTAAAATACAACAGCTGGACATGTGGGTTTCTTTAGCTACTCTGAATCCAAGTGTGCTGTAACCAGTGTTATAGTTTAAAGCAATGGTTCTCAAATTGTGGGGCCCCAGGTGTTTGGCCTACAATTCCCAGAAATCCCAGCCAGTTTACCAACGGTTAGGATTTCTGGGAGTTGAAGGTCAAAATATTTGAGGACCCACAGGTTGAGAACCACTGGTTTAAAGGTGCAAAAATTGGATATTTCATATTTGTTGTACAGTACTGCGTGATGCTAGGTGTTATCTTTTAGAGTCATGTTGCATATAATTTATATTCTTCCTCCTCCTCCATCAATATTCCAAGATCTCACACATTGAGTCTTTTCATACTACACAATTATAACACTTTGCTTCCACCTTAACTGCCATGGCTAAGTCCTATGGAATGGTGGGATTGGCCAAGAATTCAAAGAATCCTTCGTAATATATCCCACAACCTCTGAGAATGCCTGCCATAGATGTGGGCAAAATGTCAGGAGAGAATGCTTCTGGAACATGGCCATACATCCTGGAAAATGCGCAACAACCCAATCCTTCATAATATTTATTTTGACACCTGGGTATCATTCTTCACTGTATCTAAAGAAATAAGTTTATATTCCTGAAACTCGTGCTAAATTTTTTTAAAAAAAACTTAAGTCTTAATGTTGTTGCTACATTCCTGCCTCTACCTTCCTTTTTATCCACTCTTTTCTGGGAATCCTCACATTCCAGAGAATGGAGACATGACAATTACAGTGGAATCTCAATGCTCAAATTGTGTAGTGGGAAAGGCCCTATATTTAGTCCAATCACCAACAATTCTGATAAACCATGATGGTTTGAATTATGAATAGTGCTTTGTCACTGCATGTTCTGTTTGAAACAAAAAAATCAAGATCACAAACATATGGTTTTTGCAGCATGTATATAGGTCACTTGTTTTATCTACGTACAGTAGATGATAAGCATTTCTCAGTCAGTGACATCAAGTACAGGGTTTGTCAGGTGATGTTTGATTTTTAGGAAGAGCCTGAAAACTTGGCTGTTCCAACAGGCGAATGAATGATCCTTGCCCTTATGTTTAGGGTTTGTCCTATTGATTAACAGTATCTCTGTTGCACTTTATTACATTTCTTCAGTTGGAAATAGTTCTCATGTTTGACTCATCCCAAGCCACTTTTTCATGATAATAGTCCTGGGTTATTTACCTCTCCTCCATCTTACATTTCTCACTATATGCACTTTCTTCTGGCCCAGTTCATTTCTATGAGCTTTCTCAGGATTTTATCTATGTTTTATCGTAAATTTGATTTTAATATGTTTTATAGATTTGTTTTTACATTGTTGTGTCATTTATACTGTTTGTAACCATCTGGGCTTGGCCTCATGTAAGCCGCTCAGAGTGCCTTCGGGGAGATGGAGGCGAGGTATAAAAATAAAGTTGTTATTATTATTATTATTATTATTATTATTATTATTATTATTATTATTATTATTTATTAGTGTATGTGTATGTGTTGACATTCATGTGTCCATTCTATCAATTTATCTTCTATCTATTTACCATCTCTCTCTATCATCTAGCTAAAATAAGTAAAATATATATACTTAGAAATGTCTTCCATTCCCTTACTATGTTGGCATTTCCTGGCAAAATAACTTGCTTCTGAAAGTATGTGAAAGGTTAAAGACTGCATTTTGTACTAAGAAGTTATTATGCAAGATTCATATTTCTACCATGCACAGACTGTTGAGATTTCCTGGGAGTAGTCATGCTTTGATCTGGAAGTAAGGATAATTTGCAACACTAGATTGGCTGGAGCAAATGCTGACAAGCAGAGAACCATCGCAGCATGCTGTTTCCAGCCAAATGCACACTACTGATCATGGATGCAAACAAAACTGGACCAGAAAATAAAGAGATCCCAGCAGATGGTTCCCAAAATATTTAGAGCACAGCATGGTCTAGCCAAGCAGTTCTGACAAAAATAAAATGAGCCAAACTGAACATGAATCTTTAGTTATGGACTATAAGCTGTGGCATTTTCTCTGATGGTTTCTACGGCAGCTCTTCCTGTAACAGTCCTGAAGAACAAGGTTGCATATTCGAGTACAGAAACATGTTTGTCAGTCTGCCTGTCTGTCTCTACTAGTTGATGCATTGAAGAAAATATCAAATTGATCAATATCACCTTAACTATTTTTCACATTATAATATGGCCTTTTACAGAAAAAGATGGAGGAACCGTATTTTAATAGGCAAGACCTTCCAAATTAGAATTTATTATAAGCAAAATGGTCTTTGGCAGTGTTTATTGACATTGTACTGTTTATTATCTTTGATGTCTCAGATTTAAACTTTTACCCAGGCCTTCCTTCTGGCTGCACACAAACATGCACAGCAATAATGCCCCTTCCTATACCAACCTCCTCACATCACAAGACTTGTCAACCAATATGACCTCGGTCTTGTCTGGCCTCAGCCAGTTGTCATGATTTAAGTACCCTACTGCAAGGTACTGAAAAACTAGCAAGATAACAGGATATAAGCTATCTGGAAATGGGAAATGAGAACTAAAGGTTTGTGCCATGTGAACATATTGAAGATATAGCCAGGCTTTTGTTTCGGGAGGGGCTGGGATTTTGTTTCGGGGGGGAGGGGCTTCAAGCCCCCCCCCCCCCCCCGGCTACATGCCTGGTCCCCAAAGTACCCAGCAACTTCACCGGTAGCTTCACATACAGATGGAGGAAATAAAATGCAGCCCTATAGGCTCATAAAAATGATGTCCTGAAGAAATAATACCATTATATTTGTCATAATACTTTGGGACATTCCTAATTAGAAAAGAAGAGGAGTTGTAATATCCATTTTTTCCTGTCTTCCAGAAAAATTGTCTGTCCCTCATGATTTTGTTGCATGTTTAAACACAATTTCAGTAGATCCCAGGATGAAAGCAAGACCACTAGAGCTCCAAATCAGGTAAATTGTCCAAATCTGCCTGAATCTGCAAAGAAATTACCCATCTCTCTTGTAAAAGGTTGAGCTTAAATGCACAATGATTTCAGGACCTTGTTGAAATCTTATGCCAGATCAAAAGATAATGACCTGAAAAGTATTTGTGTGTGTGTGTGTGTGGGGGGGGGGGCTCAACCCCTCCCTTTTTTTTCTGGCTACGAGCCTAGGTGTGAGGATCTATCAACCCTTGCCTCACACTGTTCTGGATAGTCTCAAGACAGCAGGGGGGTTGTGGGGGGGATGTATCATTTCCTGCCATGGTCCCAACTGCACTCACCACTATTGCTATTTCCATTTCAAGGTAAGTTTCCATTGGTGCCAATGGGAGTTTCCTTTGAAATACAAATAGCAGCTTTGGAGAGCAGACACTGGATAAAACTAGCAAAGAATGAAAAAAGTAGATTCTATCCCTCCATATGTTGTGAACGATAGGCTGCTCTCACAAATAAGAGTTGCTTTATAGAAGCATGTTGCTTAAACACACCTTCCAAAACACACAGACACTTTAATTACATTCATACAAGGATTGCAGAAGAGAAACATGAAGTCAATAGAGTAATCTCAGTTGAAATGCTGGTAGGACAATGTTTCTTCTAGATATGGCTAACGGGGACTAAGAGCCAGAAATGTACCTTAGGTATTGTTCTAGCTCAGCCGTCACGGCCTGTTTTTCAGCAGGAGCTGGGGTTTGAGTTACATTTCGGGCCCATGCATGACTTGGACCGAAGCCCGTTAACTTTTCAGGTGCCTGAAGTTGTAGTTACAGAGTACCCATTAATTGGGGAACATTCCGATGATCAGTTGGATCGGCCAGATGTTGTGGTTGCAGAAGAGTGTGTTGATTTTGACCGGAGAAAGTCCTTCATGAGGGAAAGGAGTAGAAGGGAGGGCGAGAAAAGAAGTCAACGTTTGGCTCTCAGACACACTAATGAGGAAGGTTCTCATGTGAAACTCTGCCCGTCTTAATTCTCACTGTGCTATAGCCTTAGAAACTCTAGGTGCCTTTAAAGGTGCCTCTCTCCTTGTTCTCTGTGCGGTGTCAACTTTGCCATCCACGGAAGAAGAATCTATGTTCCAGTACCTTGCTCCTTGTTTGCCTTTTCCAGTGCCTTGTTTCATGTCTTTCAAGTCGTGTTGGTGCCTTGTGACTCTCAAATATACCTTGCCTTGTTAACTCCGGTTCCGCGATTCCTGGTGTTTGCTGCCCATGTGGATTATAGCTTGTGGATTTCTAGCATCTTGTTCCTGTTCCTTGCGGCAACTGGCTGTTCCTGTTTGGACAGCAAGTGCAGTTAAACTCTGGCTTCTTGGTGGAACTAGCAAGTTCCATTTGTGGATTACAACTTTGAAAGACTTTTTTGGACTTACTTTTAAACAGTTAAGGACATTATATTATGGACTATTTACTGACTTTAAACGCTATTTGCTTGCATATATATATATCCTTCAATAAACTGCTTTGCTTATTGTCAAGAGTCAGACGCCAATTAGCGAACAAAAACAGAGTTTATTCAGCAGATAAGCCAAAAAGTAATGCTAACACAGAAAAAACCTTGAAACACTTCACTATCAGTGCTTCAAGAGCAGTTCAAACAAAAATATAATTCAGCAACACAAGCAGGTAAAAACAAAGCTAAACAAACTTAGTGCAAACTGCACTTTCTGAGTCCAAGCCCTGCCAGCTGGCTCTGTAGTTTTCAAAGGAACAGTTCCCAAAAGAAAACACCAAATTGGTCAGGAAACAAACAAACAAACTAAGAATGCAGTAGACTGCTTCCACAATGTGGATAAAGCCGAAGGCTCCAAAAGGATGGAGAAAAGACGTCGTCCGGGATTCCAAGGTCAGGTCAGGAGATAACAGCGGTGTCCAAAGAGCAAGCCAGGAGTCAAAAGCCGATAGTAGTCATCAATCACAGGGCGAAGGCAGTAGCAAGGTCAAATTCCGATCCAAGGTCTGAAGAGGGTGCAGTCATCCAAAACAGGTCCACGATAAGACACAGCAAGAGCCAAGCTAGGTGATAACAGCAGATTCAAGTCATAGTCCAAGTCCAGTCTTCATGGAAACACAGAGATCCCAATGGCGCCTCAGCAACACCTTGCCACACGCAAAGTGCAGTGGCCAAACATTCCCATTTTATTCCCCTTCCCCCTGGGTGACCAAACACTCACACCCAAACACCAGGTGTCCCAAATCTACTCAGAGTCTGAGCTCCACACAGCTAGAGCTCGTGGATCTGGAGTACCTAGCAATTCGTCGGAGTCCCAATCATCCTGCCCACACTTAGCCCCATGAACACTTAAAGAACCATCCTCCCTTCTCCAAGCATCCCAATTGGGATCAGCTCCTGCAGAAACCCCAGGTTCAGAAGTATCCATAGACCCCAAATCCCCAGACATCTCTGGTGGCTGTGCCCATTCAGTGCCCGCTTCCCCAGCCACCACCTGTTCCTCAGCATCCATCTCCCCATCTGAATCTTCCTCAGAAGATCCCCCATATAGCTCTCTAAGTCGCTTCCTGCGCAACTCCTCCAGTGAACCCTCATCACGAGGGTTTTTTCTTCCTCTTCGAATTCCATCCCCATCAACCATAATCCCCGAAGGCGCAGTCACAACACTTATGATCCTGACTCCAGTGTAGTTTTCAGGGTGCCCTCGCAGCCTTGGGGTGTAACAGGTATCATACCTGAAACAATGGAAAGTATGGCACTGTCTTGCCCTGTGTATCAGCCCCATGAGCTGAGTTTGCATAGTTTGTGTGTGAGTACATATATGTATGTGCCTTTAAGTCACCTGCTGACTTATGGCAACTCCATCAATTTCATACAGATTTTTTATGCAAGGAATATTCAGAGGTGCTTTTGTCAGTTCCACCACTGTAATAGCCCATAGCATCTGGTGTTCACTGCGAGTCCCCTGTCCAAGGAGTAACTAGAAGTAATCCCTGCTTAGTTTTGAAGATCAGATGGGATCTGGTGCCTTTTGGATATTTAGTCTCCTCAGTATGCTTATCAGGGCCCAATCCCTTAAGGCAGTGGTTCTCAACCTGTGGATCCCCAAGTGTTTTGGCCTACAATTCCCAGAAACCCCAGCCAGTTTACCAGATGTCAAGATTTCTGGGAGTTGAAGGCCAAAACATCTGGGGACCCACAGGTTGAGAATCACTGCCTTAAGGGATGTCAGTTCCCTGTTCAAGCATAATGTCTACAGACAGCTTGAAAGACCCAACAAGAGGTTCCACGTTTGCTTTCTCATTTAGAGATGATGAATGTGATGAGAATACATTTCGTGGTTGATGGGCAACATGTTTCTTAAGCTTCGAGGGAAGAAGTGAGAGGGTCTTTCTGGGTAACATTAATAACAGTAGATTTTTCTCAGCTCCTCCCAAGTTCCCCCACCTCCTTTTCAATTTGTGCCTTTGCCAATTTTCACTGAACTTTTGTTATCATTCAAAAATTACACTAAAAGTTAACACTACTGAACATTAACATCATTTTGTTTTGATGCAAACATCCCTCTTGTCCTGTGCTGGAAACAATAACTACATTTACTGGTGGGGAGCCGTGTTAGCTAGTTTCGGAATAATACAAACAGACAGCCAAGTACTGATACATTACATTTCAGAGAATACTGGCTTAATTTAAACTGACCTACGAAGCAGGAATGAAAAGTCCTTGGTAATGTTGAGAGTTCCTCAAAAATACTTTTGGATGAAGTAAATGTCATGTGTATCTCCAAAATAAAATTGCTTTTTACAGGAATAAAACCTGGGATTTTCAGCTAGCTTTATTTCATCGGAAGTGGCTTTTAGTCTCTCTGGTTTGTGGCAGAGAGAAGCAGCATTTTAAAAAGCAAAGAGAAAAAGCCTTTACCTTCACTGCCAATCAGTAGCCACCATTTCAAGAAAAGGATTGCAAAGGGTCTTCCATTTCTCACCTAAAACTGAGAAAAAACTCTCATCCCAAAATTCAAGTTGAAACGAGTCAGTTAAGAACACTTGGCTGAGCAATTCCTCTTCCACACAAATTACAAAATATGCAAATCACAATGCATTGGACTATGACTCTGGGAACCAGGATTTGAATACCCACTCAGCCATGGAAATTTACTGGTTGGACTTGGGCAAGTCACACTCAGCCTCAGAAGAAGGTAATGACAAACCCCATGGTTCACCTTAGGGTAATCATAAGTCAGAAATGACTTGAAGGCACACAACAGCGACAGCAGCAACAACATCTACTACTGTGCAGCCACGAAATGATGAATCAGTGAAAAATAATGGCTCTTGAAAAAGAGCAAATGGTGGAAGAAATGTTGGAGTAGATGGAGAAGTAGAAAGTAGAGAATAGGAGGGAAGCTAAGAAGAAACAATTAAGGTGGGAGAGTGAAGGGGAAGAAAGAAAAATAAGTGAAAGAAGCAGGCAGAAGTGGGTTGAGCTTTAGGAATAGCAGAAGCAAATGTGATGAGACAAAGTCCTGATACTTCTAGTAGAATATGGGAGAGAGCTCTTTCTGATTCCTGCAGTATACTCCCAATCAGTGGAGGCAATACTGAATTAGATGGATGACTGATCTGACTTGATGCAAACTTCATATGCTTTTATATTCCTATGGCAGATATTGCTATTTGACTATCAATGATTCTACTATCAACAATGTATTTAGATCTTAAGGGATTTTCAAAATGCTAAACAAGAAACAGCTAAAACCATCGTCTAATGCAAAAAGGTTAAACACAAATGAGTTAACATATTAAAAATGTATTAAAGTTGATAAAATACTGTACACCTCTATATTAATACATTGATCATTAAATGCCTATTTGACTGAAAGCTCATAACTTGCTGGTGAGAAGAATACAGAGAAAGGGCCATCTCACCTCCTCCAGAAGGGATTTTCACAGCCTGGGAGCTGCTATTTGTCATTTACCAGTGCAAACTCAGTGTGTAACTGCATGAAGAGAAAGAGTAGTGCCGTGCCATATCCTGTTTCCTCCACCCTTCCCCTTTACTGGGGACTTATCTGTAAAGAACTGTAAGTGGATTTCAACTTGTGTGATAGACATGACCTCACTCTTCCCCTCCATTACATTTTCATACACACAGTACTTGAACATAGGGATGTAGTTCTTTACTAACTTTCTTCATGATGAATACATAACTTCAGCTATTTTCTTCCCACAGTGGGAAATGTTTTGAAAACCATACAGTATTTGAAGGCTATTCGCAATTGAAGATTCATTCCGTACAAAATTCACATGTGGTAGTTTTGCACAGAAAACAACAATTTCTATACAGGAAACATCATTTACTGCATGAAAAATTACATTTTGATGCAGAAAAATTTATTCCTGTGTAGAAAATGTTAGTTGCTATGCTAGTCAACCATTTGTGAATTTTATGCAGAAAAAATCTTCATCGTCTTTCTCTGCAGAAAACATTTATTATGCAGGAATTAGTATGTCTGCATTGAAATATTATTTTCCACACAGAAAAATCTGAGGTTTTTAAAATCATAAATGTTGTGTTCATGTGAATTTTGCACAGAATACATCATTAAATGTGAAGATTGCCATCATTCTAGGATTCTTCTCATCAGGGTTTTTCAAAACTTGAAAAGCAATGTTTTCAGCCATTTCTTGAATATTTTGAAATATTATTTTTCATTCCTACTTGAACAGCTGTGAGTTGGTTAGTGCTTGTGTTTTGTTATGATTATTATATACCTTTTAATTTAACTGTACTGATGTTTAGGTTTTATGCTTTTTATAGTATTGAATTTCAGATAATGGCTGAGATCTCCCATCACCAGGCATAACTAATTCCTGTCATCACAGCTAAGTCCGACAGTGTTACCATCAAAAACGCTACCTTTTCAGCCCGGCATTGCCCCAACCAAAGGGTTTCTGAAGCCATCTGTATCGACCAGGCACTACAAGGTAAATTTAATGATATTAATACCAGTAGAGCTTGTTATCTTAGAACATTTTCCTAAATGTTGTGTTCCTTTTTATTAGACTCTAGAATTGTTGCCAATCAACATCCTTCCATCCATAGCTAAAACTATGAGCTTGGTCCAACTCATAGCTCATCTTGGGATGAGTGCCCAATACTTAATATTTGCTCCAGGTTGGAAAGAGGTGACTGACAATATGCAGATACTGCTATCTTTGCCAAGGTGTTATGTCAACACTGACTTCATAACACATTGGAGATGAAAGCTTTTTGTAGTAAACTAGTGAAATAAAAAGGTGTGGTTGCTAAGGAATAGCTAAAGCAACAAGGGAAGCATCTGTTGGGGATGCTTCAAGCAAACAAAGACCTTTCATTCTCTTTTCCTTGCTAGTTGTTAACACCGGGCGAGGAAATGAACAAGCTGGTTAAACATTAAAATGCCACTCAAGTTTGGATTTTATGCTTTCATAGTGCATCTCAATTAATCAAAGGTTTGCCATAAAACCTCAACTGGCAAGGCTGAAAGCACAGTGGTCATAAAATATGAGCTGATTAATTCCCCCTAATTTGTATGATAATTAAAATTCCAACTTTTAATTCTGTTAATTGTCCTCCCACAAGGGGGTTGATTGGGCTTTGCTAAATCATGCTGTGAAAATGTGCTTCCTGCAGGTCTGTCTTTGTTTCTCTTTAAAATGCAACATTTTCATATAATTATCCTTTAACTTCTATAGATAAATGTGTTCTTATCTCTCTGGCCAGTTTTGGCATGATTCTAAGTGTAACTTCAGTTATGCCCATAAATCAAAATAGGGGGTGGGGCACAGAGAGGCTTAAAAGCATTTCTCATTAGGAAATGACGTGGTCCTGGCAGTTCACTATCCCTCATAATGAACAACAAAACCTGGGGAAATGGTGGCAGTTGAACAGAAGGAAGCAGAAGCTATACAAAAAACAAAACCTCCTCAGATGAACAGAAAGCAGAGCGAAAATAATGTTTAAGTTGATTAAATATTGCTCTTCCACCTCACCATTTCCTGTTGTTTTTCCATCTTTGTGACAAACCCTTTAAGACTTGAAGTCAAGATGGCAAAAGGCAGCTCAGAAAGCTTATGCTCTCTGTGGAAAAAAAGAAATAATCCTTGTGCTCTTTGGCTGAGACAAAGTAGTGATGCTTCAATGAGCCGTCAGCTAATGTTTTGCTTGCTGGTCAGATCAAAAGCTTCATTAACCCCTTGCACATCAATGGTACACTTGCCAAAGGCACATGAAATGCCCCAAGGGACCCTGCTGTGCTGAGATGCACACATCAAGGAGGCAATGAAAAACCGGGTATGTGCTTCCTGTCTAGGCTTCTTATCTACCTCTCTCACACATTCCCTTTTGGGCAATTCAGAGAATATCATAACCTGCCCCAACAACCCCTGGAAAGGCTTATATTTGTCAGCCAAATATTATAATAGGAATGGGGAGGGGAGTCTTATCTTACATCTCACTGTGACAAATGTGCCATGCTCTGATTATGCTTGAACTCATGTTATTAAACTGCTAGGTCCTTGTCTTTAACCCATGATCATGCTAGCTTTTTCTTGAAATGGTTTTGTTTCAGAGTGCTGAGCATTTCTTCTGGGGCTCTAACCCATCTTTCCCACTGTTCTATGATTTTATCCAGGACCCTTCTAGAATTCAATGTATTATTTGCTTGTCATTAGGGCAAGTCCTTACAGCCTTCACAGTAACTATCTGTCTATACAAATGCCAAACATTCAGATTAGAGTAAAGATCAATGTTTCCCAGGAAAGTCTGTGAAGTATTGGGACTCAAAATTTTCATCTCTTTTAGTTCCTTTTTATGAAATATCGACTACAGTACTTGGTATTCATTGGTGATGTCCCAATTAACACCAGTTGTACTAACCAGAGCTGACTCTCCTTAGCTTCCAAGATCGAATGGGATCTTGTGCCTTTAGGGTATTTATTTAGTTATTCATATAAACTAGTGGTGGATAAGTAGAATACTTCAGAAAACTTGACCATAATACTACTCACACTGCTGCTAAATCTTGGGTCTGAAATTTGTCCTGATTCAGAACTTTATCATATGAGCCTCCTTCCCTGCCAAATTTATGTTGTCTATAAAACACTATTCATGCAAAATGTTTTTCTTTCCTACTAAATTTTCAGAACTATTGTGGGATTGCAGCATCCTTTTGTACTAAAGCCATATTGTTGTTGAAAACCAGGACCCCATGAATGTATCTCAAAACCCGCAGCTCCATAGGGACTCATCAAAGGAGTCTGTGATAACATTTTACCCAATTCCAGGTGATCTTCCAATAAATTTGCTAAAGGTTTCACAAGTACCATGTACACTCTTTCACCCCACACCCTGGGGACATTCAGTTTCAGGGGAAAAAATCTAATTCCCTTCACAATGCCTTGAGAGACACATCATGGGCTTAGGGAGATGCACAGGGTTTTTCTAGATTTTATCTCACTTTATTACTGGGAACGTTTTCTCATCCACATCCCCAAAATTAGAACCACTCCCTGGGGTCTTTATTAAAGCTATATCAACACCCTTGGCACCCATTGCAGTATCAGCCAAAATCCATTGTTCGGTTCCGGCCAGACAGGAACAAAACCATCAAATCCCATTATCTGCTGAATTCCTTTCTGCCCACACCCCTTCCCTGGATAGACCAAGAACAGACACTAGACTTCAAATCAGACAATGGCAGATCATCAAATTTCCTACCATGCCCAGAACCAATCAGGGATGGTAGCGAATGGTGCTCCTTTCAGAGAGTGGATCCTAGCCGGCACCTACCTGAACCAACCAGCAACCAGCACGACAAGGCCTCTTTGCTTTGAATAACTGTCAAGGTGCTATATATAAATCGATATGTTTGCAATTGCAGTTATGTCAGGTTTTTGAGCACAGATTCTTCTGCTATTCACACTGCACCAAGGTGAACTAAAGCCTCTGTTCTTTTTCCTTTACCTCATCTTTGTCTTATTTAGTTACTACCTTGGGGACCCGGCGATGCCCGGGTCATTTGAGAACGGTATTATTTGTCTTTTAATGTTATGTTTTCTGTTTGGAGTGGGTGAACTACAATTCCCAGAATTGTGGCTGAATTCTCCCCAAACCCTGCCAGTATTATAAGTTGGCAATTTTGGGCCTGTGTACCAGGTGTGCTGCAGTACTCTCTGGATGGGGGTGAACTACTGCAACTTCCAGATTCCCGGGGCAATTGCCCCAAAATATCTATCAGTATCCCCAGCAGGTAACATTCAGTCTGTGTGCCAAGTTTGGTCTAGAATCGTCATTGGCTATATTCAGTGGTCTTTGGATGGAGGTGAACTACAACTCCCAAAATCAAGGCCCCTTCCCACAAATACCTGCAGTATGTTCAGTAGGTCATGTTTATCTGGCTGCAGGTGAACTATAACTCCCTTTTTCCCAAACTTGTCCAATATGTTGTATTGGTTATGGGGGCTCTGTGGGCCAAGCGTGATGCTCATTCATTGCAGGTGAACTATAAATCCCAGTACCTACTACTCCTCAACTTCCAGTCCAGTTCCCTCAAAACCCACCAGTAGTCAAATCTGGGCATATCGGGTCTGCATGGCAAGTTTGGCCGAGAGCCATCATTATTTGGGTTCATAGTGTTCTGGGTGTAGGTGAACTACAACTCCTCTATATTCCCCAGTAGGAGTGACAGTGTTCTGACTTGATGCAGGGTGAACTACAACTTCCACCATGTGGAGTCAGTTCCTAAACTCCTGCAGTAAGTTTAGTTGCAGCTCAGTTCTGCTCTGTTTGTTATGCAGAGAGATTGGAAAGGGAAGGGCAGTGAGCGGGGCCATGCAAATTCCAAAGCAATGGAGAACCCTGGGATGCCTGCCTGTGGTGGAAGAAAAAGCAAAATCTAGGATGAAATGGTCCCCAAACGAAAGCATTCCTTGGGTGGTGGGCCGTAGTGTTTGGGAAGGACATTGGCAGGGGCTGGGCTGCATGTTCATGGCGCTCGCTGTGACCATAATGTCAGTGGAAAAGAGTGACTTGCTAGATTGACCCTGGGAATTATAGCCTGTTTGTGGAGGCTGGAGGCTGTCTGTGTGAGCAGACATCTGTGCCACATACACACATACAGGTTTTTGCTTTTATTATGGATTTAGATTAGATAGATTTAGATTAGATTTGGAGAGCTTGACATGCTGGGCTTCCTAACCTGCAGTCCTTGCAGGCTGAAATCATTTGACAATATTGCACATAGTATTTTGGACTGTTTATCCACAACTTTCCCCAAGACATCACTGTCACCCCTCTTCACATGCACACACACATACAAATTGCT
The DNA here is from genome assembly GCF_035594765.1 of Anolis carolinensis. Classification (NCBI taxonomy): domain Eukaryota; kingdom Metazoa; phylum Chordata; class Lepidosauria; order Squamata; family Anolidae; genus Anolis; species Anolis carolinensis. The sequence goes on along the minus strand of NC_085843.1, from coordinate 236,161,615 downwards.
TCCTCCCCATATAACATGCCATTATAGTGTTGTAATAATGCCCTTCCACTAAACTTTAATCCAATTCCAGCAAATGAGGGCTCCCTGGGACATGCAGTCTGCAGTGTCACATGAACTCCACAGCATCAGTCACCAGAATTTTTCCTGAGCCTCAGAGGAAAGAGCCAGCCTTCTGAACTGAGCCCTGGTCTCTGAGAGCTGCCACTGACATTTGTATCACTATGTTTCCCCACCCATGATACTAGACCACCCAAAATCAGCTATTGAATGTTCACACAAAATAATCATTGCACACCGTTAGTAAGAAATGAGTTCATTAACATATGTATTAGATTAAGAAGTTTAAAAAATCTCCCACAGAACAACAACTGCTGGGTAATGACATCATGCAGTAAGCTACTGTTACCCTGATGCTATTCTGATTGGCCTACCTCATGTGATAAAGAACTGAATCAATTTCTGTTCAAACTAATAGAGATTTTGTAAGCAATTTCAACAAATCTGAACCACCTGGTGGTTTCTCTCCCAGTTCAAACAAATAATCCAACAGCAATCCTATTATGATAGCAAATCACATTCATAGTTATAATAAAGCCATGGTATTGTATAGTATTGTTTTCTGCTCTTGTGAGATGAACCTGAACACCTTATTGAAGCTAAGTGGTCTGGGTCTCAGTAGGTTTTAGGTGGGAAGCTGACTATGAAGGATTTTTTCCTGCTTTGATTTGAAAGATAGAATATAGTGGCTGAAAATTCATGAATTCAAAAGCTGAGTGCTCAGTGTCAGAACATTTACGGTCAGATCACCTTTCCTGAGTCTACCTTTCCTGAACCTACCTCCCTGTTCCCAGAGTTGTGTTATGATTGTTATTCTCCTCCTCTCCCACTCTCCCTTTGCACCCTCACTATTCCCAAAGGAGTAATTTTTATTTTCAATAATATTTTAATGTTTTTTATTAGCTATCCTGGCAATTGCAAAATTGCTTTAAAATTACTTTATTTTTTAAAAAATTACATAGCAGCGAAAGTACAGGAGAGCATGGTGATGAAGTTATGTAGAACTATGAGACTGGGATGACAGATCAACACATTGCCATAGTTGTGCAAAAGCAGAGACATGCAGTAGCGAGGGAAGCTCATCATGGTATGTAACCTCTACCACTAGCTGCACAACTGCCATGGAATAATGGCTTTGTACAACAAAAGAATCTGTATATTGACAGCAGCAAGGAGTGGGGAAAAGGATTTGAGTCATATGTAAAATTCTTGGCCATCATATTCCATTGACTCCCTGCCTCATTGTGGTGTGATAGCTGTGCCTGAGCAGTGGGACAGATATTGCTATATAATGTTCTCTATTCATGAGCCCCTGGTGGCCCAGTGGGTAGAGCAATAGGTAGGTACCACTCCAGCGGGAAGGTAACAGCGCTCAACACAATCATGCCGGCCACATGACCTTTGAGGTGTCTATAGACAATGTTGGCTCTTCGGCTTAGAAATGGAGATGACACCAACCCCCAGAGTTGGACTCAACTAGACTTAATGTCAGGGGAAAACCTTTACCTTTTATTCATGTCCAGTCATTTATTCAAAATATTTGAAAACCTATTTTTTCCTAATGAAAATGGATGAAACTGACAGTGTGGTTCAACTTCAATTGGGGTTCCTACCTGGTTATGAATATGAAGTGACCTTGGTTACCCTGACATGTGACCTGGCTTGGGATTTGGATGGATGGAGTGTGTCTGGTTTTGCTGGATCACTCAACAGTATTTGATAACATTGATCATGGTACTCCTCCAGCTGACCCAGGGGCAGTTTTTTGCAGTAGTGTCTGTTTTGTTCAGCTGTTTGACCATTAATACATGGGATCTCACAATAGTCCATATTGTCCCCTACCCATTTTTAAACTACATGGACTTGCTAGGCAAGATCATTTGGAGTTTGGGAGGTTATGTTAATTATTCTCAGCTCTATATCTGCAACTGATGCTAAAAAGGTTGTGGGTGTTCTGCCATCATATCTGGCTGCAGAGAAGATTGGATGAGATGAACAAACTAAATACAGTTGGTCAGCAAGAAAGCCAAACCAGAATTAGAATTACAGCCTGTTCTAGATAAGGTTGAACTCAAGGCTGAATGTTTGGAGGTGCTCTGAACCCTGACTTGTTCCTTCCATGGCTAGAGCTGGCTGTGCGGGACCCACCTCCTTAATAACCTAGCTGTACTGTGCCTCCTTCCTTTCAGACCAATCATAAAGGTGTATTAATGTAAAAAGGGCTGGTGTGTGGGATAAACTATGGTCAGTATGGAGGAATAGAAAACATCTCAGAATAAAAAGTCTCTGTTTAAGGTGCTCAAGAAGCACACCCAGCGTAGGAAGACTATCACTGAAAATAAACGTAAAGAATTATGATCTCCAGTCTCTAAGCACAGTCTATTATTAGTTCATCTTGCATGCAAGGAGGCAGCTGTGCACTGAGACAACTGGCTAAGAAAGCACAGCTGAATGCACAAATAGCAAGAGCCCCTTTCAGACAATTGATCTTGCAGGCCGAGCTGTACTGGTGTCTGAATCAGATGCACACGGAGAGAGTGAAGGAGGAAGGAACTGTAATTGCTCCTTTCTCACATTTTACTTGTGCTCTGTAAGTAAAAGAGACCTTCAGAGACTTGTTAAACCAGCTCATGGAGCCCGCAGTAGCCACTGAAATGAATACAAATGGGTGGAGCAGAGGGGTTTGTAATGTTAAGAGACTCTTGCATGTCACAGTTAACCTTTGGCAGTCAGCTTGCAGATAGATCATTGCTAATGAGTTAGAGCTATAATAAGACAATGTTAGAAAGAAGTAGTAGGTAAAATGTCTTAGGACAAAAACCAGCCGTTAACTTCAGGGGCCAGGGAAACAGTTATACTTTTGTGTGTATCATCATCATACAGACAGTTCATCTGATTCCAGAGAAATGCTTTTGGGATTACAAAACTTCATGTCTTCTGTCATCAGAGACCACTTTTTAAAAATAAAGTTGAGTGGTGTGCACTTGAGATGTTTTATTTTAAATGTGTAGGATAGCAACATGATAAAAGACATCTCTCTAATGCCATCGGCCCTCTGTATCCATGGATTTTGTATGCATGTATTGCAGGTGTATCCACAACTAGAAAATATTCCCAACCCCCCAAAAAAATGCAACAAGGAAATCTTGATTTTGCCATTGTATATAAGAGACACCATTTTACTGTGCCAATATATATTATGTGACTGGATCATCCACAAAACTTGATATTCACAAGGGTCCTGGAACCAAATTCCAGAGGATTCCAAGGGCCCATTGTATTTCGAAGGTTAAAAGTAACTATGAAATGCATCCCCAAAACTTAGAGAGATGTCACAGTCATACCTGTGACTAACATCCTATAAGGACTGCGTTAGCAGCTGCTGTTCAAATATCTTAACATATAAAAAGTAATGTGCATAGAAAAAGTAATGTGTGTTGACAACAAAGAGCTCATTTTTTAAAAAAAATCTATAAAACTGTTTGCCATGTGTTCCATGACCTGTCCAGAAGCTGAAAGTAATGTTTTACCTCTAAGTGGCATAACAAGGACATGGTAATACAGGCAGTCTCTGAGTTACAAACATCTGACTCATAGTTACAAACGGGGGTAAGACAACAGGTTGTGAGAGAAATCTACCTTCAGAAGGAAAATTCACTACTGAAAGAGTTACCATGGGGAAATGGGGTCTCCACTAAAACATTCTCACCAATCCTAACTTGGGGTCTTCCTGTATTCTTTTTTCAAAGCAACACAATGATTGACAACATTACTTTTCCTCTGAAATTAGGACTATAGACTTAGTGACTAGCATTTTATCAAATTGACAACATTTATGATCATGACATCATTGCTACAAAATCCCATTCCCCCAAACACATCTTAAAATCCAGGCAGCCATGCAGTTCAACTTACTAGTGCTGCAGACTCCATCCCTCAGTATTGATAGCCTAGATTTTAAGTTCAGTCTTGAAGGAACACAGAATGATTTGGGGGAGCATTGTGAAGACTTTCCCCTTCTGATTTTAAAGCACTTTTTTAGTGTACCGAAAAAAGTAGTATAAAAAGTAACACAAAACAGTAAATTATATAATGAATGAATACGACTAATGAAAAAGAGGGTTAAAAAGGTGGTTGAAATGGATGACCCTTTGAGGGGGAAGCACAGAGAGAGCCAAACAGTTTCTTAGACTGTCTAGGCCAGGGTTTTATAGGGTTTTTTTCTCTATCCTGCAGAATGCCAAAATTAAAGGCTGATTGATTTCCTATATTTGGGATTTTTTTCTTCTTCAAAAATTTGCTGTAACAACAGTAAGAGTAATCAAGTTATAATTCTTGTCAAGAAGTAATTTTCTAAATTCTGGACTGACCTTTTCTATGATATACATTGTCTAGCATCTGTTTGCCTCTTTTTTGAAAATTACCTTGGATTTTTCAATCCCTGGAACTCTATGTTTTTCTAGTGGGGACTTTGATGTCTCCCATTCCAGACACATTACTAGGCACATTGTACAAAAACAATGGTCTATTTAAGAACCAGTTCTCCCATCTATTTTTACTTTATTTTCATTTCATTTTTTCACCATGGTTCTGGTAAACTGCTTCTCTGAGACTGGGCCTCTAGAAGTGGCTCAGGTTAAGAAAGAAATCTACATAGGTCTTTCAGGTTTTTTGTAGTGGGGTTTGTGGATAAACAAACGTTGTTGTTTAAAGTGTTAGCATCTTTAAGTAATTTCAATTTCTAGAACCTGTATTTCTCCTTATTTGGCATGAAGGGGATGAAGGAGTGGAGGGAAAATACTGAAGCAATGTGAAGTTTGAGAGAAGTGCAGAAACTTCGGTATTTTCATCACTGTTTGAATCCCCAATTGACAGACCTGCACCAAATGTGTTGTATTAATAATACAGTATGTGCTTTCACCGATAAGATGAGAAAATCAATTGTAATTCCTTTGGCTGTTTTCTCATATATTCTCAACTAGTTAACAGCCAATCTTTTTTTGCATAGAGCAGGCAATGAATATTTCATGACAGGCCACAAGTGGGGTCTGTATATTTGCCAGCTAATAAAATGCAACCCACGTGGTTGGGGGCAGGAAGAGCAAGGCCTCTTTTAGCTTTTGTGGCCAGGGGGCTGCAATAAGAGAGGTGACAAATTCAAATTGTGAGATTAATGGATAATTTAAAATTGCTATTGCAGTGACACAGCTGGAGACCTTTTCAAATTAATATAGCCCATCTCTTCTCAGGTAGCCACAGCATGTGAAGGTCTGGAACTATGGGACCAAATGCCATTCTCATCAGCAGTGGCAATAGATACAGGACTGTGAGATTCAGTAGTGGCTTGGGATGTGAGAGAAGGAAAGACCATTCAAAGATAAATTATCCATTTGTTGGGTCAAATTACTTTGATCAAGCAGCTTAACAGTGAAGCATCCTTCTAAACTGGAACCATCCTTCTGAACTGGAACAAGTTACTCAGGTTGGGAACGTGACTAAATTTAAAGACCTTGGTTTAAATCTATGAAACCTACGGTATTGGTTCCCATTCAGAATAATTAAAAGATGCATAGTAAGACTTGTGGAACACCCTCCCCAGCAACATACGGCAGATACCAACTCTCCTAGGCTTCAGGAAAGCCTTAAAGACACAAGCTTTTAATGAATAAGAACATGGACTTTACATGACCTGTACGAAGACTTGAGGATTCTGGATGAATGGATTTTAATCTTGGACATTCTTAAAATTTTATATAATGTGATTTTATTTTGTAATGGTACCTGTTTTATATGAACTGTTGTTTTGTAGATTGTTTTATATGAATTGTTGTTTTTACATTGTTTTTAGGCATTGAATTTTTGCCTATTTACTGTAAGCCGCTTTGAGTCTCCTCGGAGAGAAAGGTGGGGTAAAAGTGATGTAAATAAATAAATAAATAAATAAATACATCAACTAGCAATTCAAAGAAAATGAGAACTGCAAAATCATTCAGCATGCTTACAGATTTGTCCATGGCACTCTGAATCCATCCATAGTGGTAATAAAGTGTTTCTAAAATGTAATTAATCATGGCACTGCAATATTTTGCCTTTTATATTCTTGAAGCTCAACTTTTATTTTTTTAGTTGGGGTGTGCAAATTCGTTCTATTTTCGTTCTGTTTTTGTTTTGAATTTTGGGTGCCCTATGTTATTTTTCAGGAAGATTCCGTGAGATTAGGAGGGGGGCGGGCCTGTTCAGATTCATAATGTTGAACCCTGAGTTCCGTTTCTGTTTCGGGAAGAATCTTCCCAAAAACAGAATGGGGAGGGAGACACCCAAAAAGAGAGTGAAAATAGAACGGATTCCATGCCATTTTGTACATCCCTCTTTTTAGCAAGAATTACACACATAGACACACATCTGCCCCAGTCAGATTCTACTTGAACATTCGCTGGTATCCCTCCTAAAGAAGGGAACTTATCTTCTCATCCTAAAACATATAACCAAATAGCTGGACTGTCTTTCAGCCATCTCCTTTCTGGGTTTTTTAAAAAAATATTTAATGACTTTTAGCTTGATTCATAATGTAAACAGAAGAGACAGGTAACTGCAAATTCCTTCTGATTTTGTACCACCATTAATTCATCCTCTCTACCAGACTATAAACAAACAAAAATACCATGTGCTCAACAGTTCAGACATGCCATCTTGAGAAATGTCATTCCATTATATTCCTTTAAAGCAGGGGAGCCCCTGGTGGCATAGTGTGTTAATCCGCTGAGATGCTGAACTTGCTAACTGAAAGGTTGGCGGTTCAAATCCGGGGAGCGGGGTGAGCTCCTGCTGTTAGCCCTAGCTTCTGCCAACCTAGCAGTTTGAAAACATGCAAATGTGAGGAGATCGATAGGTACCACTCCAGTGGGACAGTAATGGCACTCCAGGCAGTCATGCTGGCCACATGACCTTAGAGATGTCTATGGACCACGCCGGCTGTTTGGCTAAGAAATGGAGATGAGCACCAACTCCCAGAGTTGGACACAACTAGACTTAATGATGGGAGAAAGCCTTTACCTTTACTACCCAACCTGGTACCTCCTAGATGTTTTGGGCCATATCTTTTATCAACTCAAAGTGTAGTGAGCGGGGCAAAGTTAGGATAGTGCTGTACTAAATCAGAAGTCTTTTCAACCCATGTAATTTTTCTTCAGTTTTCTCCCCTGTCCCACATCACATCCAATTTCTGTATTTGCTGTGTTCAGAGTCCCTTGGTAACATTGCCTTCTGCTTTTCCTTGAATGCCTAAACACTATTTCTAATTGTCCAGTTGAAGTTTTAAGTTACTGCAATTTATAGACATTTCAGGATTGAAGGGAAATGTCACTGAGGAGGTCTGAATTTTTATGGGGAGACAATGTCCTGGTTTTGTTCCCTGTAAGTGCACCTTTGCATTAACCCCTGGTAGCATAATTGATGGTCAGGGATGATGAGACTTGTACTTTGAAATATCTGGAGGGCACTAGGTTGAAAGTAGCTGATTTTAACCATCAAAAAAGAAAGGAATTCTACATTATTTTTTATGTTTCATGGAATATAGCAATTTAGGCTAGCATGCTTGACTGATAAAGATTTCTCCAGGCTTCATTGCTTTATTCTCCTCAAGGATCATCATCAGTCCCATAGCTCCTATAAAAGCTATGGTCTTAGATGTCAAACATGCTTCACTCTGTCAGTCCATAGCCTTATTTTAGGTTTTCTGTCCAGCATTAAAGATAATAATCGGGTCTGTGTATAGGGAGGAGAGTAGAATTTTGAGAAGTTAAAGAAGCTGTCTCATTGTGCTTTATTAGCATTTAGCAACAAACCTCCCCCCAATTTTAATGTTGTCCAGGGAAAACAAACAAACAAAAATATTTCTTTTCTCCCACAAATATGAAGGATTTGAACTTGAAAGAACCTTGAATCCTCATCTGCACTTGCATGTCCTGGTTATAATTTTTTAACATGGCACATCCTACTTGCAATAGCATAGATAGCCATCTGCAAGCAAGTGCCTTTTGCACCTGAGACTTAACACACATCTATATCCTAATATTATTTCAGCCTGGAATATATAATGGCCCTAGGAAATCAAGAATGAAGTGTTCAGCCACCTCTGAAAGTAAGTAACAAACTCGTAGCAATTTTAAAAGCCCAGTTAGTACAAGCATTCCATGACCTGGGAGGTCACAAGGCACCCATAAAAGTAGACCGGTAAACCAGCGATATGCAGCAGCAGCCATTTCAAAAAGTCTTTATTACAGTGATAAAAAAATGAACAAACCAACAAACCGTAACATTGCCTTTGAGGTCTGAATCTGATAGTTTCCACAGCAGCTTACGGTGTTCTAGCCAGTCATGCTGCAAACCTTCCTCCTACAACCAAAGGGAAATACATTCTTCTTAAAGTAAAGAAAAAGAAAACAAGTTACGATAAAAATGACATTGTCTTCCTTAGCTCTCCCACTTGTATTTATTATTCTACTTTATGACATTCTGGTTACTGTTAAGAAAACATGTTTGGAAGTGTGGCTGGGAAAATAAGAGGATGCAAATGAGGAGATAGTTTAGAAGTGTAACTTAAAACCTAATTAAATCCAAAATGTGACATGCACATACACTCAATTTAAAATTCTACCAGTTCCTGATAGATGTAAGAGTGGTTCCACTTCTGTCATACAACTTCTTAAAATAACCCCACTTCTGCTCATGAAATGAAGCATTGCTTATGCAACTGGGACTTTTGTTAATTCAAGGCTTTTGTCTAGAATCAAACACATCACTTTAGGTTTCTATCCATAGGAATGAAATCCCAGAGAGTATTAGTTACACGTTCAATATTCTCTTGAGTATTCTCCAGCCACCTGCATGTGCGTAAACTGTGAACACCATTCACCTCACCTTTTCTAAATCCGTAGATGGTAGAATTACATTTTTGCAACTACGATGGAGTTCTATTAGTGGAAGTCCCACTTGGGTGACACAGGAGCTTTCTTTTTGTTTATCATGCTTGCTAGGGCAAAAGGGATGATCAAGGGTGGATCAGTGGAGGTTACAACTGGTATCCTGTTGGTGATATACACAAGCATAATATCCTGTTATGTGGGCCAGAATCCTGTTGGGGAATTAGAAATGCTTAAGCATTCACTGTGCATCATCTGCTATGATGGATGGGGGTCTACTCCCCTATTATGGGGAAGCAGCTGACATTCTCACTTCCTCTCCTGAGCAACTGCTGTTATGACAAACTGAAGCAGGATCCCTGTCACAATTCCCTATCATGCCAGAAATTACTCACATGAGTATGTGTGTGTGTGTGTGTGTGTGTGTTCATGTATGGAAACATCAGTCGGCTGCTTTCTGAATGACAAAGAAACAGATTCCTGTTGATTACAGTGACTGCTGCCTTGTGAGTGGGGATTGGTGGACTTTTATAATCCCTACATCTCTCCAAACTAGGTTTTTTGTAGGGATTATGAATTCAAAACACTCATGATATGTAACTTGAGGTTATGCATTTGTAACAGCCCAGTAAGACAATGCTTTTTAAAATTGTGGCCCAAGTAGATATTCAGTATCTTCTTTCACAGTGACTCCCATCCCAGTGTAACTGACCTTTTCATGCTGGAATTTGTCTTCATAGTGATTTTAATATTGAATGTTCTAAATGTTAATATGTATTAGTTTTTAATCCAATCTATTTTAAGCCTAATTTTATATGTATTACGGCATTGAATAATTGCCACATGTAAGCAGCCTTGATTCCCCTTTTGGGTGGAGAAAAGCAGGGTATAAATAGGGTAAATAAATAAATAGTCAATCAGTGGCTTGAGAAATGTCCAGATAGAATCTAGTTGTTATGCACCCAGGAGATGAGACATGACATTCTCCTCCTGGATCCCCAGCAAAATACACACAAGTATGCTGGAAATATGGGAGAATCATATATTCTATCTCCTCATGGCTGATGAGACATCTCATCCTCACCCAGAGACTAAATGACTATGGGAGAATGTTTTGGCTGCATCAGCCAATAGGATTTCAACCCATGTATTTGTGAGAAGAAAAAGCAGTTTCTACACTTGTTCTTCCTGCTATCTTGTCCATTAAGGATGCAATGGCTTAGACAAAGAAGGACTAGGATCTGTCATCTTCCTTTCCTTTCTTTCCTGTATCAGCCAGCTGTCTCATGAGCTTTTTGAGCAGATAACATTGGTTCAGTTGGGGTTAATTAAATGACTGCCCTCTGTTGAAAAAGAACAGGCCCAGACCAAACCCCTCCATCCTCTTTCCATCTGCTCTTTGATGAGAGAGGACATGCTGCAACATGTTTGCTTCACATCATTTTTTTCTTTTAGATTAGTTTAGAAAGGATCAGGCTGTGGTTGTACAAGGATGCATTTTGTTAATAAATGTTCCTGCTGTTGAAGATTCTAAACTTATTGTTCTGTCTACGATTTGTTTCTTTCAAAATCACCATCCTAAGACAGAAACCTCTCCCATGAATGAATAAAGGCTATAACAGGCCTTTCATTTCAATGATAATCTCGCACAATCCATCCCTTATAACCGTATTTCATATTTAATTCCTGCCTTCACCAAGGAAAGAACCCCACATTTTTACGCAGAAAAACAACTCAAACACAGTAGAGTAATCTGAATGAATGCCTTCGATTCTTCAACAAAAGAAGTTTAATAAGGGCATGAATTATATAAAACAATACACCACTAGGATTCAAGGGTCTCATGCCAGAGAGTCCAAATGCATACAGATTCATAAGCCTCAAATGATCAAATCTGGCGTTATGAGTGCCTTTCATTTCACTGGCTCTTATTGTATTCAGTTCACATACTCTCCTATTGCACTTCATGCTTTTAAGATTGTTAGAAACCAAGACATAGGGTGAAATGAGTGATGGTGTAAACAATACATTGTAAAGTAAGAAGAGTGGCTGTTTTATTTGGTAGGCAATAAAGACATTGCAGCTGAACACCAATAAATCAGCCTCATTTCCCTCTTGTCATTACAAGCTCCATATCACAACAGTGCTTTATAATCAAAAACTCCCATTAGATCATAAAAATGCAACTAAGCAATTAACAGTTTTTCATTATACTTATTGTTTAATTAGCAAGTTATGAAGATTGCTTGTTAAAAGCAAGAAACCTACCTTCAAGCTTGTAGCAATGAACTCTTATGACTGCACCTGGGAGCGGAGACTCCATTTGATCTCCACATGGTCTCAGACTCAGTAGCTATCTTTTTAAGGAGAAAAAGAGGACACAGGGGGTGATGCTTAATGGAACGCTCTCAGAATGGGAATGCAGTGATTAGAGAAAAAGATTGACTGCTTGAAACCTCATAGGTGATGGCTCCTTCCACCTATACTTTGAACTCAGTCCTTGTCAGAAAAAGGCATGGTGATTAAAAATTCTGTACGTGCTATCCCACCAAACCAGTGAAGTTAATGACACTGTAGTGGCAATCATATACAAACCTACACAGGAGTAAGCTTTAGGAAACCAGGGAAGCCCAGTATCTCTGGATAAATATGATTCTACAGTGAGGACATGGGTAGATAGATACTGACTTCACTGATTATAATAGTAGAGGTGGACTTGAACACAGATCACCGGAGTGTACTATTCACATTTCTACAAAGCTTGGGAAATCTATTTCAATATCTTAAAAGAGACTCTCCAAATTCTATTCCTACATCAAGATATTACATGATTAATTGTGATGGTATTGTTTTAAAATGTTTTTAATTGTATTTTATAATTCCATTTTAAATGTTTATTTTGTTGTACACTGTTTTTAAAAGGCATCAAAAAGTTGCTGATATGTAAAGCTGCCTTGGGCCCCCTTCAGGGTTGAGAAAGGTGGGGTAGAAATGTCGCAAATAAATAAATAAATAGGTGAATATAATCTAACAGATGCAAATAGACAAAATTATTACGCTTTTTTGATACTGATTACAGCTTTGTGCAAACAGATCACAATTATACTATGGACCTTGCCACACGCACCACTGGAATCGGCCATTATAGATGCGGATTGCAGTAATTACAGCTGCACCTGTCCAGGGGATGTGGGGACCTGTCGCCCCATGACCCACACTGTTCCAACTTCCTCCTTCCACATCACACTGTTTAAGCCAGCTCAACCCATCTTTCTGGGGAGCCTCCCATGGCTCACTGCTGGTGACAGGGTTTTCTTTCCAGTTTGACCACGGAGCCACCCCAGAAGTACTTTTTTTGAGTTTGATGGGAGTGGAGGGCTCCATGGCAAAAGGACAAAAAACCTGCTGCCACTGCCAAATTTTAGATCATGTGAAGAAATCCTGTGTAACAAAATTGAAAACTTTTCTGTTCCTGTTTTGAAAGTGTTATTCCTGTGTAATTGTGTGGTATGTACTTTGAAAGTAGTTGTTACACTCCAGAAACTTCATTTTTGTGACTACCACAAACTATGTTGAATTGGTTGAGACTCAATGAGAAATTCATTGAAAAACTATAACAAAATGTGCTGCAGGATGTCCAGCAAAAACCAGGAAGTGTGTAAACCAAAAGTAATGTTTATTGGCACATAGCAATAGAAAGTGTTAGATACTGCAGTGCAAAAGCACATTTGTCACCAGATGATGGTGAATAATTAGAGAAGTGCCATACAAAGAACAATAACTCTTTCTGTGACTGCAGAAGGTACTTTTAGTTGGGAAGGGATATGCTTCAGTACAAACAAGTCATGGCGAAATGGTCTGACGACCTAGTGCAACAAGATGCACCATATGGAATGGCACAGAACATGAGAAGAACTTTGCATTGTTCATGTATAAACATTATGAGAATAACTGTCAATAAAGCATCTGTCAAACATACAGAGAAAAGACTTGTTGACTTTCATTTGTACAATCTGGAAGGAGTTTTAACCCCTGAGTGAGGCCTGGTCAGATGTGGTGGCTAATCCAGGTAGGAGGAAAGGACTGATCTGCCAAATGCAGTGTCCACATACAATCTTGAATTCAGTTTATAATGGGACACAAAAGTCAGAGGGTTGGCCCAACAAATGGAGTCCAGCGGAATGCCTTGGAGGAAGGGTGTCAAGGTTGCCATGCTCCTCGTTGAGTGAGACTGAACAGTGGATGGAGGACGATGGCAGTTGTTATGATATTGAAGATGCCAACAAATAAACCAATGATACTGAGCTATAATAATTTGCAAAAATATGATCTGTATTTATTATTACTACACTTCATCCTGTCCTATACTCACTCAAGTAAACTTCATTCCTGGGTGCGGAATTGAACCCAGGTCCTCCTAGTCTACACTTAACAGTCTATACTATACCGGCTTTTCCAATACATGAAACAGTATTAAGTGTTAGTCCAGTTCATTTTTGTCTGCACTGTATAGGACTGGCAGCAGCTCTTCAAAATCTTGGGTAGAAGTCTTTCTCTTCACCTACAGTCTAGACTTTCTTAAACTAAGATGCTGTAGGTTGAACTGGGACATTCTAAATATAAGACATGTAGTTTGCTACCAAGCATCTTCCAAAACGACTAATACTGTCCCATAAAGTTCGTAATAATATACATGCAATAAAATATGGATTAACTCTTATTCAGTGTGCCAGCCAGTCATGCACTATTTCAGAATGCAGTCAGCTTTGAATGTTTGCAGGTTTAACTTTTTGCAGATTTGATTTAACGTGTTCTCTCTGGTGACTCTATGGTCACCTTCAGCTGGGCATTGACAATAGAAGTGATGTGGATTGTAAGACCAAAGAGATCTTGATTTAATCTGCACCCTACGTGTTTCAGGGCACAGAATTCCCATACAAAATCACACATGGGTAGGTTGTAGTACATACCTAAACTCTGTGAAATTGTTCAGATCAACTATGTAGATCTGGGAGCTTTTAATCAGCTACCTATCCATATTGTTAGCTGTGAATTGATTATATGTATAGAGAGATATAGACTTTGAAAGAGAGAGAGAGAGAGAGAGTCCACTTCACAGTTCAATATTGCATAAGGATTTTTAGGTTGCACTTAACAGAGCCAGTGTGGTACAGTGGTTTGAGCATTGAACGACTCTGGAGACCAGGATGCAATTCTTGCTGAGCCATGGAAACTCACTGGTAAGTCATATACTCTCAGCCCACAAAACTCTGTGATAGGATTGTGTTAAGTTAGAAATGACTTGAAGGTACATACAACAGCAGCAACAATAACTATCTTTTATGTATAAGCGACAGTCTGCACTGTTAACATTGTAAGATACCAGCTTAACTGTAATGTTCTTAGGTGTTATTAGGTCATGTTTTGGGGTGGTTGCTTTACCTTCTGTACTTTGTATGTGTATTACTGGGCTCTTAATTGTGTTTTTATGCTGGGTTGGAGGATTTTAAAAAATGTATATTGGATTTGCATTGCCTTCTGTTTTGTTCAATTTCAACATTTGCATGACTCCTACAGAATCAATTCAATAAGGTTTCTAATAAGCCTGGAGAATTAGCAGAGGAATAAAGCAATAAATTATTCTAAGCAAATTCTCATATGTGGTTTGTGGATGTTACATCTGCTTAGTGGCAGCTGTGCATGGCAGTGTGTGAAGAGGCTCTCCATGTAATATTAGCAGTTGTCAATGAATGCAGCCATTCGCTCTTGCACCTTGAGGCTTTACACAGGAAAAAAACTCTTTAAACCCCTCTAATCGACTAAACGCAAAAGAGAGAGAGAGAGAGAGATTGCATTGATACTGCATAACAGCAAGGAAGGCACTGTGCTATCTCACTCCAGTCTCTCTTTTAACCAGCATAAATGCCACTTTAATACTTTTGAGGCCTTTCACAGTCAATCTCTATATTAATCTCTGGGATTTACAGGAGTGCATTGTCTTATGAAATTTATTAGATAGTCTCTCATAATCCAACAATCTAGTGCGGGGCACTAACTCCTCAATGATTATCTGTTAATCTTATTGTACTTTATGCCTTTCATTAGCTATGACTCTCAGCAGTCTAATGAAATGAAGAGATGGGGAGAAATTAAAAATTGTAGACTTGAAGACAAGAGCTTGGAAAATGACATGGTGTTCTATTTCTTACTTTCTGTTAAATACTGGGGTGTATTTAAACTATAGAATTAATGAAGTCTGACACCACTTTAACAGCCATAGCTCAGTCCTATGGAATCCTTGGAATTGTAGTTTGTTGAGGCAGAGAAGGCTACAGATCTTGTGAATTACAATTTGCTGAATTCCATAGCATTGAGCTATGACTGTTAAGCTATATCAGTTCTATAATGTAGATGAACCTCAAGAGTGGAAGCAGAGTTGATCAATTGTAGGAACAGTCCTACTAGTCAACTGGATTAACCCACTTTTTCCCAAAATAAGCGAAGAAAAAGAAAAATTAAAAACATCTCTAAACAGAGGATGCAGGTGGAACTTTTTTTTTTTTGCATAAATTTGCATATCCTAATTTGTATGCATGGATGAAAATGTAGAACTAATTGCTCTAAGCTAAACAAAATATAATACTGTTCATCATGAGGACATACTGAGATCAGGTGACAGTCTGCCTTCCAGGATTTGTCCTCCCTTCTTATTGTTCTTTATTTTTAAAACTGGATTTGGGTAGACACCCTTCAAATACCAGATAACTTCAAATAGAGGACTGCTTTCTGCAAAGAAAGACACATGACTAACCAGTCTTCTGAATCAAACATAAAGTTTTCTTAGTATAGCATCCAACTTCAGAGAAAATGACCAGCAAACTAGCAAGTCATAAAATTTCTCCCACTGGTGTACTGTAGCAACCAGCAACTGAGAGGTATCCACTTGAGTGCTGGACTGTGATTATGGAAATCAGAATTCCAAGCCTCATTCAGTCCTGGAACTGAACAGCCTGAGACCACCCCGTTCTGACTGTGAACCGTGCAGTTTTACCCATTTCACATTTAAAGGTGGGGTATAAATCCAATAAATAAACAAACTTTATTTTGTGTTGTTGAAGGCTTTCATGGCCAGAATCACAGGGTTGTTGTGTGTTTTCCGGACTGTATGGCCATGTTCCAGAAGTATTCTCTCACAACCTCTGAGGATGCCTGCCATAGATGTGGGAGAAACGTCAGGAGAGAATACTTCTGGAACATGGCCATACAGCCCGGAAAACACACAACAAACTTTATTTTTCTGATTTCCAATAGATTTACTTGGGAGTACATCTAATTCAAGGCTTTAATTCTATTTGGGCATGATTGCATAGTTACATTTCTAATTCTTCCTCTCCTCCAAATATTTACAGCATGGGATGCCCTTGAAATCATAGGGGTTGCTATTAAATAAACAATTCTCGAATTTTGCATCGCAACCTTAATTGCCATTTTGCCTCCAAACTGACACAATTTATCTAATGGAGTGGCCTTGCATCTAGCCTTAATTTGCAACCTGGCGGAATGGCTGGCAACAAATGACATGTCAGAAAGATCTTGCTGCAGCTGATATTTTCAGCACATTGACCAAATCAAGTCTCCTAGGATGCTTCCAGCCTGCTTCGGTGATGGAGCCCTATGCCTGCCATCACACAACATAAGGTGACTTCTGGCAGAGGCCGCCTTGAATCTCCACCGGTGTGAGAAAGGAGGGATATTAATATGATAAATTAAAAAATTAATAAGCGTTCTTGATGCTTCCGCCCAAACATAGGAGCCTTCCCGTGTTCTGCTGGCTCTAATGGAGCCAGCACACTTTTGCCCGGTTTGGGTGACACTTCCCCCATGTGATGGGGAAAGTGTCATTATGCTGGAGTGGCATGCGGAGCAGCAGAATCCCTCCTCACACCTGCTCTTTCGCCACACTTGCTGGTGAAATGTCATGGGGGGGGGGGGGGAATGTGATAAGGTCATATGTTTCAAATTAGAGATAGCAACAAGTAATTTCAGCAAATTTATTCCCATTACTATAAAGTCTTTGAAGACCATATCATTTCTGAAGACTATTCGCAATTCAGGACTTCTTGTGCGTAAAATTCAGACATGGTTGTTTTTCACAGAAAAAAAGCACTTTCTGCACAGGATACTGCATTCTCTGCATATCTATATATATAAAATGATAAAGTTGTTTGCGCAGTGACTATAACAACAAAACTAAACATCCCAGAAATACGAAATTTGGCAACACAATGCAAAAGGCTTGCCTCCAGGTTACAACAACACAACCACACCACAAAACCACAATCCGGACCCACAAAACTCACAACAACGCATCATGCGATAACAACACAACTAAACTCCCCAGAAATACAAAACTTGGCAACACAATGCAAAAGCCTTGCCTCCCAGTTGTAACAACACAACCACACCACAAAACCACACAGGACCCACAAAACTCACAACAACGCATCGTGACTATAACAACACAACTAAACGCCCCAGAAATACGAAACTTGGCAACACAACGCAAAAGCCTTCCCTCCAGGTTGTAACAACAGAACCACACCACAAAACCACAATCCGGACCCACAAAACTCACAACAATGCATCATGACTATAACAACACAACTAAATGTCCCAGAAATACGAAACTTGGCACACAACTAAACACCCCAGAAATATAAAACTTGACAACACAATGCAAAAACCTTGCCTCCCGGTTGTAACAACACAACCACACCACAAAACCACAATCCGGACCCACAAAACTCACAACAATGCATCGTGACTATAACAACACAACTAAACATCCCAGAAATACGAAACTTGGCACACAACTAAACGCCCCAGAAATATAAAACTAGACAACACAACGCAAAAACCTTGCCTCCCGGTTGTAACAACACAACCACACCACAAAACCACAATCCGGACCCACAGAACTCACAACAATGCATCGTGACTATAACAACACAACTAAACATCCCAGAAATACGAAACTTGGCACACAACTAAACGCCCCAGAAATATAAAACTAGACAACACAACGCAAAAACCTTGCCTCCCGGTTGTAACAACACAACCACACCACAAAACCACAATCCGGACCCACAAAACTCACAACAACGCATTGTGACTATAACAAATACAAAATTTGACAACACAACTCATCCACCTCCCCAATCCCTACATTCACACTTGGCCTCCAAAAAAACAATTACAATAATAACAATGACAACAACAACAGCAATAAGAATCAACACCATCACAGGCAAGAAACAGCCAGGCACTGAGGCTGAGAGGCCAGTCAGTGCTACACTGGGCCTCCAAAAAATACAGTAGCATCTAACTTATCCAACCTTCATGACCACTACAACAACAATAATAATAAACACCTACACAGGCAAAAAAAAAGACTATTGTACCACAATAAAAATATAAACCGCACTCAGCAGAATCAGACATTACAACTAACAACAAACCAAAGACAACAGGGATCTCAAGCAATTATCAATCAACACAAAAATTGAAGAAGGTAACAGACTTCAAATACTACGACTAATGTGAGTATAAAGAAGGTGGAGGTCACAGCATAAATACAACCTAATGTAGACTGACCAACACCACCAGACTTCGCCACAGCAACGCGTGGCCGGGCACAGCTAGTACTATAATATTTCAATGCAGAAAATTCATTCCTTCACAGAAAATGCTGTTTTCTTTACAGCTCCACCACGTGCAAATTTTATACAAAACAAATCCCCAAATACAGCCTTTTTTGTCTATACAGGAATTTAAGATTTCTGCATTCAGATATTGTTTTCTATGCAGAAATTTCTATTTTTTATGCAGCAGGAACTCTTTTCTGTGTAAAATAACCACTTTCAGATTTTGCACATAATATGTCCCAAACTGCAGAGATAGTCCTCAGTCTAGGATTCTTCCTTTTGGGGATTCTCAACACCAAAAAGAATGCTTTTTAAACGTATTATTAACATTTCTGAATATTATTTTTATCCCTAAGCAGAGCTTAATTTCCCAGTCTCTTATTCCAAATCAATCTAAAAGAACAAAACATGAACACAGATTTGTACATGTGTTTATGTGAGTAAGGGGCATTGCTTGCTAGCCTGACTACACTGAACTTATATATTGGGGGCGTCATTTCCATATACATGCTTTTGGCAGAACAGAATGGATTTCAGGAAGGCTGGGGCCTAATGGAGCATCAAAGTAATTCAAGACATAGCAGGGTTTACCTGCTTTGTCTCAAATTACTTTGCTTTTTCCTGAAGCATCATTTGGATGCCTCAGGTAAAAATCCAAAAGGGCCTAGGATATGGGTCCTGTCTGGAAGGGTCCTGAGTTTCTGCAGCTAAACAGAGATTTAAATCCTGTTCTTAGTCCAACACTCAAACCACATTACCATACTGACTTAGTGCAGGTTTCTAAGAGCATTCATGTGTTGTGAGCTATTGATATGCTCATCTTGTATGTTGATGGCCTGGGACATGTGAGAAGTCTGCAATATGATGACTGCAGTTGAAGTGCATTCATGGGTAACAGTTATGAACCATTCCATGTATAAGGCCTCTTACATTACCTTCAATGTATTCAATGGATGAATTGGCCTTGCATAATTAAACTGATCCGGTGGGATTTGTGTTATAAGCAAGTTTAATTTGCTGTGTGATTTATGATTAGAAATCATCTAACATCTACCAGAAACCCCAGTATGGGATGTTTTACTGCTTGTCACAGTCTGTGATTAACCTGTGAAATGTTTTCATTTGGATCTAAATGAAGGAAGGGGCTTAGGGAGCTTTCCCTTGCCTGAAACCAATACGGAGACACTTTGTGAATAAATATTTTGGCTTTAGTAATCAGCAGACATGACTTTGGTTTCTTCCTTATTTCATTTTCATTTTAAAAAGCAAACCCCCAAAACCTGCTAGGAGTGGTTAAAACCAACAAGATAATCTTACAGGAATGAGCAGGAATATACAAAGAGTACCCAAGAGGAAGTATAATGTCCTAGCCAGAAATACAGAAATCTCTTTACCATATTCATCCAAGCAGACAAAATGTAGTGAATGGTGAATACATGCACAGACCTCTACATACTATAAACCAGTATGATGAAACCAGTAACAGTTTGGAGCGCATGTTGTTGCTCCTCATCATAGTCTCTTCTTAAAGTAAAACAAATTCATCTGTGCCTATCTTCAAGTGGAGCTGAAAGCTAATTGTCTAGTTTTAAAATGGCATCTATAATTTATCCTGTATGGTTTTTTAAAATGCTGAACTGCTGAACTTGCGGACCAAAAGGTCACAAGTTCAAATTCAGGGAGCAGAGTGAGCACCCGCTGTTAGCCTTAGCTTCTGCCAACCTAGCCGTTCAAAAACATGCAAATGTGAGTAGATCAATAGATACCACTCCGGCGGGAAGGTAATGGCGCTTAATGCAGTCATGTTGGCCGCGTGACCTTGGAGGTATCTACGTGACCTTGGAGGTATCTTTGGCTTAGAAATGGAGATGAGCACCAACCCCCAGAGTTGGACACAACTGGACTTAATGTCAGGGGAAAACCTTTACCTTAACCTTTACTTATAAACATGCAATAACACTTTTCTCTTCCATTTGCATCCACTAAGTTTCTACAGGTGGATGGACATAGGGTTCCAGAGAGTCAACAAATGCTCTCGTGTATTCTAGCAACAATGAGTAGTGCCTAACATAATTCTGGAAACTACTACTAGTAGTTATGAACTGGGAACATCTACCCTGTTTCCCCTAAAATAAGACATCCCCAGAAAATAAGACCTAGTAGAGGTTTTGCTGAATTGCTAAATTTAAGGCCTCCCCCGAAAGTAAGACCTAGCAAAGTTTTTGTTTTGAAGCATACCCGCCAAACAGAACACCAGAGCATGCAGGATCGGTAAATATACGTACCATAGAGTGTTGTACATGGAAATAATGGTAGTAACAAGAAATTCTTGATAGGATTCACAGTATCTGGTTATGCTGGTTTGTGATGACAACTACTGTACAGTATATAATAAATGTTCATTTTTTTGTTCAACAATAAATGTTAATTCTTCTTCATGGAAAAATAAGACATCCCCTGAAAATAAGACCTAGAGCATCTTTGGGAGCAAAAATTAATATTAGACACTGTTTTATTTTCGGGGAAACACGGTAGCTACATTGGAAGCTTTTAAAAAATATAAAGCTTTTTTAAAAGTGTTTCCAATTAGCATTGTATAGCTCCCAGACCTCTAAACAATCCATATACCTAGAGGCTGTGCCAACTGTATCTTTGTAAGGAATCTGTAGTTAAGATAAATCTTCCCTTTATTGATCATGATTGAGCTCTTTCCATCAAGTCAAATAAGAAGAGGAAAGAAGTTCTGAATTTTTAATATTATAAAATTGCTGAGGGCAAGCAAAGTTGTCATAGATAGCACTAGGCACTCAAAGTAATAGGTTAATATGTTTAGGCAACATTAATGTCTAGCCAACTGCCTCTTTTTTCTTCTACTCGGCTTCTTCCTTGATTCATGATATTTAGTTCAGGATATCTTTACTTTGCTTTTTGTGGTGTAAAACAGTTGTATCATCACTACTAACTAAACTGAGGCTGGATCTATACTGCCATATGATCCAGTATCTGATCCCAGATTATCTGAATTGGATCATATGAGTCTACACTGCCATATAATCCAGTTCAAAGCAGATAATCTGGAATCAGAAACTGAATTATGGCAATGTAGATGGGGTCAGAGTACTGGGCTTCATCTTGAAGGATTCCGTTTGGATGGGAGAAGGAAATTCAACCTGTGAAATAGATAGGTTGAATTGGCATGCACCCATGTATCTTGCCCATGTGCAGCAATAATGAAAACACAATTTGGAAGTGTGTCTTCATAGCAATAATTTAGATTTTTGCTTGAAATTGGGAAAACCCCTGGGAGGTGTTTGAGGGGTGGAAAGAAATAGAAATATCCACACAATGAAAGGAGTGGTTCTGGTGATTTTTAAAAGCATACTTCAGAAGCGGAGGTTCTTTTAAAAGGGACCTTAACATAAAAGAATAGAATAAAAGGAGCTTAGAGCTCTTTATCTTCTCAAAGGCTCTAGTCGCCTTTGGCAGACAGACACCCCCTTGCCCTCTTTCTTTGGCTTTTCCTCTCCTGTTAGAATGTTTTATGTGTGTTTGTGAGTCTCTTCTCAACCACAGTCACTCCACAGATCCATTTGTATGCCTGGGAGAAACAGAACTATCCAGACACTTTTCGGTTTTCATTAGTACAATAAGCAGCTATGGCTGACTTCCCTTCTCACCCAGAATATATTGTTTCAGTTTATTATGAAAAAGAGATAGTATTGCTTTACCATCAATGAAAGGATGTCTGCAACATTTTCCAATTCTCTGAAGGGGTTTTTTTTAACCCTTTAAGATTTACAAATGAAATAGTAACTTGAACTTATGGTGACTCCATTACTTACATGGAGTTTTTTTAGGCAGGGAATACTTAGAATTGGTTTGGCCAATTCCTTCCTATGTAATATAGCCTACAGCAGGGGTCCCCAAACTATGGCCCGTGGGCCACATGCAGCCCAACAAAGCCATTTATCTGGCCCCCACGGCGGCGAGTCCCTCCTCCTCCGCTGAGGAAGGCATGTGCGGTGCAAAGGAGAAGGACGAAAAGGCGTCCCTCACCTCGCGCGCACCTTTCCCGCCGTCACCGCCGAGGAAGGCACACACGGGGCGAGGGAGGAGAGAAAGGCTTTGCTTGTGTTTATAATGGTATTTTAACTATTATTTAATTCATAATTAATTATTGAAGGGTGCTTTGTTTGTGCTTTTGGTGCACAAAGGCAGAACGGTTGGACTAAATGGCCCAAGGAGTCTCTTCCAGCCATCTTTATTATTGTTTATTATTATTATTACTATTATCATTATTATTATTAACATTGAGGCTGTATTTGTTCCTGTTTTTTTTTTTTTACTTCAAAATAAGACATGTACAGTATACATAGGAATTTGTTCATAGTTTTTTAAAAACTATAGTCTGGCCCTCCAACAGTCTGAGGGACCGTGAACTGGCCCCCTGTTTAAAAAGTTTGGGGACTCCTGGCCTACAGCATACACATTTCAAAGGAAAGAACTGGATAAACCCATTCCTAAGTATTACCTGTCTATGAAACCCCCTATGAAACACATGGTGTCATCATAGGTCAACAGGCAACTTGAAGGCACACACACACATACATCACCCAGAACATCAGAATGAAGAACAAGTGTGATGTACACAGTTTGGAAATAGTGTTTGCTCTTCATTGGTGAGTTTGTTTATAGGCCATAGTTTTCTTCTTGCTCATTTGCTACCACTGCATTGTTGTAAGAATGCTATATAAAGTTAGTTGAATTATTGGTTTTGTCCATAACCCAGGGTTACTAGCACTACTTCATGAAATAAATTACTCAATTCAAGCTTGCCGTAAGATCTGTTTCCTTTATAAGATCTGTTCCAACTTTCATAAACTTTCAAACACTCCTGAAGCCACTCAAATAGAGGAAATAAAAGGAGTGAAGAGGTTCTCAATCAAGTAAAGGGACTACAGCACAGGTCCTAATAAATATCTTCCAAATACAGGCTTTGGTGAGAAAAATAGCTGGATACATTCCCACTGATCTTTTCACTTTCCAACAACATGGAAGTGACCATGCTGGTGTGGGGCCTGCAGCTTACAAGGGAGGTGACATTGGGAGACCTACAACCTCATCAGATGGGAAAAATTGTGTGTCCTACAATATTTCACTTCATGTGAGGCATGGAGTCTGCCAACTTCCGTCACACAACGTCGATCTACTTTTGGTGGGGCTCCATGCCTCAAGTGGAGTGGCAGTGGCAGCAACACGGGAGGATTCCCATGTTGCAAAGGAAACAATGGGGGGAACCTGGGCAGTGACACTTCCCCCATGGGATGAGGTGAGAGGGAAGGCGGGCATTGCAGGGCATGGGATAATGTGGGTTCCCCATGCTGCTCACCAGGCCCCGCCGGATTTGCTATGATGCAGTCAGCAAGGCCATTGTACATGGTGGCTGAGGAACTCTGGAAGTCATTGTCCAAAAAGGAATTTTCCGATCTCTGCTCCTCTTTTTCAAAGGTGCGTAGTCTCTCAGACTGATATATATCCTGTCTGCTGCTACAGAGAACAGAATCCAAGCTTTTAAGGTTTCCACACTTTTCAAAGGTTGTCAGGATGATTTATTGGAGTACTATCTCTGTTAGGCTTCTCTCTACAACACGAAGATACTAAATTTCTAATGAAAACAGTAACTGAGTTGGCAATGTCTTATGGGGAAAAAAATAAATTTGGCAGAGCTTTCCCTATGTAGATAAAAAGGTCTTATTCTGTCTGCTGAAATCCCAATAAACATTGATTTTATAACACAGGAACTCGTCCAGTGGCCACAACTGCTTGTAAAACTTTTATGTCACCACTATTACTGAATCCTGTCTGGAAGTGTACATTTTATAGAGTTGATTTTTATCCCCTAAATTGTGTTCAATGAATTTTCCAGCAACTAGACATTCCAAATTAGTTTCCCTTTTTCAACCACCTACATTTCTGAAGGTGAATGCCTTTCCTTCCTTCAAACTGCCTTGGTCTGACAATACTGAGGCCACTGGTGATCATTCTTGATTTGATTGCTTCTGAAATACTACTCTGTACATCACACATAACATGCTTGTGTTTGATTCTTCTAAATGTGATGGAAAGAGTAGCATTATTTGATCAATACTTCATGTAGATGTATATGTGACAAAGAGTGATCACCACTTAGGGCTTTATTTCACTGCCATGTGCCTTCATGTCATTTCTGGCTTATACAATTTATCAGCTGTTAGTATTTCTGGGAGTTGAAGGTCAAAACATCTGGGGACCCACAAGTTGAGAACTACTGCACTAATGCAAACCTATCACAAGGTTTTATTGGCAGAATTTTTTCAGAGGAGTTGAAAGAATATGACTTGCTCAAGGTCACACAGTGACTGAGCAGGGACTTGAACCCTGGTTTCCCAATGTACTAGTCCAACAGTCAAACCGCTACATCAGTGGTTCTCATTCTGGGGTCCCCGGATGTTTTTGGCTTACAACTTCCAGAAATCCCAGCCAGTTTACCAGCTGTTAGGATTTCTGGGAGTTGAAGGCCAAAAACATCTGGGGACCCCAGGTTGAGAACCACTGCACTACACCAATCTCGCTTTATAAGGCTTCATTGAATGACCATAAACTTTGCATTCAATTTTAAATAGGGTCTTTGTGAGGCCCAACTCCCTATGACCATATGGATCCCAGTTTGCTTATCTAAATAGTAAATGTGGAGAAAGACATGAATGTACAAGTAAGACTTTCCTGGAACATCTCACCCACTAGGTCTCTGAGCACTTACAGAGAGGTCCCGTATGTAAAAGCATAAACAAAGACATTGGCATAGGGTTTGTATTATACTCCCTAACATTTCACAGATAAAAACAGGGATGCATGTATCCAAACAACAACAATGTGTGATCAAGATAGCAAGGGTTTTCATGAAGAAGAACATGTGAGCTAGGAGAGGCTACAGTAGTATATTTTTGTTTGAGCCTATTGGGAAAGCAAAATTCTGTCTCCTCCTCTCCATCCCCCTACTGAGTTTATTAAGTGCAAACTCCTTTCACAACATTTAAATACATTTGCAGCAATTGAAATAAACTGAGCACAAAGGAGGAATGTGGGAGGAAGAAAAAGAAACTGGGGGAGTTTAAAAGCAGTAAAGAAAATGGGACAACAGGGGATTAATAATGACTGTCCATGACAAATCAGAACAGTTAGAGCAATGGTTCTTTACCTGTGGGTCCCCAGATGTTTTGGCTTTCAACTCCCAGAAATCCTAACAGCTGGTAGGAAATCCTAACTGGCTGGGATTTCTCAAAGTTGTAGGCCAAAACACCTGGGGACTCACAGGTTGAGAACCACTAGAGAGTATATTGCATCTGTGTCCATATGCCTTCTCAGCCTCAGTTCTTAGACTAGTAAGCTGAATGCTTCTGTACGTCTCACAAGTAATTAGAGTTTAGGAAAATTACTTTGTGGGCAATAGCTCCCATAATCTCCTAGTGAGCATAGCCAGTTAATATACTCATTGGGATCTCCAAGATGTTGTAGTTCAAAAAAGTAACTTTTCCAAGTTCTGATTTTACATTTGAAAACATATCCCCCCCCCCCCTCCTGACCTAAGCATGTTACAGCTGTTAACCAGGGAAGGGCAAGGCATCAACTGAGGGAGTTGTTGCATGCAAAAACCTGTTAAAACTACAGAAAGTGCAAATGTGCTGACCCCATTCTGTGCCACATCGTCATTCATATTTAATCACTTATGGATCCTCCCAAGTTAATAATTTATGCATGTGATTGGGCTTTGTCTAGTTTGGGCTTTTTTTGTTTTTTAATACGGTATGCCTGGCTAAATCAAATGCATAAGCTTCACTCCGTAGTGTAGAGACGGTTGACAAATAGAATGTGTTTTTTAAAGTTAGATTGCAGCTATTTATATGAAAATGCCTAAGATGGTTCATCTTCCTGGCCCTCCTTGCATAACTATATTTTATAGCACATTCATATTTCATGCACATATTGGTTGCGGACCTATAGCAGAAAGCCATATATACATAATAAACATAGATTTCTTATGAAACAAACATGAATTGCCTGGCATCTGAATGATGGTAATGCCTGATTAGCTTCTGTACTATTTAATATTTCATGCTCACTTGATGATTATTCAAAAAGAGTGCAAGGAACACTCAGGATGCGCCACCAAAGCAATGCCTCGTATGAATAACTCAAAACCCAGGACACATCCCAACATTTATAAGCAAAATAGCTAGCGAGAGGCCAAGAAGCAGCAGTGCCAAAGTGTTTACTCACAGCTTGGGTGGCAAACTGTAGCAAATGCGTCTCTCATCCAAATGCAGCAGCAGGAGGTAGCTGTGCCTAAGGAATAATGTAGGGGGAAAGTTCCCTAATACTTTCAAAATAATGACAAATACCATGGTGTTTGCTTATCTTCTGTTGTGTCTGGAAAAACAACCCTTTGCAAATTCAGATTTACTTTGGTGTTAAGACTTTAAACATGAGGCTGTACGAGTGGAATTTAAGCATATTTAAATATCCCAAAAAGTTTATTGCATGAAGAAGCCCCTGGTGGCACAGCAGATTAAACCGCTGAGCTGCTGAACTTGCTGACTGAAAGGTTGGCAGTTCGAATCCAGGGAGCGGAGTGAGCTCCCCCTATTAGCCCCAGTTCTGCCAACCTAGCAGTTTGAAAACATACAAATGTGAGTAGACCAATAGGTACCGCTTCTGTGGGAAGGTAACAGCACTCCATGCAGTCATGCTGGCCACATGACCTAGGAGGTGTTGATGGACAATGCTGGCTCTTTGGCTTAAAAATGGAGATGAGCACCAACCCACAGAGTTGGACCTGACTGAATGTCAGGGGAAACCTTTACCTTTACCTTTATGTTTGTCTTTGCCTTTTTGCCTTTGCACCTTTGAGCCTTTGCCTTTTTGCCTTTGCTTTTGCCTTTTTGCAGGAAAGAGACAAATCAGTATTGAAGTAGGACTCCCACCTTTTGTGATGGTGCCTATAACACAACTCATGCATCCCCTGCTGCTAGTCTGTCTCCACCCCATGTTTAAGCCATCAATAGCTGCCAAAACCTGCCACGTTCCTGCCGCCTACCTTGTAGGATGGGGCTTTTCAATTTCTGTGGCAAGATGCCGGCAGTGAAATGATGCCAAGGGGTGGGATTCCCCTCCTCTCCCACTGCACCTTCCTCCCTGACTCACTATTCCAGAGCTGAGTTTTTTAAATTGAGAGTAAATTTTGGCTTTTTAAAATTTAACCACTGTTTGAACTATTAAATTGCTTTAAAATAATACTAATTTTAAAAAGAGCAGTGAAAGTAGGGAAAGATGGGGTTACAAAGGCATGTGAATAACTAGTGCAGAACCATGGATCAGTAAATCAGCTCAATTGCATGAATATAAATAGGTGCAGTAATAAGGGTGTTCATGCATCATGTGGAAAACTTTAAATGCCATAGTCTAAAAACAATAATAAATTGAATGAGGAGGTGTTTAATTTTCTCAACACACACATTTATATATACACAGGGATGGAGAGGTTGTGGTGTTGCAGGGGAGGGGGGATGGTTGGAAGGGAGAGAACCTGGGACATTTTAAAAGCAACCAAATAAATGTATGATTAATCATCAGTGTCCCTGCCAAACCAATTGGAGAATATGAAGGGTTAGTATGAAGACAGATCTCTGCAAATGATCTTTGAGGATTTCTCCGCATGTATGATAGCATCAACATGGAAAAGATCACATCTCTCATGTTTTCCAAACTATAATATGTTTGCATGTTTGAAGAGGCAGAAATGGGCTTTGAACTACAAGTATTGAAGTGGCACCACCATTATACTATTGTTTCTTTGCAAATATGTGCCCAGAAACAGAAGTGGCCATTGCAGTCTTGGCAAAGGTTTCCTATGTGATGGTAGAGAGATGCATGTATAGACCTCATCACATAGGACTTGGGAAGCATCCCGGGACATTTCCCTGCCAGTCCAGCGATGGATGGGTACGCTGCCAATCGCGCAACATCAGATGCCCCACCCACAACTGGAGTGGAGTCACCCTGCGTGCCTGCCATTTCACCATGCTTGCTAGTGAAACAGCATTGGCAGGGGGGCTCCCTGTGTTATAAGTTCATTTATCAATGTGGAGGGGATTGGAGTGCAAATTATCACATAGGAAACCTTTGCCAGGACTGCAAAGACCACTTCTGTTTCTGGGCACACCTTTGCAAAGAAACAGTAGCATAGTGGTGATACCACTACTATGCTTGTAGTTCCAAGCTTGTTTTTGCCTCTTCAAACATGCAAACATATTATAGTTTGGAAAACATGAGAGATGTGATCTTTTCTGTCTTGATACTATCATACATGCTGTCTCTGTGTGTACACATAGTATGAACATATGTGCCTTCAAATTGTCTCAGACCAGAGTGACCTTATCTTGGAGTTTTTGTGGCAAGATTTGGTCAGAGGAAATTTGCCATGGCTTTCTTCTTAGTTTGAGAGAGTGTGACTTGCCCAAGTGGGTACCTATGACTGAGCAGAGATTTGAACCTTAGTTTTCGGGAATCATAGTTCAGAATCATAAGAACACCACAATCATTCTGATGTATACATATAGCAGTTTTAAATGATAAATACAATTTGTTCTCCTTAGGTTCTTTTATGATGCATCTCGCGTAGATGCATTTTTCACACTGTAAAGGTAAACAATATTAACTAACATTGAAAGGGCAGTAAAATAAAATGGGAAAACACTCTGTCTCTCACTCTAGTGTTTTATACAAGTAGAGATAGCCTTGCTGGTGTCATTAAGAGTTATTATTTGGAAACAGATTGTACTCAAACAACTTGTTGCCATTCTTTTTCCCAAGGATCATTTGGATGCAGTGGCAATAAAAGTCCTGTTTACTTTAGCAGATGATTACCAAGGGCTACCATGAAATGTGCTGGCCCTTTAAACTTTAGTGCCAATTTATATTATGTACATTATTTTGCTGTGCAATCATCCCCCAAAGTGTTATAATCCCATTAATTTCTTTTTCCCCCCTACTGCATGCTTTACATTGGAAAACATTAAGCAGCAGACATATTTCTGTTTTATTGTTGCTCCTTCTTCAACTCCTGATGCAGCAGAGTAGCATGAGAATTTGAGAACTGTGTCTCTGTGGAGAGTTGCAAATAGAGATTCCCATGAATTTCTGAAGGCTTTTGTTGCCCTAAAGCAGGCTTCAGTCCTCCAGGTGTTTTGGACTTCAACTCTCACAATTCCAAACAACGGATAAGCTGGCTGGGATTTCTGGGAGTTGAAGTCCAAAACACCTGGAAGGCCAAAGTTTGCCCATGCATGCCCTAAAGGCATAAAACACTGTTGGTCTTGGAAGCTAAGCAGGGTCAGCCTTGGTTAGTGGAAGACTGCCAATCAATCCTAGTGACTGTAGGATATTTCTCAGACGAAGGAATTGGCAGAACCACCTCTGATTCAGATCCCATTGATTTTCCGACAAAAAAGAGGAGAGTCCAAGGAGGTGGATTTTATAAACATGAATGCACCTGTTTGATTCTGCACAAGAGGTCAAGATAAAAAGGTGGTGACAGCTAGGGATGATTAAAAAGGCAGTCATGCTGCACCTTAGTGACTCGTATGTTTTATTTGGAGTAAGCTTTTGTGGACTGCAGCCCACTTCATCAGATGCACCTGATGAAGTGGGCTTCTGTCCAAAAAGCTTGTGCCAAATAAATCTTGCGAGGCTTTGAAGTGTGCAACGGTCTTTTGTTGTTTTTGCTGAAAGAGATTAACGTGACTATTCCTCTGGAAAAGAGTGATGAAGGCAGTTCTGCTTAAAGTGTTTACTTGTTACTTTTACTGTTGAAAGCTTCTACTGAAAAACCATTTTAGAGCTATTACTCTCAAATAACTCACCCAGAAACTGGGCATGCTGGTTGGGGGATTACAGGGATTGTAGCCTCAAAAGTACTGTAGTGTTGGACTAGATCTCCTGCAGACCAGGGATACATTTACAGTATAGAATAAATAAATACACTTTGACTGCCATGGCTCAGTGCTATGGAATCATGGATGTTATAGTTTTAAACTTCTTTAATGTGGATTGTTAGCTACCTTGAGTCCCCATGGGGATAAAGGTGGGATATAAATAAAGGTAATAATAATAATAATAATAATAATAATAATAATAATAATAATAATAATAATAATTTGGTTTTTTGGCATTGTATATTTCTGCTACCACTGTGACTGTTCATTTGTATTTTGATTCTGTAACCCACTTGTCGATGGATGTCCAGAATCAGCAGCATCCACTGCAGTCCTTTTTATCCAGGGTGACAAACAAGCCAGTATAGACTTCATTTTGATTTGTTTCTCCATAATGCTAATGGGTTAGGTGCTCTTAGTTCCACTCCTCAGCTGAGAACTCTCTGGCTTGGTTGAACCTGCTGGTAGTTACACTACCGCCAACACAGCTATCAGCATCCACCAGTTAAGCACATGGGGTGCCGTGTCGTGCCAAAAGATCTCAGCAAGCATTTGAAAACAATAAACATTGACAAAATTATGATCTGTCACCTTCAAAAGGCCACCTTACTGGGATCTCCACACATCATCCAAAAATACATCACACAGTCCTAAATGCTTGGGAAATGTTTGACTCATGATTCTGTGATACGAAATCCAGCATATGTATGTTGGCTGTGTCATACTCTGTCTTTGTGTCAATTATTATTATTATTATTATTATTATTATTATTATTATTATTATTTTACAATGTCTTTAGCCTTTTGTGCCAAAGAGTGCTGGGTCCTTACCAATCTATGCATTCCAGAATTCCATAGCATTGAGCCATGGCAGTTAGAGTGATATCAAGCTGCATTAATTCTACACATCTCAAGGCTTAAATCTCAGCTTAGCTATAAAAATCCACTGGCCAACCTGGCAAAAGTCACACTCTCTCAATGAAAAAGTAGAGCAATGGCAAAACTCTGCTGAATAAATCTTGCCAAGAATTGCCATAAGTTAGAGATGTCTTGCAAACACATAACAGTCCAAGCAGTAATTTTTCCAAGCTCTGCTTTGGCTGATGAATTCCCTCTGACTTCAAGAAGTTCTTTATATGCTGTTTTCAAACAGACACTTCTAAGTGGTCCACAGTGAGACAGGGATATGAGAGTTTCCCACATACAGCAGCGATCATACGAATCATTCTGTATTTTGTAAGCACAAGGCTTTTTCCTTGGATGGCTTGCTGCTTAGCTAAAGCTGTTGATGTCGGCCATATCATCAAGTGCAAAGGCAGCAGTCCAGTTAGCCTCATTAAAGCATTTTCCTCAGTCAGCAGGGTGGCAAATATGCTGTTGCTGCCTCAGTCCTGACAGGGCCCTTGTTGTGCTGGAGAGTAGTTGCTAAGCTGTGCAGCCTGTTCCCACAGAGCATGAAATTCTCTTTCCCAGGTAGCTTCACCTTGATCTCTTCTACCTTGCCCTAACACAGCCGTTGAAGCTCCTTATCCCTGCTCACTGATCCACAAGCTGGCTATTGCCCAAGTAATTCCCTTGGCAGTGAATCTCTTTTCCTGCAGGTTGAATCCATTGCTCCATGTCCTAGAGAAGCAGAAAACAAGCCTGCTCCTTCTCAAATATGGCATCCTTTCAAATATTTAAACATGGCAATAATGTCCCATCTCAACCTTGTCTACTACAAGCTAAATATATCCAACTCCCTAAACCACTTCTCATGGGACTTGGCTTCGATGTCTTTTACCATTCTGGTTGTCCTTCTCTGGACACATTCCAGCTTGTCAATCTCCTTCTTGAATTGCACACAGTATTCTTGTTGAAGTCCTTCACAATGACATGATGGCAACAGTCTTGGACAGCAATGGCCCCCAAAGTGACCCATTTAAGGTGGAATCATGTGTCAAACAGGGATGTGTTGCCTCAACCTTATTTTCCATCTTCATCTCTATGATACTTCATCTTGTTGATTGGACAGTTGGCAAGTTATTTAACCTCAGCAGACTAAAAGCAAAACCAAGGTCACAACAACATCTGTTATAGAATTCCGATATGCCGGTGATAACGTAGTCAGTGCGCATTCAGAAGAAGACCTACAAACCACTCTAAATACCTTTGCAGACGCATATGAGAAGCTTAGCCTCTCACTGAACATCGAGAAAACCAAAGTGCTCTTCCAGCAGTCACCAGTCAATCCCTCTGCAATGCCAGAAATACAGCTTAATGGTGTAATTTTAGAAAATGTTGACAATTTCCGCTATCTTAGCAGCCACCTCTCCACAAAAGTCAACAATGACATTGAAATACAACACCGCCTGAGGTCTGCGAGGGCAGCATTTTTCCAAACGAAGCAGAGTGTTTGAGGATCGGGACATCCATAGGGATACCAAGTTGCTTGTTTATAAAGCTATTGTCCTCCCAATCCTGTTATATGCCTGCGAAACGTGGACCGTCTACAGACATCACACTCAACTCCTGGAATGATTTCATCGGTGTTGCCTCTGAAAAAATCCTGCTAATCTTTTGGGAAGACAGGTAGACAAATGTCAGTGTGCTGGAAGAAGCAAAGACCACTCGTATTGAAGCAATGCTGTGCCATCAACTCCACTGGACTGGCCATGTTGTCTGAATGCTGGATCACTGCCTCCCAAAGCAGTTACTATACTCCCAACTCAAGAATGGAAAATGAAATGTTGGTGGACAGGAAAAAAGATTTAAAATGGGCTTAAAGCTAATCTTAAAAACTGTGGCATAGACACCAAGAACTGGGAAGCCCTGGCCCTTGAGCGCTCTAGCTGGAGGTTAGCTGTGACCAGTATTGTTGTGGAATTTGAAGAGGCACATATGGAGGGCGAAAGGGAGAAACATGCCAAAAGGAAGGTGTATCAAGCCAACCCTGATCGGGACCGCCTTCCACCTGAAAACTGATGTCCTCACTGTGAAAGAACATGTGGGTCAAGAAGAGGGCTCCACAGTTACCTATGTATCCACCACCAGGACACTACACCTGGAAGATAATCATACTCGGACAATGAGGGATCACCTAAGTAAAGTAATTATTCTTGTTGAAGTCTGACCAAAGCAGAATAGAGCGGTACCATAATTTTCCTCTACCTAGACACTATAAAATTATCTATTACTCTGGAAATCACTTTCACTTCCAGAGAGCCATCATCTTCCTAGGCAAAGAATACTGATGGTGGTGATGCATGGTTACTAGGCATAAGCGATCCATGAAAAAAATGGTTCAATTCTCGTCTCTAAAGTAGGGGGCGCTGGTGCTTCGTTTTTGAAACTATTTCTGATTTTTCCCCTCAAAAATTTCGTATATTTCTGATAATTCGTAATGCTCAAAATTGGTTCATTAATGGCGGACGTGCATGCGCAATTGCGAAAAAACTAATGTGCGGGGGGGGTGCTTTAAGGGGCTCTACCGCCCTCATTTTTGAAGCGATCCTGATCAAATTTTGCACAGTGGTAGAACACATTCATCCCTGGTAGTTCACCAAATTTCACAAGGTTTCCCTTCTTCTGTGCCTTTTGGTGATTTTTTTCAGCTTTTAAAAGACACAATTTTTTATGAATGTAAGAAAACTGTCTCCAATTTGAAAGAGTTATTCCTTTTTCCATTGGTTTCTCATCACTTTGAAAGTCCTTGTTGTACTTTTGAAACCTTTTTTGGGGGGGGTCCAAAACTCCGTGGATTTTCTGGGCACCGGTGAACACGCTGTGATTCCGCAATGCGCAAAGTGCTTCCGTGGACATCTGGGTTACAAACCATTCAATGCATGCTGTGCAGCCTCAAAGGCAGGCATCCCGCCCCACCCCTTCAGAGATTCTTCCTCAAGAGGAAGGTATCTGCAGCTGCTGCCAAGCCAAAGCAAACCACACCAAAAGGAAAGCAAACCAAACCAAACCCTCAGGAAAGCCAAAGGAATGACCAGCCCACTCAAGGCATCGCTGATTCGCTGAAGGAAGGCTGCTCGGCTGCACTGCTTTGCGGTCAAAGTGTGCGCCCCACTGGGCCACAGCAATCTGTCACTGCAGAGCTCTGTGATGTGGTTCTAAAAGCAGGGAACAGGCAGATGAAGAATTGACATGCAGGTGGGAGCCTACAAGAGCGATGGGCCACAAACAGAGAGAGAGCTATCACGCTAGCTTCCAACTGCAACCATTAAGGAAGATAGCTATAGGACCACAGTAATTGTTGACATGGTGGCAGCCACAGGGAGCAGCCAGGTGAATATTTGACGTGGTGGCGGGCTCAGACAGGAAAGATGGACCACAAACAGTGTTAGAGCTATGACGTTAGCTCTCGCCAGCAACCATTAAGGAAGAAAGATATAGCAGCACCATTAATTTTTGATGAGGTGCCAGCAGCAGAGAACAGCCAGGTGGAGATTTGACGTGGTGTTTGGAGCCAAAGGATGGGATGGCCCCACAGGTAGCTGAAACAGTGCCAATGCGTGACTGTACGCTAAGAGGACCACCACTAACAGAGACCAAACCACAACATTGGTTCACACCAACAACTGGCAATAGGAGGCAGAGCTCCGTGACGTGGTTCTAAAAGCAGGGAACGGGCAGGCTAGGAATTGACGTGGAGGTGGGAGTCTACAGGAGCGAACCACAGTGAAAAAACTAGCACGTTAGCTCGCACCAGCAACCATTAAGGAAGGAGGCTATACCACCTCAGTGATTGTGTGTTTGGAGTAGTACTGTGTAGCTTGTGCCCTCGTGCATTGTGCGAGCTAAAGTCTTTTTAACTAGGAGAAATATATATTTCTTTTTACATTTTGAAAGAATAACAACTAGAAATTTACACTTCTTGCAATGGGCGCTCAGGATTGCCTAGCCTACTGCCTTGCCAAATGGAAAATCAGGAAGAAAGGCATAAATAGTGGCTGAGCACAAAGGGGAATGGAGATCAGAAAAATATATACAGTAGAGTCTCACTTATCCAACGTTCTGGATTATCCCATGCATTTTTGTAGTCAATGTTTTCAATACATCATGATATTTTGGTGCTAAATTCGTAAATATAGTAATTACTACATAGCATTACTGCATATTGAACTACTTTTTCGGTCAAATTTGTTGTATAACATCATGTTTTGGTGCTTAATTTGTAAAATCATAACCTAATTTGATGTTTAATAGGCTTTTCCTTAATGCCTCCTTATTATCCAACACATTCGCTTATCCAGCATTCTGCCAGCCCGTTTATGTTGGATAAGTGAGTCTCTACTGTATAAATTAAATTAAATTTAGAAAATTATTTTAAATAAAAGAAAAACCTTGGAACAGACACTTCTCTCAATAGGCACTTAAAAGTGGCCAGCCAGAAGCCAAGCGGAGAGGCACAAAAGGGAACCTCACAGCTGGATGTAGTTCTGAGAAATATATATTTTTATTTCTTTTTATTAAGGAAAAACCCCTCCAGGAAACCCTTTTCTCAACGTCCACGCTGCAAAGCCAGCTGCCAGCAGCACGACAGCCAGCCACAGGTGCCCTTTCTTGCAAAAAATCACCTAACCCAACCCAGTCCTGCTTCTTCCTTCTCCCCGTTGCCTTTCAGCAGGGCCAAAACACAAAAACCCATGGCCAGCCGGCCAGCCAGCCCAACACGGAGTCCTTGCTTCTTCTTAAGAAATACAACCCAGACCCCTAAAAGCTGCTTCTCCCTTGCTTCTCAGTTTCCCTTCTTTCAGCTTCCCACTGCTAGCCAGATAGAGCAAATACAACAGCCCACAGACAACAACCAGCATCCACCCACCCTCGCGCGCTCCCACCGAACCACAAATGCCACGAGGCGGCCCAAACCGGGCTTTTTATAGAAGACTAATGCATGGGCACGCAGAGGACATTAGCCCCCAACCTTGCGTCCATTGTACACTTCTGTGATTGGTCGGGGAGCCAAGGCCATGTTTGGCTGTGCTGCGCTCCCAAACAAGTTCGGTTGCATTAACAAATAATTTTTTAAAAATAATTTTAAAATATTGTAAAAAAATTATTTTGGGGAAAAAAAATTACGATCAAATTTAAGAGACATAACGAAAGTAGGGCTACAATGCTTCGAATTACCAAGCTTGATGGGCCGTTATAGCCCACATCAGATACCGGATCAAAAAGCAGGATATATCTGATTTTAATCCGATTTAAGATTTTTTATGATTTTTTGACCATGCCTAATGGTTACCATGAAAGACTGCATAAAGTTTTGAACGTTGCTTAAAACATTATGTGTGTGCCTCTCTTCCAAAATGTTTAAGAATTGAGCTGGCTTCTCCTAGGAAGCCTTGCACTCCCTTCATGCTAGTGCTCCACGCACATAAATTCTGCCCCAGGAAAACCATCATCACAGAACCAGTCCTTATCAAACAGGAGCAGAGATGCTTTCGTCGCAGGCCTCTCTATTTCAGAGATTCCACTTGGCTCCTCTATAGCTGCCTTGGATATTAAAAATGAAAGCCTTTAATAATTCTAAGCTTTTTAATGTATCTTACAGCATTGTAAGCAATAGAAATTTCCCCTTAAAAAGTGTTGCGGGAAAGACGAGAGGAGAAACCATGAAGGCAGCCTTTTCATCTTCTGAACTGATTTTATTACGGCAGTAACAAGAGCAATTTCAGTTAAAAGGCTCTTGTCAGGCAACAGTTACTGTAGATTATGACTGCCTGAGAAAAAGTCTCAGCCAAACACAAATTTTGGAATAGTTCTAATATCACACACACATACACACAGACATTTCCTGTGAGAAGAAGGGAAAGACTTCTTTTTCATTTACTATAGCCAGATGTTTATCTCAACGTATAACAAAGTCGGTTAATTAAGCCATAGGTGGTAAAGGCTACAGGAATTCATTTTTGATAAGAGCAAAGAGATTGCTTTTTTCTTTTTTTAAAAAAGCACTTTATCTGCTGTGGTATTAAAAAGCAGGCATCATCCAAGGAAATAAATGCATCAACTTGACCTTGATTGAACTAATGTTTATGAAAATTTATCTATTTTGTAATTTTCTATCCCTCTTCCAAAGTAAAATCTGCCCAGCTAGAACCCAGGTGTAAGAAATATAGCACAGAGAGCAATGTGGGTTCACCTGATGCAGCCTATTATGATCAGCTCCCCTCCAGGTGTGTTGAATCAGGTTCTCCAGCAAGCTGAGAAAGGTTGGTTTAATATGTCCCAGATCCAAATAGAGGAAAGTTTCGCAAATACCAGTTATAAGCAATGTTTTTCTTCCTTAGATTCTAAGGCTAAGGAATTTACATTTTGAATATCAAAGTTGATTTATACAGCTGGGTAACTGTAATACTTATCACTGTGAAGGAAGATAGAAACTTCACTTTGATTTTATTCGGACCCATAAATCACTCTTCCATTTTTTCCCTTGGCTATTTTGATCATATTTCTTACCCAAATACATACCTGACATGTTATGTGCCGCTTCGTTCTACCACAACAATAAATGACACAGAAGGCATATGCCCACATGGGTTTTATGCTTCTTCCACCTTTCTAGTTTGACCTTCCTTTCTATCTCATTCTCTGTTTGGATAAGGAAATTAACATTTTGTCTGGATTGCAGTTACCATTAATGAATTGCTTTGTGGGTTCTCTTCTCAAAAGATTTGGAAATTAAGGTTGGTCTTCTTTTTAAAGACAAATAGATATAAGTTGTACATTGGAAATAACCTGTAATGCTGCATCAAATAGTCAATATAAATGTGCCCTGAGCTACATTTATTCCATTTTCTTGTTATGTGCTACTTGACAAAATTTTCCAAAATGATGTTATGTCACTGCCTTCTACTAACTTCTTATTGTCTTTTAATAGCATTGACTGTGGTAGCTTCCTAGAATGCCACTCTGGGATAGGACTTGGGTCACTGTTCTAAGTGGCTCTTGTCCTTCTTGGAGAGATGGATCAGAAGATGATCCTTAGCAATGCCTGTTCAGCAACCTGGCCTTTAACCAGTGGGATCTTTTAATGCTGGTGCTCTCCCCCATGATATTATATACATGAAATTACTGGGAAAGGAATTTTAGGGTTCTACATTACCAGTATGCAGATGCCACTCAACCATATATCTCATCGTCCTCTGTTTGCAAGGATGCTGTTGCAATTATTAATGGATTGGATGGCACTGGGCACATTGAAATTGAATCCAACCAAGACAGAGGTGCTCCTGATCAATCAAAAGGCACATCATGGAAGAGGAAAACAGCTTGTGCTGTATGAGATTACACTCCCCTGAAATATCAGGTTTGTACTTTGGTACACTTTTGGATTGAACCCTGAACTGGATGCTCAATTTCAGTAGCAGCAGGGAGTACATTTGCATAGTTACGATCATTTTAAATTCATGCGCCTTATTTTAATGTATACCTTGGGTCCCATTTGGGAGAACAGTAAATAAAAATAAGCTGAAGGAGTGTGGTTTATCTAAGGTCCCCCAATGAGTTTACATGGCTGATGAGATTGCTCAAACCATCACATGTAGTCCCGTTCCTAGTACTGTTGTGACAGATGAAGAGGAAAACTTGGGTTTCCCACCGTTTCTGCCGGATTTGGAGCCCTTGCAGCTGCAAGATGTTTGCCCACAAGAAGTCAGCCAAACAAACCTTGAGCAGAAATCTCCCCCATTTTCTCGCCGCCTTTATTATAATCAAGATAGAAGCTCTCGGGAGGCGACTCGCAGGAGTGCCCGGATCGCTGCCAGACAATTAGATGATTAAGTCTGTTCCCTTGGGAAAGTTTAAGGAGTCCTGCATCTGGACACAGAATAGGTTTCGTTCTTGTTCCCCAGAGAAAGTGTTCTTTGGCGGGAAAACAAGATCCTATATAGGTGTTTGCCCACAAAGGAATCCTTGCGGAGTCAATTCGTCAGCAACGGGAGTAGATTGTGTGTGGACTACGCTACTCCAGTTTCCAGGACCTTGCTCTCGTCCCAGCCCTGCCTTGTTCCCCGGACCTCGCCACGGAGTTTTCGCCACGGACCCTGTTCTTGTTCCTCGTTTGTTGCCTTGAATCAAGCCTTATTGCCAAGAATCTAATTTGCTCTCCAGCCTTGCATCAAGTTCCATGGACTAAAGGACCTTGTCATTTCCCCTCACTTTGCTTGGCAAAGTGTGTGTTTCGGTTATTGGATTACAACTTTGGACTTTAATATCTCATATTGGACATTGTTTCCCTGGACTATATTTGACCTTTCCTGAAAGGTCTACTTCTGAACTATATTCTACACTTATTTTTATTGACTTTATATATTTCACTAGCTGTGCCCGGCCACGTGTTGCTGTGGCGAAGAATGGTGGTATGGGAAATAAAGTATTGAGGAATTGGTGGTAGTTAAGGTAAAGGGTAAACGTTTTCCCCTGACGTTAAGTCCAGTCATGTCTGATTCTGGGGGTTGGTGCTCATCTCCATTTCTAAGCCGAAGAGCCGTCGTTGTCTGTAGACTCCTCCAAGGTCATGTGGGATGACTGCATGGAGCAGCGTTACCTTCCCACCGGAGCACTACCTATTGATGCATTCACATTTACATGTTTTTGAACTTCTGGGTTGGCAGTAGCTGGGGCTAACAGTGGGGGCTCTGTCAGTTCCCCCAATTCAAACCTGCGGCCCTTCGGTCCAGAAGTTCAGCAGCTCAGCGCTTTAACATGCTGTGCCATCAGGGGACATTATTTCCTAAAGGTTGTGAATATACAATATTTCTGATTGTTTTTTTTTTTGTCTGTTGGAGGCAAGTATGAATGCTGCAATTAGGAAAAATGATTAGGATGTAATGGCCTTGCAGATTTAAAGCCTAGCTGTTTCCTCCCTGAGTGATTTTTTTTGTTGGGAGGTGTTAGCTGGCCCTGATTGTTTCCTGTCTGGAATTACCTTGTTTTCAGAGTGGTGTTGTTTGCGATATTTTATATGCTTCTACTGTCTGTGGCCCTGAGAAAACAGAGGATTGGCCAGACTTTGATGATGGGAATCCTTTGTTGGGAGGTGTTAGCTGGCCCTGATTGTTTTCTGTGTGGAATTCCCCTATTTTCAGAGTGTTGTTCTTTATTTAGTGTTCTGATTTTAGAGATTGTATTGTTCTGTTTTATTATACCACATTAATTTTTATATATTCTGATTTTAGTGTTTTTGAATACTTGGAGCCAGATTGTATTCATTTTCACGGTTGACCGCAACACAATAATAATAATAATAATAATAATAATAATAATAATAATAATAGTAAGGATAGTAATGATAGTAATAATAATGACTTTGGTAATACATAGTGCTTCACTGCCTTCTCAGCTTCCTTTCTGGAAGAATCCTTTCTTGGGAGGTGTTAGCTGGCCCTGATTGTTTCCTTTGTGGAATTTCCAATTTCCTTGCTTTATTTACTTTCTTTATTTCTTTATTACTGTCCTGGTTTTAGAGATTATATTGTTCTGCATTATTCTATCCTAGAAATTATTTCATATCATAGTAGAATCTCACTTATCCAACATTCGATTATACAATGTTCTGGATTATCCAACACAGTCTGCCTTTTCATAATCAATGTTTTTGTAGTCAGTGTTTCAAATTCATTGTGATATTTTACTGGTAAATTTGTAAATACAGTACAGTAGAGTCTCACTTATCCAACATAAGTGGGCTGGCAAAATGTTGGATAACCGAATATGTTGGATAATAAGGAGGCATTAAGGAAAAGCCTATTAAATATCAAAATAGGTTATGATTTTACAAATGAAACACCAAAACATCATGTTAGACAACAAATTTGGCAGAAAAAGTAGTTCAATACGCAGTAATGCTATGTAGTAATTACTGTATTTATGAATTTAGCAATATATCATGATATATTGAAAACATTGACTACAAAAATGCGTTGGATAATCCAGAACGTTGGATAAGCGAGTGTTGGATAAGTGAGACTCTACTGTAATTACTACATAGCATTACTGCGCATGGAACTACCTTTTCTGTCAAATTTGTTGTATAATATGATGTTTTGATGCTTAATTTGTATAACGATTACCTAATTTGATGTTTAATCAGCTTTTCCTGAATCCCTTCTTATTATCCAATATATTTACTTATCCTGCCGGCCAGTTTATGTTGGATAAGTGAGAGTCTACTGTATATTGATCATCTTATATTATCTGCTTAGAACTGGATTATATGAGGCCCCTTCTTCACAGTTGTATAAAATGCACACTGAAGTGGATTATATGGAAGTGTGGAGTCAAGATAATCCAGTGCAAAGCAGATAATATAAGATTATAAATGGGTTATATAGCTGTGTGGAAGGGCCTTGAGTCTACACTGCCATATAATCCAGTGCAAATTAGATAATCTGTGGAAGAAGCCTAAGTGAGGCCTAAATTTGCCTGTCCCCTAACTGAAACCTGGCTGTCCCTTGGTTGCTAGGCAACGAAGTGGGCAGAGATTAGCCCTCTAAACTGGCAGCAATTGGATAAAAACAATTATTGCTCTCCCTCTAATTAGGACTTTATTTTTCTTTTCTTTTTGTTGTATCAACCTAGAGGCGTGGATGATGGGTTGTGTTGTCAAATTTCGAGGTTGGGGGGCCT
This sequence comes from Anolis carolinensis, assembly GCF_035594765.1. NCBI lineage: Eukaryota > Metazoa > Chordata > Lepidosauria > Squamata > Anolidae > Anolis > Anolis carolinensis. The sequence continues at coordinate 236,119,282 of NC_085843.1, read as the reverse complement.
GTAGTTTTGTTGTTTTGTCCACTGCCCTGATGCCATCACTCTTTTATATATATAGATTAATAAAGATATTAGATAGATTCTGGTCTCTGCGCATGGTTATTGGTGCTCCGCAGTCTGGGTCTTGACACACACCATGCTGACTATTATGGTACATTCCATTGTATGTACTCATGTATAAGTCTAGACCAGTGTTTCTCAAATTGTGCTCCTCCGGGTGTTTTGGACTTCAGCTTCCAGAAATCTCAACCAGCTTGCCAGGAATTCTGGGAGCTGGAGTCCAAAATATCTGGAGGAGCACAGTTTGAGAAACATTGGTCTAGACATTTTAGCTTTAAAAAATCAACCCCCCAAAATCTGGGTTGACATATCCACAGGTCAATGTAAGTAGTACTGTTGTTATGATTGAGCCTTATGGCTCTGTTACTGACAGACGTGGGCGTAAGACTCCTCGGGAGTCAGATACTCTCGAGGAGCGAGAAAGAAAAAGACTGCGAGACATTTTTGCAGCACCATCTGACGAAGAGTCTTTTGAGGGGTTTACGGAGAGAATGGAGGAGGGGCTGGTTAGCTCGGAGGAGGATGAGATGGATTGGACTCGGGTAAGGGAGGAATTGGGTGCCACTGGTCATGATGGGATAGAAGATGAATGGGGACTTTCAGGATTAGACCCATGGCTTAGCTGGAGGGATGGGACGGGATCCACAGCTGGAGATGCTGTGGGGCGTAGTCAGAGGTGTTCCAGCTCTGATGAGGAAAGTGATGAGGAAACGCCCGGGTTAAGGAGGACAGCTGACAGTGATGAGGATTTGTAACTGGCATAAAATGGGGCTTGGGAGCAATTGCAAATTGCGTTGGGCAAGGTAATCTGGACAAACGCTTGGGATCTGTGTGGGACGCTTTCCTGAAGACTGGTGTGTTTTCCTGTGCTGAGACGTAAGTTGTTTTTGGAATTCAGGGTCAGACGGCGGGAGGAATTGTGTGGGCATTTGTTTGTGCAAACCTGTGCTTACTCTTATTAGCTTGACCTTCCGTCGTCTTCTTGACGGACGCCATCTCCTGCTTTGAAAACTCGGATTGAACTGACCACGGCTTGTCTTCCCCCTTCTGGACTTGGAAACTACAACGTCTACTTCTGGCTTTGAACCACGGAAAGGAACTGGGTCTACTCTTCTGCTACAATCCTTGGCTGATCTGTTCGTGTTGGAAATCCTGTCTGCTGTGTGTGTGGGAGCGACGCAAGTTCCTCTAAGCACCGTGTTGGCAGCAGAGAGGAATCTGCTGCCAATTAGTTGCATTCTTTTGTTCCTTGGCTTTTGTTTTGTTTACCCTCAGGCTGAAGCAAGCAGTTTGTTTTTACCCGGATTAAACTTCGGTTTAATCCGGTTTATCTTTTGTACGTTTTTCCCTTGTCCCTTTTTTGCTCCTAAAGGCTAAAATTGCCTGGCCCTTGTGTTTTTACGGGCATTTTTGAGTTCTGTAATTAAATAAACTCTGTTATTTTGAACCTTGTGGCGTTCTGTCCTTGACAGATTGCCCAACGCCATAAAAAGTTTATTGCAGCAATAAACCCGTCAGGAAGACGATGGATGAGTTAAGAGCCAAATTTGACCAATTACAAACGGCTTTTACCGTTAGCCAAGCTGCTCATGCTGTAAAAGGACATGTTTTGACTCCTGAACGCTTTGATGGGACCAGGTGCAAGTTGCTAACCTTTTTGGCACAAGTGGAGCTTTATTTTTCCCAGCTCAGTGCTCATGCTTTTCCTACAGACACTAGCAAGGTGGCATTTATTTTGAGTTTGTTGACCGGTCCCGCAGGACAATGGGCCACTAATTTAATTTTGGGAAATGACCCAGTCAAAGACAATTTGGATAATTTCAAAAAGTTATTAATTGACACTTTTGGGGATCCTCTCCGCACGGAGAATGCTGGGTGGGCTCTGTATCGGTTGAAACAGGGAAAGGGGACTGTTTTGGATTACTTAAATAAGTTTAACCTGTATCGCCACCAGCTGGATTGGGGGGAAAATGCATTCATGCTTTTATTTACTGCCGGGTTAAGTGATATGCTCCAGGATGAATTAGCACGCTTAGAGCCGGCTGAAAATTGGGATGCCTTAGTAGCTAAGGTGCTGCGTTTAGACGCAAGGTTCAAGGCTCGTAGACACTCGAAAGCAATGTGTGCGCCACCCATGCATATTACCAGGGCACCTGTGGTGATGGGGGAAGAGCCTATGGAGCTTGGGGTCTTTAAAAAGCTGTCTACTGAGGAAAAGAGCCGTAGGAGGCAGCTGGGTTTGTGTTTGTACTGTGGGAATGCGGGGCATTTTGCCAAGACCTGTAATGTGAAACCTTCCCAGCTTTCGGGAAAAGGCCAGCCCTAGTGCGACGTGAGTCCAACGCACTAGGGCTCCTCAAGCAGTCAACTGAGGGGAGGAAGCATGTTTTCATACCCATTACATTATCTGTTGGGGGAAGGGAACTTGTTTCCACTTTGGCACTGCTGGACTCAGGGGCTACGGTCTCTTATGTAGATATTGAGTTTGCTAGGAAGCATGGCATTCCTAGAGTGCGCAAAGCATGCGACGTGTGGGTGGAAGGAGCAGATGGGAGACTGCTGGAGACTGGGGTGGTTAACCATGAAACCTCAGCAGTAATGTGGGAGGTGCAGGGAGTAACGGGAACGTTTGTGTGGGATATTACGAGCTTGCCTAGATATGACGTGATCCTGGGGATGGATTGGCTAGCTGTAGTAAATCCACAAGTAGATTGGGCGACACGTAAAGTAACCTTAAAGAGGCAGGACGGTTGCATTCTGAATGTTACTCAATCTGATATGGAGGGTGTGCCTGCTGAGTATGGGGAGTTCTCTGATGTGTTTTGTAAAAGAGAAGCGGACAAATTACCACCGCACAGGCCATATGATTGCGCCATCAAGTTAGCAGAAGGTGTGAAATTGCCAGCAGGAAGGCTGTATGCCTTGACTGTACCGGAAAGGCAGGCTTTGCGGGAGTTTCTAGATGAAAATTTAGCCAAGGGGTTTATTCGCCCATCTAGTTCACCAACTGCGGCACCAGTATTTTTTGTAGCCAAAAAGACTGGGGAACTTAGGCTGGTCTGCGACTATTGGATCCTAAACAAATACACCATTCGGGATAGGTACCCGCTACCTTTAATCTCGGAACTATTATCAAGGGTGCAAGGGGCGAAGGTCTTTACCAAGCTTGACCTGCAGGGGGCATATAACTTAATCCGTATACGGGAAGGGGATGAATGGAAGACGGCATTTAACACGTGTTTCGGATGCCACGAGTTCCGAGTCATGCCTTTCGGACTTTGCAACGCTCCCGCGGTCTTCCAGAGGTTCATGAACGATGTGTTCAGGGACCTAATTGACCAATTTTTAGTGATTTATTTGGATGATATCTTGATTTTTTCTAAGGACGAGAAAGAACATCGTCAACATGTCAAGCAGGTTCTGCACCGTCTGCGGGCTAATGGGCTTTTCGCCAAGGCTTCCAAGTGCGTCTTTCATGTGCCTGAAGTGGAGTTCCTAGGTCATGTAGTGTCAGGTAGGGAACTTAAAATGGACCCACATAAGGTTGACGCCGTCAACTCATGGCAGGAGCTTAAGACTAAGAAGGATGTACAAAGGTTCTTAGGTTTCGCTAACTACTACCGGGAGTTTATTCCGAACTTTGCAAAGCTCACGGTACCTTTGACGCAGCTCCTGCGTAAGAAACAGCCATTTGTGTGGGGGCGGGAAGCTCACGATGCGTTTCTACAACTTAAGTCTAGTTTTCAATCGGATAACATACTAACATATCCTGATGTTGACAAACCGTTCGTGGTAGAAGCGGACGCTTCTAGCTACGCGTTGGGGGCTGTATTGTCTCAGAAGGATTCCTCAGGGACCTTGCGTCCCTGTGGATTTTACTCGCGCCAACTAACACCCTTCGAGCAGAACTATACCATATGGGAGAAGGAGTTGTTGGCGATTAAGGTGGCGTTTGAGGTGTGGCGGCACTGGCTTGAAGGGGCACGGCACCAGATCGTGGTCAGATCTGATCACAAGAACTTAGAGCACTTGCAAACAGCAAAGAAGTTAAACCAGCGTCAAATTCGATGGGCTTTGTTTTTCTCCAGGTTTAACTTCAAGGTGCAGTTCGTGGAGGGGAAGGCAAACTTGCGGGCCGATGCTTTATCCCGCAAGCCGGAGTTTAAGACCAATGAACAGGTAGTATGTCAGACCATCTTGCCTACTGCCTCTCTATGTGTTGTAGACAATGAGCTCGGGTTACATGACCAGATCCTTGAGGCTCAGAGGGATGATGTGTGGACTCAGGAACAACTGATGTTACTATCAGCAGGTAACCGTACAATACTGCCGCATCTACAGGATCAAGACGGAGTATTGGTACGCAGGGGGCAGGTTTACGTACCAGTGGGGGCCCTCAGGTTGGAGGTGATTAGAGCCCACCATGACGAACCCATGGCTGGGCACTTTGGCAGGTTCAAGACCGTACAGCTTATCACCAGGAGCTACTGGTGGCCAAAGATGCGGCAAGACATTTTGCGCTTTTGTGACAGCTGCGCTGTTTGCCAGCAGAGTAAGACGCCTGTTGGGCGCCCTAGAGGGTTGTTGTCGTCTCTACCTGTTCCAGAGAGGCCATGGCAAATCATTTCCATGGATTTTATTTCGGATTTACCTAAGTCTGGGGGTTATACTTGTATTTGGGTGGTGGTGGATTTATTTAGCAAACTGGCTCATTTTATTCCTTGTTCAACCATTCCGGCGGCCCCTACGTTGGCCTTACTATTTACTAAGCACATCTATCGTTTGCACGGAGCACCCGAGGTGATTATTTCAGATAGGGCTCCGCAATTTGTGTCACGCTTTTGGAAACACTTCCATGAGTGCTTAGGGACTAAGTTAAACGTTTCTTCAGCTTTTCATCCACAAACGGATGGACAGTCTGAACGGGTTAATGGGCTCTTAGAGCAATACTTGCGTTGTTTTTGCTTGGATCAACCCACGGCTTGGGTGAAGTGGTTACCGGTGGCTGAGTTCGCTTACAACAATGCGGTGCACGCGTCTAGTCAGCATACGCCATTTGAGCTAACTTATGGTTTTCACCCACGGGGAGGTGTGGCGCCGTCGACCAATGTGGTCTCTTCGGACCCTGTGTACCGCTCTTCGGAAATGGCTGCACTGCATGATGTTGCCCGTCGCTTACTGTTGGAAGCTAAGGCAACGCAAAAGACTCAGGCTGACCGCCACAGGCAGGCAGGGGAGGAGTTGGAAGAAGGGGATTTGGTGTGGTTATCTTCCAAACATATTAAACAGGCTGGGGGAAAGTTTGCGCCTCGGTATTTGGGTCCCTTTCCTATCATTAAAAAGATTTCTTCCGTTGCGTTTCGTTTGCGTTTACCGTCTAGTTTAAAGGTCCATCCAGTCTTCCATCGTTCGCTGTTGAAACTGGATACCTCTAGTCGTCGTGGTGCTATAGCGGAGGGTATCACTGCCACTTCTCCGCCATCGGGGGAGGAGGCCTTTGTGAGAGGGGATAGTGTTATGATTGAGCCTTATGGCTCTGTTACTGACAGACGTGGGCGTAAGACTCCTCGAGAGTCAGATACTCTCGAGGAGCGAGAAAGAAAAAGACTGCGAGACATTTTTGCAGCACCATCTGACGAAGAGTCTTTTGAGGGGTTTATGGAGAGAATGGAGGAGGGGCTGGTTAGCTCGGAGGAGGATGAGATGGATTGGAATCGGGTAAGGGAGGAATTGGGTGCCACTGGTCATGATGGGATAGAAGATGAATGGGGACTTTCAGGATTAGACCCATGGCTTAGCTGGAGGGATGGGACGGGATCCACAGCTGGAGATGCTGTGGGGCGTAGTCAGAGGTGTTCCAGCTCTGATGAGGAAAGTGATGAGGAAACGCCCGGGTTAAGGAGGACAGCTGACAGTGATGAGGATTTGTAACTGGCATAAAATGGGGCTTGGGAGCAATTGCAAATTGCGTTGGGCAAGGTAATCTGGACAAACGCTTGGGATCTGTGTGGGACGCTTTCCTGAAGACTGGTGTGTTTTCCTGTGCTGAGACGTAAGTTGTTTTTGGAATTCAGGGTCAGACGGCGGGAGGAATTGTGTGGGCATTTGTTTGTGCAAACCTGTGCTTACTCTTATTAGCTTGACCTTCCGTCGTCTTCTTGACGGACGCCATCTCCTGCTTTGAAAACTCGGATTGAACTGACCACGGCTTGTCTTCCCCCTTCTGGACTTGGAAACTACAACGTCTACTTCTGGCTTTGAACCACGGAAAGGAACTGGGTCTACTCTTCTGCTACAATCCTTGGCTGATCTGTTCGTGTTGGAAATCCTGTTTGCTGTGTGTGTGGGAGCGACGCAAGTTCCTCTAAGCACCGTGTTGGCAGCAGAGAGGAATCTGCTGCCAATTAGTTGCATTCTTTTGTTCCTTGGCTTTTGTTTTGTTTACCCTCAGGCTGAAGCAAGCAGTTTGTTTTTACCCGGATTAAACTTCGGTTTAATCCGGTTTATCTTTTGTACGTTTTTCCCTTGTCCCTTTTTTGCTCCTAAAGGCTAAAATTGCCTGGCCCTTGTGTTTTTACGGGCATTTTTGAGTTCTGTAATTAAATAAACTCTGTTATTTTGAACCTTGTGGCGTTCTGTCCTTGACAACTGTACCTTATCTCTTATCAAAAAAGAAACCG